>NC_135235.1:364305123-364618305 GCF_051348905.1 Ranitomeya variabilis | reverse complement strand
TACTAACTGACCGTCGCATGCGACTATCCTCCGATAACGTTGACCGGCTTACTTTCCTGAAAATGAACAAGGCCTGGATCTCGCAGGAATTTGCCACTCCTCTTCCTGATTAAATAATTAGGTGACTGTCTACGTTATCCAGGTCTCCTGTTGTGTTCATCTTTCTACCACCTGAACTTAAATTCCTGGGCTCCAACACCGCCAGTTGAGGCTCAGAAGTGCCGTCTGCACAGTCAAAACATACGACCCAGTGTTATTGGGTTTCAGTAACGTCAGCTGATCCCCAGCTGTGTAGCCGGCAATGTGTCCTGCGACCGCCACGCTGACACAACAACTGAAATGTAAGGGAACCTGTCCCCCCCCCAAGGCGTTTGTTACTGAAAGAGCCACCTTGTGCAGCAGTAATGCTGCACAAGGAAAAGGTAGCTATTTTTGTTTAGCTCATTGCACACGCAGAACTTAACACATAAAATGTGTCCACTGATACCGTAAAACCGTCCCGGAGGTGGGACTTTCCTTCGTAATATGACGCAGCACAGCTGTCATTCCTACCCCCTTGGCACCGTGCCCCGGCTCCTCAGCATTGTTTGATTCCGTCACGGAGCCTGCGCTGTTATGTTATCCCTTGGCCAGGCACACTTAGCGCTGCCCATCTTCTGACATCATTTGGAGTCAGGCTGGCTGCGCCTGTGCGGCCGCGCTGGCCGAGAGCCCGCCTCGCATTGTCTTCTGATTTAATCCCACTGGGGGCCTGAGATCCATGGACATGCGCAGTGCATATCTGAACCTCCGCCTCTCACTCATCTCCCTACGCCTTCTTCAGACTGTGTGCCGTCAGCTGATCCCTAATAGCATGCCATGGCCGTGATGCGGCACAGTCTGAAGAAGCCGTAGGGAGGGGAGTGAGAGGCGAGGATATGCACTGCGCATGGCCATGGATCCCAGGCCCGCGGTGGGATTACATTAGACGACACTGCGAGGCGGGCTCTCGGCCAGCGCGGCCGCACAGGCGCAGCCAGCCTGACACCAAATGATGTCAGAAGATGGGCAGCGCTAAGTGTGCCTGGCCAAGGGATAACATAACAGCGCAGGCTCAGGGACGGAATCAAACAATGCTGAGGAGCCGGGGCACGGCGCCAAGGGGGTAGGAATGACAGCTGTGCTGCGTCATATTACGAAGGAAAGTCCCACCTCCGGGACGGTCTCACTATTTCAGGGGACACATTTTATAAGTGTTTAGTTCTGTGTTTGCAAGGAGCATAATGAAAAGAGCCACCTTTTCCTTTTGCATCTTTTGTGCTGCACAAGCTGGCTCTTTCAGCTACAAACGCCTTGGGGGGGGGGGGGGTTAAAGGTTCCCTTTCGACTTTCTCCAATCAGGCTTCGGCCTACATTGTGTTCCTCTGCTTCTCCTGCTGTCCCTGGGCTCCAACACCGCTAGTTGTTGCCTGGTAGTGCTGTACGCACAGTCAACAGTCGCTCCTTTGTTATTGGGGTTCAGTAACGTCAGCTGTTCCCCAGCTGTGTGTGTGGCAATCCCTCCTATCTCCTCCACCTCCTCCTCCTCCTGTCCCTGGGCTCCAACACCGCTAGTTGTTGCCTGGTAGTGCTGTACGCACAGTCAACTGTTGCTCCTCTGTTATTGGAATTCAGTAACGTCAGCTGTTCCCCAGCTGTGTGTGTGGCAATCCCTCCTATCTCCTCCACCTCCTCCTCCTCCTACTGTCCCTGGGCTCCAACACCGCTATTTGCTGTCCAGAAGTGCTGTCCGCACAGAGCCAAACACCTCGCCAATGTGTTAGTGGGGTTCAGTAATGCCTGCTGCTCCCCTGCTGTGTGTGTGGCAATCCCTCCTATCTCCTCCACCTCCTCATTCTCCTGTCCCTGGGCTCCAACACCGCTATTTGCTGTCCAGAAGTGCTGTCCGCACAGAGCCAAACACCTCGCCAATGTGTTAGTGGGGTTCAGTAATGCCTGCTGCTCCCCTGCTGTGTGTGTGGCAATCCCTCCTATCTCCTCCACCTCCTCCTCCTCCTGTCCCTGGGCTCCAACACCGCTAGTTGTTGCCTGGTAGTGCTGTACGCACAGTCAACAGTTGCTCCTCTGTTATTGGAATTCACTAACGTCAGCTGTTCCCCAGCTGTGTGTGTGGCAATCCCTCCTATCTCCTCCACCTCCTCCTCCTCCTACTGTCCCTGGGCTCCAACACCGCTATTTGCTGTCCAGAAGTGCTGTCCGCACAGAGCCAAACACCTCGCCAATGTGTTAGTGGGGTTCAGTAATGCCTGCTGCTCCCCTGCTGTGTGTGTGGCAATCCCTCCTATCTCCTCCACCTCCTCCTCCTCCTATCCCTGGGCTCCAACACCGCTAGTTGTTGCCTGGTAGTGCTGTACGCACAGTCAACAGTCGCTCCTCTGTTATTGGGGTTCAGTAACGTCAGCTGTTCCCCAGCTGTGTGTGTGGCAATCCCTCCTATCTCCTCCACCTCCTCCTTCTCCTGTCCCTGGGCTCCAACACCGCTATTTGCTGTCCAGAAGTGCTGTCCGCACAGAGCCAAACACCTCGCCAATGTGTTAGTGGGGTTCAGTAATGCCTGCTGCTCCCCTGCTGTGTGTGTGGCAATCCCTCCTATCTCCTCCACCTCCTCCTCCTCCTCCTGTCCCTGGGCTCCAACACCGCTAGTTGTTGCCTGGTAGTGCTGTACGCACAGTCAACAGTCGCTCCTCTGTTATTGGGGTTCAGTAACGTCAGCTGTTCCCCAGCTGTGTGTGTGGCAATCCCTCCTATCTCCTCCACCTCCTCCTCCTCCTGTCCCTGGGCTCCAACACCGCTATTTGCTGTCCAGAAGTGCTGTCCGCACAGAGCCAAACACCTCGCCAATGTGTTAGTGGGGTTCAGTAATGCCTGCTGCTCCCCTGCTGTGTGTGTGGCAATCCCTCCTATCTCCTCCACCTCCTCCTCCTCCTGTCCCTGGGCTCCAACACCGCTAGTTGTTGCCTGGTAGTGCTGTACGCACAGTCAACAGTCGCTCCTCTGTTATTGGAATTCAGTAACGTCAGCTGTTCCCCAGCTGTGTGTGTGGCAATCCCTCCTATCTCCTCCACCTCCTCCTCCTCCTACTGTCCCTGGGCTCCAACACCGCTATTTGCTGTCCAGAAGTGCTGTCCGCACAGAGCCAAACACCTCGCCAATGTGTTAGTGGGGTTCAGTAATGCCTGCTGCTCCCCTGCTGTGTGTGTGGCAATCCCTCCTATCTCCTCCACCTCCTCCTCCTCCTATCCCTGGGCTCCAACACCGCTAGTTGTTGCCTGGTAGTGCTGTACGCACAGTCAACAGTCGCTCCTCTGTTATTGGGGTTCAGTAACATCAGCTGTTCCCCAGCTGTGTGTGTGGCAATCCCTCCTATCTCCTCCACCTCCTCCTTCTCCTGTCCCTGGGCTCCAACACCGCTATTTGCTGTCCAGAAGTGCTGTCCGCACAGAGCCAAACACCTCGCCAATGTGTTAGTGGGGTTCAGTAATGCCTGCTGCTCCCCTGCTGTGTGTGTGGCAATCCCTCCTATCTCCTCCACCTCCTCCTCCTCCTGTCCCTGGGCTCCAACACCGCTAGTTGTTGCCTGGTAGTGCTGTACTCACAGTCAACAGTCGCTCCTCTGTTATTGGGGTTCAGTAACGTCAGTTGTTCCCCAGCTGTGTGTGTGGCAATCCCTCCTATCTCCTCCACCTCCTCCTTCTCCTGTCCCTGGGCTCCAACACCGCTATTTGCTGTCCAGAAGTGCTGTCCGCACAGAGCCAAACACCTCGCCAATGTGTTAGTGAGGTTCAGTAATGCCTGCTGCTCCCCTGCTGTGTGTGTGGCAATCCCTCCTATCTCCTCCACCTCCTCCTCCTCCTGTCCCTGGGCTCCAACACGGCTAGTTGTTGCCTGGTAGTGCTGTACGCACAGTCAACAGTCGCTCCTCTGTTATTGGGGTTCAGTAACATCAGCTGTTCCCCAGATGTGTGTGTGGCAATCCCTCCTATCTCCTCTACCTCCTCCTCCTCCTGTCCCTGGGCTCCAACACCGCTAGTTGTTGCCTGGTAGTGCTGTACGCACAGTCAACAGTCGCTCCTCTGTTATTGGGGTTCAGTAACGTCAGCTGTTCCCCAGCTGTGTGTGTGGCAATCCCTCCTATCTCCTCCACCTCCTCCTCCTCCTGTCCCTGGGCTCCAACACCGCTAGTTGTTGCCTGGTAGTGCTGTACGCACAGTCAACAGTCGCTCCTCTGTTATTGGGGTTCAGTAACGTCAGCTGTTCCCCAGCTGTGTGTGTGGCAATCCCTCCTATCTCCTCTACCTCCTCCTCCTCCTACTGTCCCTGGGCTCCAACACCGCTATTTGCTGTCCAGAAGTGCTGTCCGCACAGAGCCAAACACCTCGCCAATGTGTTAGTGGGGTTCAGTAATGCCTGCTGCTCCCCTGCTGTGTGTGTGGCAGTCCCTCCTATCTCCTCCACCTCCTCCTCCTCTTGTCCCTGGGCTCCAACACCGCTAGTTGTTGCCTGGTAGTGCTGTACGCACAGTCAACAGTCGCTCCTCTGTTATTGGGGTTCAGTAACGTCAGCTGTTCCCCAGCTGTGTGTGTGGCAATCCCTCCTATCTCCTCCACCTCCTCCTCCTCCTGTCCCTGGGCTCCAACACCGCTATTTGCTGTCCAGAAGTGCTGTCCGCACAGAGCCAAACACCTCGCCAATGTGTTAGTGGGGTTCAGTAATGCCTGCTGCTCCCCTGCTGTGTGTATGGCAAACCCTCCTATCTCCTCCACCTCCTCCTCCTCCTGTCCCTGGGCTCAAACACCGCTAGTTGTTGCCTGGTAGTGCTGTACGCACAGTCAACAGTCGCTCCTCTGTTATTGGGGTTCAGTAACGTCAGCTGTTCCCCAGCTGTGTGTGTGGCAATCCCTCCTATCTCCTCCACCTCCTCCTCCTCCTGTCCCTGGGCTCCAACACCGCTAGTTGTTGCCTGGTAGTGCTGTACGCACAGTCAACAGTCGCTCCTCTGTTATTGGGGTTCAGTAACATCAGCTGTTCCCCAGCTGTGTGTGTGGCAATCCCTCCTATCTCCTCCACCTCCTCCTCCTCCTACTGTCCCTGGGCTCCAACACCGCTATTTGCTGTCCAGAAGTGCTGTCCGCACAGAGCCAAACACCTCGCCAATGTGTTAGTGGGGTTCAGTAATGCCAGCTGCTCCCCTGCTGTGTGTGTGCAAACCCTCCTATCTCCTCCACCTCCTCCTCCTCCTGTTCCTGGGCTCCAACACCGCTAGTTGTTGCCTGGTAGTGCTGTACGCACAGTCAACAGTCGCTCCTCTATTATTGGGTTCAGTAACGTCAGCTGTTCCCCAGCTGTGTGTGTGGCAATCCCTCCTATCTCCTCCACCTCCTCCTCCTCCTGTCCCTGGGCTCCAACACCGCTGTTTGCTGTCCAGAAGTGCTGTCCGCACAGAGCCAAACACCTCGCCAATGTGTTAGTGGGGTTCAGTAATGCCTGCTGCTCCCCTGCTGTGTGTGTGGCAATCCCTCCTATCTCCTCCACCTCCTCCTCCTCCTGTCCCTGGGCTCCAACACCGCTAGTTGTTGCCTGGTAGTGCTGTACGCACAGTCAACAGTCGCTCCTCTGTTATTGGGGTTTAGTAACGTCAGCTGTTCCCCAGCTGTGTGTGTGGCAATCCCTCCTATCTCCTCCACCTCCTCCTCCTCCTGTCCCTGGGCTCCAACACCGCTAGTTGTTGCCTGGTAGTGCTGTACGCACAGTCAACAGTCGCTCCTCTGTTATTGGGGTTCAGTAACGTCAGCTGTTCCCCAGCTGTGTGTGTGGCAATCCCTCCTATCTCCTCCACCTCCTCCTCCTCCTGTCCCTGGGCTCCAACACCGCTATTTGCTGTCCAGAAGTGCTGTCCGCACAGAGCCAAACACCTCACCAATGTGTTAGTGGGGTTTAGTAATGCCTGCTGCTCCCCTGCTGTGTGTGTGGCAATCCCTCCTATCTCCTCCACCTCCTCCTCCTCCTGTCCCTGGGCTCCAACACTGCTAGTTGTTGCCTGGTAGTGCTGTACGCACAGTCAACAGTCACTCCTCTGTTATTGGGGTTCAGTAACGTCAGCTGTTCCCCAGCTGTGTGTGTGGCAATCCCTCCTATGTCCTCCACCTCCTGTCCCTGGGCTCCAACACCGCTATTTGCTGTCCAGAAGTGCTGTCCTCACTGAGCCAAACACCTCGCCAATGTGTTAGTGGGGTTTAGCACCGCCAGCTGTTCCCCTGCTGTGTATACGGCAATGTGTCATGCGACCACCACGCAGGCACAACAACTTAAATTTAAGGGAACCTGTCCCCCCCCCAAGGCGTTTGTTACTGAAAGAGCCAACTTGTGCAGCAGTAATGATGCAAATGGAAAAAGTGCCTCTTTTCGTGGTGCTCCTTGCACATGCTGAACCTAACACTTATGAAATGTGTCCCCTCACACCGTTAAACCGTTCGGCAGCTGGAACTTTCCTTTGTCATGTGACGCAGCACAGCCGTCATTCTTACCCCCTTGGCGCCGTGCGCCGCCTCCTCAGCGTTGTTTGAATCTGTCCCGGAGCTTGCGCTGTTAGGTTAGCCCTTGGACATGCACACTTAGCGCTGCCCGTCTTCTGACATCATTTGGTGTCAGGCTGGCTGCGCCTGTGCGGCTGCGCTGGCCAAGATCCCGCCTCGCAGTGTCTTCTGATTTAATCCCACTGGGGGTCTGAGATCCATGGACATGCGCAGTGCATATCTGAACCTCCACCTCTCACTCATCTCCCTATGGCTTCTCCAGACTGTGCGGTGTCAGCTGATCCCTAATAGCATGCCACGGCCGTGACGCCGCACAGTCTGAAGAAGCCGTAGGGAGGGGAGTGAGAGGCGAGGATATGCACTGCGCATGGCCACGGATCCCAGGCCCGCAGTGGGATTACATTAGACGATACTGCGAGGCGGGATCTCGGCCAGCGCGGCCGCACAGGCGCAGCCAGCCTGACACCAAATGATGTCAGAAGACGGGCAGCGCAAAATGTGTGCATGGCCAAGGGCTAACCTAACAGCGCAGGCTCCGGGACAGATTCAAACAACGCTGAGGAGGCGGCGCACGGCGCCAAGGGGGTAAGAATGACGGCTGTGCTGCGTCACATGACAAAGGAAAGTTCCACCTACCGGACGGTTTAACGGTGTGAGGGGACACATTTCATAAGAGTTAGGTTCAGCATGTGCAAGGACCATAATTAAAAGAGCTAAGTTTACCTTTTCCAGCATTACTGCTGTACACGATGGCTCTTTCAGCTACAAACGCTTGGGGGGGTTAAAGGTTCCCTTTCAACTTGCTCCAGTGCAGGCTTCGGCCTACACTCTGCTCCTCCTGCTGACCCTGGGCTGTTATGACCCCAATGGCAGAGGGTCTCAAAAATAATAACCAAGTCTGCAAACACAAAAAACCAGCTCATAGGGCAGTGGTAACTGGGCTGACCATATATCTAATTCTAGCACCACAAATAGAAGTAGCCGGGGAACGTGCCTACGTTGGTTCTAGACGTCTCGCGCCAGCCGGAGAACTAACTAACCCTAGAAGGGAAAAGAAAGACCTTTCTTGCCTCCAGAGATAAGACCCCAAAAAGTTGGATACAAGCCCCCAACAAATAATAACGGTGAGGTAAGAGGAAAAGACAAACATAAGAATGAACTAGGTATTTAGCAAAGAGAGGCCCACTAGCTAATAGCAGAATATAGTAAGATGACTTATATGGTCAGAAAAAACCCTATTAAAATATCCATGCTGGATATTCAAGAACCCCCGAACCGTCTAACGGCCGGGGGGAGAACACCAGCACCCCTAGAGCTTCCAGCGAGGTCAGAAATCACATTTAGTACAAGCTGGACAAAAATAGAAGCAAAGCAAATAACCCAAATAACCAAAAAGCAAGACTTAGCTTAATTTTGCAAAAAACAGGACCAGCGGACAGGAGCAAACAGAAGGATCTGATTACAACGATGCCAGGCACTGGACTAAGGATCCAGGAAGTTAATACAACAACACCCCTGGACTAACGGCCCAGGTGAGTGCCAAAGTGAAGAAAGACAATCCCAGAGTCATATCACTAGTGACCAAAAGAGGGAGCCAAAAAGTCTAATTCACAACAGTACCCCCCCCTTAAGGAGGGGTCACCGAACCCTCACCAAGACCACCAGGGCGATCAGGATGAGCAGCGTGAAAGGCACGAACTAAATCGGCCGCATGCACATCAGAGGCAACCACCCAGGAATTATCCTCCTGACCATAGCCCTTCCACTTGACCAGATACTGAAGCCTCCGCCTGGAGAGATGAGAATCCAAGATCTTCTCCACCACGTACTCCAACTCGCCCTCAACCAACACCGGAGCAGGAGGCTCAACAGAAGGAACCACAGGCACAACGTACCGCCGCAACAAAGACCTATGGAACACGTTGTGAATGGCAAACGATACCGGAAGATCCAAGCGAAAGGACACCGGATTAAGGATTTCCAATATCTTGTAAGGACCGATGAAGCGAGGCTTAAATTTAGGAGAGGAGACCTTCATAGGAACAAATCGAGAAGACAGCCATACCAAATCCCCAACACGAAGTCGGGGACCCACACCGCGGCGGCGGTTGGCAAAACGCTGAGCCTTCTCCTGTGACAACTTTAAGTTGTCCACCACATGATTCCAGATCTGCTGCAACCTATCCACCACAGAATCTACCCCAGGACAGTCAGAAGGCTCCACATGTCCCGAGGAAAAACGAGGATGGAAACCAGAGTTGCAGAAAAAAGGCGAAACCAATGTAGCGGAACTAGCCCGATTATAAAGGGCAAACTCAGCCAACGGCAAGAAGGTCACCCAATCATCCTGATCCGCAGAAACAAAACACCTCAAATAAGCCTCCAGAGTCTGATTAGTTCGCTCCGTTTGTCCATAAGTCTGAGGATGAAAGGCAGACGAAAACGACAAATCAATGCCCATCCTAGCACAAAAGGATCGCCAGAACCTGGAAACAAACTGGGATCCTCTGTCAGACACAATATTCTCAGGAATGCCG
This sequence comes from Ranitomeya variabilis, assembly GCF_051348905.1. Taxonomy (NCBI): domain Eukaryota; kingdom Metazoa; phylum Chordata; class Amphibia; order Anura; family Dendrobatidae; genus Ranitomeya; species Ranitomeya variabilis. The sequence continues at coordinate 364,609,196 of NC_135235.1, read as the reverse complement.
TGTAAACGAACCACATTCTGAAAGAACACAGGAACCAGATCGGAAGAGGAAGGCAGCTTAGGAAAAGGTACCAAATGGACCATCTTAGAAAAGCGATCACATACCACCCAGATGACAGACATGCCCTGAGAAACCGGAAGATCTGAAATGAAATCCATGGAAATGTGTGTCCAAGACCTCTTCGGGACAGGCAAGGGCAAGAGCAACCCGCTGGCACGAGAACAGCAAGGTTTAGCCCGAGCACAAGTCCCACAGGACTGCACAAACGACCGCACATCCCGAGACAAGGAAGGCCACCAAAAGGACCTAGCCACCAGATCTCTGGTGCCAAAAATTCCCGGATGCCCTGCCAACACCGAGGAATGAACCTCGGAAATGACTCTGCTGGTCCACTTATCAGGAACAAACAGTCTGTCAGGTGGACAAGAATCAGGTCTCCCAGCCTGAAATCTCTGCAACACACGTCGCAAATCCTGAGAAATGGCTGACAAGATAACTCCCTCTTTAAGAATACCAACTGGTTCTGCGACTCCCGGAGAGTCAGGCACAAAGCTCCTTGAAAGAGCATCAGCCTTCACATTCTTTGAACCTGGTAAATACGAGACCACAAAGTCAAAACGGGAGAAAAACAATGACCAGCGGGCCTGTCTAGGATTCAGGCGTTTAGCAGACTCGAGATACATCAAATTTTTGTGATCAGTCAAGACCACCACACGATGCTTAGCACCCTCGAGCCAATGACGCCACTCCTCAAATGCCCACTTCATGGCCAACAACTCCCGATTGCCAACATCATAATTCCACTCAGCAGGCGAAAACTTCCTAGAGAAAAAGGCACAAGGTCTCATCACAGAGCAACCAGGGCCTCTTTGCGACAAAACGGCCCCTGCCCCAATCTCAGAAGCATCCACTTCAACCTGAAAGGGAAGTGAGACATCAGGCTGGCACAAAACAGGCGCCGAAGTAAACCGGCGCTTCAACTCCTGGAAAGCCTCCACGGCTGCAGGAGCCCAGTTAGCAACATCAGAACCTTTCTTGGTCATATCCGTCAAAGGTTTAACAATGCTAGAAAAATTAGCAATAAAACGACGGTAGAAGTTAGCAAAACCCAAGAACTTCTGAAGACTCTTAACTGACGTGGGCTGAGTCCAATCATGAATAGCTCGGACCTTGACTGGGTCCATCTCCACTGCAGAAGGGGAAAAAATAAACCCCAAAAAGGGAACCTTCTGTACTCCAAAGAGACACTTTGAGCCCTTGACAAACAAAGCATTCTCGCGCAAAACCTGAAACACCATCCTGACCTGCTCCACATGCGAGTCCCAGTCATCAGAAAAAAACAGAATATCATCCAGATAAACGATCATAAATTTATCCAGATACTTCCGGAAAATATCATGCATAAAGGACTGAAACACTGAAGGAGCATTAGAGAGCCCAAAAGGCATCACCAAGTACTCAAAATGACCTTCGGGCGTATTAAACGCGGTTTTCCATTCATCTCCTCGCTTAATGCGCACAAGGTTGTACGCACCATGAAGATCTATCTTGGTGAACCACTTGGCACCTTTAATTTGGGCAAACAAGTCTGACAACAGAGGCAAAGGATACTGAAATTTAACAGTGATTTTATTCAAAAGCCGATAGTCAATACAAGGTCTCAAAGATCCGTCCTTCTTGGCCACAAAAAAGAATCCCGCACCAAGAGGGGAAGAGGATGGACGGATATGCCCCTTCTCCAGAGATTCCTTGATATACGAATGCATTGCGGTATGCTCAGGTACAGACAGATTAAATAGTCTACCCTTAGGAAATTTGCTACCTGGAATCAAATCTATGGCACAGTCACAGTCCCTATGAGGGGGCAGAGCACTGGACCTGGACTCGCTGAACACATCCTGATAATCAGACAAATACTCAGGAACTTCCGAAGGAGTAGAGGAAGCAATAGACACCGGCGGGGAATCACCATGAATACCCTGACAGCCCCAACTTGACACAGACATTGCCTTCCAATCCAAGACTGGATTATGAGTCTGTAACCATGGCAGACCCAAAACGTCCAAATCATGCATTTTATGCAGAACAAGAAAACGAATCACCTCCCGATGTTCAGGAGTCATGCACATGGTTACCTGTGTCCAAAACTGCGGTTTATTTTCCGCCAATGGCGTAGCATCAATACCTCTAAGAGGGATAGGATTTACCAACGGCTCAAGAACAAAACCACAGCGCTTGGCGAATGACAGATCCATAAGACTCAGGGCAGCACCTGAATCCACAAACGCCATAACAGGGTAAGAGGACAATGAGCAAATTAAAGTTACAGACAAAATAAATTTAGGTTGCAAATTACCAATGGCGACAGGACTAACAATCCTTGTTAGGCGTTTAGAGCATGCTGATATAACATGTGTAGAATCACCACAGTAAAAACACAACCCATTCTGACGTCTATGATTTTTCCGCTCATTTCTGGTCTGAATTCTATCACATTGCATCAAATCAGGTGCTTGTTCAGACAACACCACCAGAGGATTAGCGGTTTTGCGCTCCCGCAAACGCCGGTCAATTTGAATAGCCAGCGCCATGGAATCATTCAGACTTGTAGGAATGGGGAAACCCACCATCACATTCTTAATGGCTTCAGAAAGGCCATTTCTGAAATTTGCGGCCAGAGCGCACTCATTCCACTGAGTAAGCACGGACCATTTCCGAAATTTTTGGCAATACACTTCAGCTTCATCCTGGCCCTGAGAAATAGCCAGCAAGGCTTTTTCTGCCTGAACCTCAAGATTGGGTTCCTCGTAAAGCAATCCAAGCGCCAGAAAAAACGCATCAATATTTGCCAATGCCGGATCTCCTGGCGCTAGCGAGAAGGCCCAATCCTGAGGGTCGCCCCGTAAAAAAGAGATAACAATTTTAACTTGCTGAGCTGAGTCTCCAGATGAACGGGGTCTCAGAGATAGAAACAATTTACAATTATTCCTGAAATTCCTAAACTTAAATCGATCTCCAGAAAACAGTTCAGGAATAGGTATTTTAGGTTCAGACAAAGGACTCCCGGTAACAAAATCTTGTATGCCTTGCACACGAGCAGCAAGCTGGTCTACACTTGTAATCAAGGTCTGGACATTCATGTCTGCAGCAAGCACAAGCCACTCTGAGGTAAAGGGGAGGAAGAGAGGAAAAAAAAAACAAAAAAAAAACCTCAGAATTTCCTTTCTTATAATCCCACTTCTGCAATGCATTAAACATTCAATGTTGTCCTGGCATACTGTTATGACCCCAATGGCAGAGGGTCTCAAAAATAATAACCAAGTCTGCAAACACAAAAAACCAGCTCATAGGGCAGTGGTAACTGGGCTGACCATATATCTAATCCTAGCACCACAAATAGAAGTAGCCGGGGAACGTGCCTACGTTGGTTCTAGACGTCTCGCGCCAGCCGGAGAACTAACTAACCCTAGAAGGGAAAAGAAAGACCTTTCTTGCCTCCAGAGATAAGACCCCAAAAAGTTGGATACAAGCCCCCAACAAATAATAACGGTGAGGTAAGAGGAAAAGACAAACATAAGAATGAACTAGGTATTTAGCAAAGAGAGGCCCACGAGCTAATAGCAGAATATAGTAAGATGACTTATATGGTCAGAAAAAACCCTATTAAAATATCCACGCTGGATATTCAAGAACCCCTGAACCGTCTAACGGCCGGGGGGAGAACACCAGCACCCCTAGAGCTTCCAGCGAGGTCAGAAATCACATTTAGTACAAGCTGGACAAAAATAGAAGCAAAGCAAATAACCCAAATAACCAAAAAGCAAGACTTAGCTTAATTTTGCAAAAAACAGGACCAGCGGACAGGAGCAAACAGAAGGATCTGATTACAACGATGCCAGGCACTGGACTAAGGATCCAGGAAGTTAATATAGCAACACCCCTGGACTAACGGCCCAGGTGAGTGCCAAAGTGAAGAAAGACAATCCCAGAGTCATATCACTAGTGACCACAAGAGGGAGCCAAAAAGTCTAATTCACAACACTGGGCTCTAACACTGCCAGTTGGTGCCCGGAAGTGCTAGCTGCACAGAGACAAACACCAGCCAATGTGTCAGTGGGGTTCAGCACCGCCAGCTGTTCCCCTGCTGTTTAGCCGGCAACGTGTCCTGCAAAGGCCACGCAGACACAACAGACCCAAAGCTGCCTCCAGTGCAGGCTTCGGCCTACACTCTGCTCCCTCTGCTCCTCCTGCTGACCCTGGGCTCTAACACCGCCAGTTGGGGCCCAGATGTGCTAGCTGCACAGAGAAAAACACCAGCCAATGTGTAAGTGGGGTTCAGCACCACCAGCTGTTCCCCTGCAGTGTAGCCGGCATCGTGTCCTGCAACAGCCACGCAGACACAAGAACTGAAATTGAAGGGAACTTGTCCCCCCTCCCCCAGGCGTTTGTATGTTTCACAGCCACGTTGTACAGCAGTAATGCTGCATGTGTGCAAGGTGGCTCAGAAACTTATTCTCCTTGCACACGTGGAACTGAACACGTCTAAAATGTGTCCTCTGTGACCATTAAACCGTCCCTGAGGTGTGACTTTCCTTTGTAATGACACGCTGCAACCCCCTTGGTAGCGCTGCCTGTCTTCTGGCATCATTGTTTGGCTGGCTGCGCCTCTGCGGCCGCCCTGGCCCACAAAACGCCCCTCGGTGTCTTATTTATTTTGACTGTGAGGGTGTGATTGATGGGCATGAGCAGTGCATATGTTCGCCTGTCCCTCATCTCCTTCGGCCTTCTTCAGACTGTGCGGCTTCATGGCCATGGCATGCGACAAGGGATCAGCTGACGCCGCACAGTCTGAAGCAGGTGTAGGGACCCGAGTGTGAGATGCGAACATATGTACTGCGCCAGGCCATGAATCCCAGCCCTGCAGTGTTTTAACAATGTAAAGACACTGCGGGGCTGGGATTCATGGTCATCGCGAACCGCACCGGCCAACATTAAATGATGTCAGAAGATGGGCAGCGCTAGCAGCGCAAGGCCAAGGGATAACACGACAGCGCAGACTCCTGTGCAGCAAATAACGACGCTCAGGATGCCGCGCCCAGCACCAAGGTGGGATTTTTGACAGCTGTGCTGCGTCTCATTACAAAGGGAAATCACGCCTCCAAAACAGTTTGACTGCTTAAGGGCCTAAATGTTATACGTGTTTCTTTCTGCGTGTGCAAGGAGCAAAATTAAAAGAGCAACCTTTGACTTGTGCAGCATTACTGCTGCCCAAGCTGTGGCTCTTGTAGTTTGTAACCCCTGAGGGGGGGTTAAAGGTTACCTTTAAAATCGGTTCAATTAGGCTTCGGCCTACACTCCGCTCCCTCTCCTTCTGCTGACCCTGGGCTCTAACACCGCCAGTTGGGGCCCGGTACTGCTAGCTGCACAGAGAAAAACACCAGCCAATGTGTCAGTGGGGTTCAGCACCGCCAGCTGTTCCCCTGCTGTGTAGCCGGCAACGTGTCCTGCAACAGCCACGCAGACACAAAGCTGCCACCAGTGCAGGCTTCGGCCTACACTCTGCTCCCTCTCCTCCTGCTGACCCTGGGCTCTAACACCGCCAGTTGGGGCCCGGTACTGCTAGCTGCACAGAGAAAAACACCAGCCAATGTGTCAGTGGGGTTCAGCACCGCCAGCTGTTCCCCTGCTGTGTAGCCGGCAACGTGTCCTGCAACAGCCACGCAGACACAACAGACCTACAAATGCCTCCAGTGCAGGCTTCGGCCTACACTCTGCTCCCCCTGCTGACCCTTTGCTCCAACACCGCTAGTTGGGGCTCTAGGAAGACAAGCTTGAATAGGTCCCCATCCTGTTTCCAGCACCGTTAGCTGGTTCCGGGCAGAGCCTTTGGCTTAGGTGCCTCTCTCTGGGTATCCGAGTTCCACCAACGTCAGGTGGTCCTTGGTAGTGCTTTCAGGCACGGGTACCTCCTGCTTAGTAACCGGGTTCCAGTAATGTCAGCTGGTCCTCGGTAGTTCCATTGGCTCTTGGACCTTCGGCTACCCATCCGGGTTCCAGTACCGTCAGCTGGTTCTCGGCAGTGTCTTTTGCTCTTGTACCTTCTGCTCCCCATCCTGGTTCCAGTACCGTCAGCTGGTTCTGGGCAGAGCCTTTGGCTTAGGTGCCTCCCTCTGGGTATCTGAGTTCCACCAACGTCAGGTGGTCCTTGGTAGTGCTTTCAGCACGGGTACCTCCTGCTTAGTAACCGGGTTCCAGTAACGTCAGCTGGTCCTCGGTAGTTCCATTGGCTCTTGGACCTTCGGCTACCCATCCGGGTTCCAGTACCGTCAGCTGGTTCTCGGCAGTGTCTTTTGCTCTTGTACCTTCTGCTCCCCATCCTGGTTCCAGTACCGTCAGCTGGTTCCGGGCAGAGCCTTTGGCTTAGGTGCCTCCCTCTGGGTATCCGAGTTCCACCAACGTCAGGTGGTCCTTGGTAGTGCTTTCAGGCACGGGTAACTCCTGCTTAGTAACCGGGTTCCAGTAACGTCAGCTGGTCCTCGGTAGTTCCATTAGCTCTTGGACCTTCGGGTAGCCATCCGAGTTCCAGTTCCATCAGCTGTTTCTCGGCATTTTCTCAGCCTTCTTGTACCTTCTGCTACATTTCCAAGTTCAAGACCCTAAAGACGACGACCCGGAAGCCACCCCTAAGATGACGACGACACCAGAGACGACAACCACTGAGATGACGATGACCCTGGAGACCCTGACCCTGAAGACCACCCTGATGACGACGACCCCGGAGACGACGACCCTGGAGACGACGACGACCTGGAAGACCGAGAAGCAGAAGAACAAGAGGCTGCAGAACAAAGAGCAGAAGGACATTAAGCATAAGACTAAATATCAGAGCAAAAGATATTATCTAAATTATAAGCAGAAGAAGACTAAGCAGTGTATGGGGGTGAGTCCGTTCCTCCTCGTGGTGCCCCTGGATAAAGCCTGATGCTGCAGGCCAAACTGAACGCGGACAAATGTAACTGTTTTGTGACAGGCAGAACGGAAGGTGTAATCTTCAAACTTTTATAGATAACAACTACGGGAATGCCTGTCACAAATAAGAATATGATGAAGAAGTTGAATATGAAGAAGATAATAGTAAAATAAAAAGAATATGAACAATGTAACAAAAAAATAATAGGTAGAAGATGAAGAAGAAGATGAATAAGGTGAAGAAGTTGATGTCAAAGAAGCTGATGATGAGGATAATGAAGAAGAAAGTGTGGGAGAAGTAAAAAAGAAGGTGAAGGGCGTGAAAGTAGTGAAACATCAATATCTGACCAAATAAAAAAAAAAATTAACATAGTCAAAATCTTTCTAACGCCGAACGTCATAAAAAACAAAACAAAATCCTGCTATTCTATTAGATTGGGCTAAACCTCTGTGCCTTTAATGTCTCCGCCACCTCTCCCAATACATCCTACATTATTCTTAGTTGTTTTCCTTCATGTAGAATGAACCTACAAGTTAAGAAAGGGTTTATTTTAATTCCGATATTTTTGTCCCATTGACTTGCATTGGGATCGGGTATCGGTATCGGATTAGATCCGATACTTTGACGGTATCGGCCGATACTTTCCGATACCGATACTTTCCGATATCGGAAGGTATCGCTCAACACTATTTGTCACACTTAAATGTCATCAAACAAATTTAAATATTAGACAAACATAACATAAGTAATCACAAAATGCAGTTTTGAAATGAAGGTCTTTATGATTTAGGCCTCTTTCACACTTCTGTTTTTTGCCATCCGTCGCAATCCATCGTTTTGGTTAAAAACAGATCCTGCAAATGTGCCCGCAGGATGTGATTTCTTGCCATAGACTTTCATTGATGACGTCGCATCCGTCGTGCAACGGATGCGTTGTGTTTTTGCGGACAGTCGTTATGAAAAAACTTTCAAGGGAACGTATTTTCATCCATCGGATCCGCCATTTCCGACCATGCCTGCGCGGACGGAACTCCGCCCCCTCCTCTCTGGACTTCAGAATGGGCAGCGGATGCGTTGGAAAGCTGCATCCGCTGCCCATGTTGTGCACAATTTTGCACAACGAAATGTGAAAGATGCCTAAGGCTACTTTCACACTTGCATTTTCTGCTGTCCGTCGTTGTCCAGCAAAATGACGGATCGACGGACGTCACGAAAATAGGGAAAAACGTGTGTGACGCATCCAGTGTAATGACGGATGAGTCGTCCACAAATTCCGGGAATTAAATGTCCGGGGACGAGAGAGAGAACATGGTGCTTGAAAAAGGGTTGACCGAGTAGTGGTCAACCCCCTTTAAGCCTCTGCCTGTAAATAATAACAAAGGGGAAAATTTTTCAAAACTGGGGTAAAAAAAATAAATAAAATGTGGTTGTCTGTGGCAGCTGACTGGGTATCTGCACCTTAAAATATGCTTTCTTTGCTTCTCTCTCTCTCTCTCTCAGTGCAGATTGGGTATTAATGAGGAGGTGGAGGCAGATGAGGAGGAAAAGGAGGAACAAGAGCTGGTGGCTAGCACAACAGATTCTAGTAGGCACAACCTACTTACTGTTTCACTTATGTGAATGGGCTTAGGATGAGAATGAGGAGGAAGAGAGGGATGAGCTGAAGGAGGAAGTGATGAAGAGTCGCCATCATGGTGGAGACAGGCTTCACGTTACATTCATCTTGGGCAAAAAACAGTAATGATTGTTCACCCTGCTAGACCCAATGCTACAAGGACAACTTTCCATCTCTTCTTTCTGAGGCGGAGAGGTCTTCTAAATTGGTGCTATACCAGAAGCTCATTGTGGGAAAAATGTTGAAAAAATTACCATCAGACAATGCTAGCATCAGGGGACAAGTTTCCTTGCCTAACCACGAAGGAGAGGCCAGGGAGACACACAGCAGAGGCAGGGGTGCACTGTCAAAGGCATGGGCCAATTTCTTGACACCAGACCAGCATCTAGGGCCTGATGATGACCAGGTATTTTTGACAAGGAGTGAAAGGTTTTTTTAAGATGGTCAAGCAATATGTTAGGGCTGGCGGAACGCACCGAGTAAATATAGAGATGGTATTTGGTGTGTTCGCAGCCCGAGGTCCACCGTGCAGGAAAAGAACCTGCTGCTGGCAAACAGCAGCACTATATGGCGGTAGAAGCGATATCTGTTGCTTCACAGAGTCACTATAAAGAAAGGACTGCGTCCTGTTAAACTCCACAGGAATACACACTAACTGCTGAGCAGATAGAAGCTTGTGGTCACGCAGTCAAGGAGGCAAACATACAATCTCCTCACCGGAGGAGCCGGTATTCTGGGTGGCTTATTTCAGCCAGTGCCCTGAAACCATACACACAATCTCCTCACCAGAGGTACCGGTATTCTAAGTGGCTTATTTCAGCCGGTTCCCTGAATCCACACAAGCGTGACCACATCGGCGCAAAACTCATAACATGCATTGATACTAGCGCATGGCCGTACGGCAATGCGAACCTTATATATCTGCAGCAAGTACAAGACCTTCCTAGAATGACCAATGAGAGGCTGCCACAGAGCCTGAGCACCTTCAGGACCTTCCTGGAGAACCAATGGGCTTTGCTGCAGTATCCAAGCATGTGACCCTCGATCTCCAATGAGAGATCTTACCCTGGGCATGATCAGAAGGAGAAAAGCAGGACTTAGTCCCAAAAGCGTCTGATTGCCGCTGCCCAGCACTGGCTTTAATGGCAGAAGCTGGAAAAGCAGCAGTAACCCTTTGCACAGAGTCAGACTGAGCAAGACACTGGGACCAACGTCTCCGCTGAGCAGGCTCCACTGCGGCAGGAGAAGAATTGGAGACCGCAGCGGAGATGGCCCGAGATTCCCCCTGTGCAGAGGTGGGAACTTGACCCCTAACACAATACCTGGCCGATTAAACCAGCGTACTCTCTACTTCCTCTTCCTACTTTCAACTATTGGGTCTCAAAGTTGGACACCTGGCATGAACAGTCCCTCTATGCCTTGGAGATGTATTGCTTCCCTGCAGCTAACATCTTGTCTGAGCAGATTTTTAGTGCTGCCGGGGGGATGTAATAACAGACAGGCACTTTCGCCTTTCAACTGAGAATGCTGTCAGGCTCACTGTTTTAAAAATGAACAAAGCCTGAATTAGCTCACACTTTTCCAGCCCACTAGATGACAGCAGCAAAAAAAAAAACTGTTTTTAACCCCTTCATGACCGGGGATATTTTCTTTTTTCGCTCCCCTCCTTCCCAGAGCCACAACTTCTTTATTTTTCCATCAATATGGCCATATGAGGGTTTATTTTTTTCTGGACGAGCTGTACTTTTGAACGACATCATTGGTTTTAGCATATCATGTACTAGAAAATGGGAAATATATTCCAAGTATGGTGAAATTGCAAGAAAAGTGCAATTCTACACTTGTGTTTTGTTTGGCCTTTTTGCTAGGTTTGCTAAATGCTAAAACTGACCTCCCATTTTAATTCTCCCGGTCATTATGAGTTCATAGACACCAAACATGTCTAGGTTATTTTTTATATAAGTGGGGGAAAAAAATTCCAAACTTTGCTAAAAAAAAAAAAAAAAAATTGTGCCATTTTCCGATGCCCATAATCTCTCCATTGTTCATGATCAGTTGTCGGGTGAGGGCTTATTTTTTGCATGCTGAGGTGACATTTTTAATTATACTATTTTGGTGCACATACGTTCTTTTGAGCGCCCGCTATTGCATTTTAATGAAATCGCATTAATCGCGATTCTACCCGCCTCTATTGCGGGCATATGTCAGCTGTTCAAAAAAGCTGACATGTCCCAGCTTTGATGCGGGCTCACCACCGGAGACCGCATCAAAGCAGGGGATCTGACCTCAGACTTACTATCCCATCCGAGTTTAGAAAGAGGTTAATATTCAATATTTGAATGAGGCCTGACAGTTGTTGCCATCCAGAGGTCTATGAATGAACTTCCTTTATGGGTTCAATGAGTCATCTATACAGTTTAACAAGGTTATTATTGCATTGCAATGGTATGTAAAACTTACAAAAAGCATTGAAAAATTTTTCTGGATAAGATTACTCATCCAGAGATTATATGTGCTTTATGTCACATTTTGGTGGTATATAAAAGTCCAAGAAAACCTTTAAAAAATTGGCTTGGTTACATTTCTTACCCATACACTATTCTGTCATCTAGGGTACATTTCTTGGATATAGAAAACACCAAAAAAGCAGTTAAAAATTTTGCTTGGCTACATTTCTCACCCATACACAATTAACAGATTTTTCTGGGATACATTTTGCAGTTATAGAGTATTATGTGGTCTTGGTACATTTCTATGATATTTAACACTCCTAAAAACAGTTAAAAATTTAGCTGGGCTACATTTCTCACCAAAACACTTCTGTTTTCTGGGGTAGATTTTTTTATGATATATAACACTCCAAAAAAGAGTTAAACATTTTTGCGGTGTTAAATTTCTCACTCATACACTATTCTGTCTTCTGGGATACATTTCATTGTTATATAACCATCAAAAAACCTGTTCACAAATTTATTAGTATTATATTTCCCATCCATACAGTATTATGTGTTCTTGGGTACATTTTGCTGGTATACACCCCTAAAAAAACTTGTTCAAAAATGTATTGGTACTATATTGCTCATCCACAGAGTAATGTGTTCTTGGGTTCATTTCATTGGTATATAGCCCGCAAAAAACTTGTTTAAAAAATGTATTGTTATTATATTGCTCACATATAGACTATTCTATGGTCTGGAGTACATTTTGTTGGTATATAACTGTCAAAAACTTGTTTAAAAATATAACGGTAGTAAATTGCTCATCCATAGAGCATTATATCTTCTTGGGTACAGTTCGTTGCTATATAAGCCTTCAAAAACTTGTTCAAAAACGTATTGGTATTATATTGATCATCCATAGACTTTTACATATTCTTAGGTAGATTTTGTTGCTATATAAGCCTCAGAAACTCGTTCACAATTTTATCGGTATTCTATTGCTCACCCATACACTATTCTGTGGTCTGGAGTACATTTTATTGATATAAAACCCTCAAAACACTTGTTCAAGATGTTATCATTATTATATTGCTCATTCATAATTTATTACATTGTGGGGAGTACATTTTGCTGGTATATAACTCACAAACAACTTGTTAAAAATTTTATCGATATAATATTGATCATCCATAGACTATTCCGTGTTTTGGAGTACATTTAGTTGATTTATAACACTCAAAAAACACCTACACCTTCAAAATGTATTATATTGCTCACCCATAGGCTATGACACCTTCTTGTGTACAGTTCATTGCTATATATGTCTTAAAAACTGGGCAGGGTTGAGCGAAACGGGTCGGCCATTTTCAGAAGTCGTGGGGTGAAAGAAGCCGAGGGTGAGTATATACCTAATAGGAATATACTCACCCTCGGACGCGCCCTGCTTCTTTCCGGCAGCCTTCCTTCTTAAGAATCAGCGCGTGAAGGACCTTAAGATGACGTCACGGCTTTGTGATTGGTCGCGACGGCCCATGTGACCGCCACGCGACCAATCACAGGAATTTAGGACCTGAGAATGACGTCCGCAGCTTGTGATCGGTCGCGTGGCAGTCACATGGGCCGTCGCGACCAATCACAAAGCCGTGACGTCACGGAAGGCCCTGGACGCGCTCATTTTAACCAAAGCAGGCCGCCGGTTCCCTCGGTAAGTTGCAGGGGCCGCCGGACAGGTGAGTATATCAATATTTTTTATTTTAATTCTTTATTTTACACTTAAATATGGATCCCAGGGCCTGAAGGAGAGTTTCCTCTCCTTCAGACCCTGGGAACCATAGTATCCCATTGCAGTGCATTGGGTTTCGTGTTTCGGCCGACCCCGACCCCGACTTTTTTATAGGATCGGCCGATTTCACTCGACCCGACTTTTGAGAAAGTCGGGTTTCGTGAAACCCGACCCGATCCTATAAAAGTTAAGGTCGCTCAACCCTATTCTTGGGTAAATTTCAGTGGCAAATGGGCCACAAAAAACTTGTTTAAAAATGTATTGGTATTATATTGCTCAGCCATAGACTATTCCTTGGTCTTTAGTACATTTCGCTGGTATATAAGCCACAAAAAACTAGTTCAAAAATGTATCTGTATTATATTGCTCATCCACAGACTATTTTGTGGTGTGCAGTATATTTCCTTGGTATATAACCTTCAAAAGTTCATAGCCTTTATGAGTCAAGGAGTACCAATACATGACAATTTGAATAGAATGTGTATGAGAACCTCCTTTATGTCTAATACAGGGTGTATCTGAGTTCCTCTGAGTCCCTAATTTTTGGTATTTCTTGCTTCTTTCATAAATTAAACTGAAATTTCCTATTTTTTTATTTAAAAAAATCAATTTTGGTTTACTTAACCCCTTCGTGACCACCAATACCATTTTTACTGACCTGCAATACAGGAGACTAGCATCCCTGATGGGTGACATCCTGTATCTGTCAGCTGTGCACTATAGTTGACAACTTGCTGCATCAGCCACGATCAGAGTTAGCACCGACTATGGTCATTTAACCGCTTAAATACTGCTGTCAATATTGACTAAGGCATTTAAATGGCTAACGCAGTGTGGGGGCTTCCTCTTTAACCTCATTGGCACCCTGAGATCTTGATTGTGTGGTCCTGATGTTTGCCATGGCAGTTCACTATCAAATAACAACCTTAGAGTATTTCAGCTATACCAGCCTGTTAAAAAGTTATCAAAATTTAGGTGGTAAAAATAAACTTTTTCATTCCTGTCATACCACTTTGCATTAATTCCTGAAAAGCACCTGAAGGGTTAATGAACTACCTGAAATCAATTTTGATTATGTTGAGGGGTGCAGTTTTTAAAATGGTATCACTTTTGCGTGTTTCCTATATATAGGATCCCCAAAGTCACTTCCAAACTGGTCTCTGAAAAAATAAGTTTTGTAAACTTCCTTGAAAAAATGAAAAATGACTGCTACATTTTTAAACCCTCTAAAATGCTAACAAAATAAAACAAAATTTTACAAATGGTGCTTAATGCGATATGTTAAGGCATTCCAGAGTTATTACAAAAAAATTTTACAGGCTGCATAAACCAGCGTGAACTGAAAATAAACACAGCCCTTCAGGCAAAACAGGAAAAACAAAACAAAATGGTATACATGGTATACAGTCTCTGCAACTGTAGGGATATAGATATTTGCCAGCTCTGGATAATAGCCACACACTGGTTCAGTTTTTCCTCCTCAGGACACAAAACACCGGAGTTCCTCTCTCCAGCCCTACTGAACACTGACTGCCTCTGGAGCCTGACTATTTAAGCCCCAGACAAAACCCTAGGGAGGAGATAAGGTGGACATCCTCCCAGCCACTCTATGGTTGTCCACAAAAACCCAGGAAAATCTGGACAGGGCATCTGTGTTACTATATAACTTCCTTGGCCTGTGCTCCACATGAAAGCTAAAGGCCTGGAGCGCTACAAACCACCTAGTCATCCAGGCACTCTTCCCCTTCTTTTCCCTAATCCATCTCAGGTGTGCATGATATGACACTAGCCTGAACTTATGGCCTTACAGGTAGTATCTCAGGGTGTCGATTGCTCACTTGATGACCAACCACTCTTTCTCTATGATGACATAATTCATTTCACAGGAGGAAAGTTTCCTACTCAGGTTCTGGATGTTCAATTTCATCTATTTCCTGGGACAAAAGAACTCCCAAACTGACTTCGGAGTCGTCTGTTTGGAGCACAAACTCCTCAGTGAAGTCAGGTGTGACCATGACCAGCTGTTTGAATAGGGGGAGCTTCACTTTTGTAATTCCATCTCTGCTTCAGAGGACCATTCGGCCATCAATGTCTTTTTGCCCTTAAGAAGTTCAGTCAGAGGGGTGGATATGGTGGTGAAATTCAGGATAAATCGCCTACAGTATCCCACAATTCCAGAAACGCCCTAACCTGCTTTATGATGACAGATTGTGGCCACTTTCAGATTGTCTCCAGGTTATCTATTTGCAGCTTTATTTCACCCTGCCCGATGATGCAAAGCTAGCATTTTACCTCTTCTTGCCCTAGGGTGCACTTCTTTGGCTTTTTGGTAAACCCTGCCTTCCTCAGTGCATCCAGTACTGCCTGGATCTTCTGCAGGTAACTTCGCAAATCCAGGCTGAAGATAATGATGTCATCCAGATAAGCAGCGGCATGCTTTTTGTGAGAGGCTAGGATTCGGTCCAACTGCTACCTCTGGAAGGTAGCTGGGTCTCCTTCTAGTCCGAATGGCATCCTGGTATACTGAAAGTACTTGTCAGGTGTATAGAAGGCTGTGTTCTCCTTGACACTTTGGGGCAGTAGAATTTGTCACTACCCTTTTGTTAGGTCCCGGGTGGTGATATATCTAGCTGACCCTAGCCTCTCAATGAACTCATCAACCTGGGGCATTGGATATGTGTCAAACTTGGACACTTCATTTAGATTCCTGTAGACGTTACAGAAGCGCCACTCTCCATCCAAATTCAGCCACTCTTTGACTCCTCAGTGATGCCAGGCTCAACATTCTATTCATCTTCTTGGAGATCACCTCTCGGCGGGCTTTGGGAATTCGATACAAATTTTGGTTCACCCTCACATGCGGTTCAGTCAGGATTTCGTGCAACATAACCTGCGTACATCCTGGTAACTCCGTAAACAGGTCTCGGTTCCACTGAAGCAGCTCATGGCACTGATGTTTCTGGACCTGTGACAATGTCTTTGCTACTGTGACATCCTCGACCCTCGCTTCAGGATTGACCGACAGGCATGTAGCTTTCACTGGTTTCCTGTCTTAACATGGTTTGAGCAGGTTGATGTGGTATACTTGGTATGGCTTTCCTCTCTCTGGCTGGTGCACCTTGTAGTTGAGATCACACAGTTTTTTGACCACTTGGCCTGGAACTTTCTTTCCAATGTGGGGATCAACATCAACACCCAGTCTCCAGTGCTAAACTGTCTCAGTCTCACCGATTGTAGACCTTTGCTTATTTCTCTTGTTCTTGAAGGATGCTTTCCCTCACAATCTTCATCACCCTTGTGATCCTGTCCTGCATCTGGCCCACATGTTCAAAGACACTTCGGTAGTGTGTTACCTCTGCTTCCCATGTCTCCTTTGCAATGTCCATAAGTCTCCGAGGGTGCCATCCCTATAGCAGCTAGAACAGCGAAAACCTTGTAAAGGCCTGTGGGACTTCTCTAATGGAGAACAGTATGGTAATAGGTAATCCCAATCCTGGCCATCCTTCTCCATAACCTTCTTAAACCTTACCACAAGGCCGTCTGTTTGAAGATGGTACACAGATGTTCTGAGTTGGGTAACCTGTAGGGCATTACAGAACTCTCTCATTATCTTGGACATGAATGGTGTTCCTAGGCTGGTCAGAATCTCCCTTGGCAGATCCATCTAGGAGAAAAGTCGGACTGTTGTGAAATTGGATTTTGGGCTCCCCCGGTGGCCACTGGTGGAATTGAACTGGTGTGCATCATCCCCTCTGTTCACCTGTTTCCATCAGGATGTGGGAGTCGCTATTTAGCATTGCTCCTCTGTCACTTCCATGCCGGTCAACATTGTAATCAGAAGCCTTTCTGTGCATGTTCCTGCTGCTAGACTACTCCCAGCTAAGTTGGACTTTAGTCCTTGTTTGTTTTTGCATTTTGTTCCAGTTCACAGCTGTAGTTTCGTTTCTGTGTCTGGAAAGCTCTTGTGATCTGAAATTGCCACTCTGATGTTATGAGTTAATACTAGAGTCTTAAAGTAATTTCAGGATGGTGTTTTGATAGGGTTTTCAGCTGACCATGAAAGTGCCCTTTCTGTCTTCCTGCTATCTAGTAAGCGGACCTCAATTTTGCTAAACCTATTTTCATACTACGTTTGTCATTTCCATCTAAAATCACCGCCAATATATGTGGGGGCCTCTGTCTGCCTTTCGGGGAAATTTCTCTAGAGGTGAGCCAGGACTATATTTTCCTCTGCCAGGATTAGTTAGTCCTCCGGCCGGCGCTGGGCGTCTAGGGATAAAACGCAGGCAACGCTACCCGGCTACTGTTAGTTGTGCGGCAGGTTTAGTTCATGGTCAGTTTAGTTTCCATCCTTCCAAGAGCTAGTTCTTATGTTTGCTGGGCTATGTTCTCTTGCCATTGAGAACCATAACAGTTTGACCGGCCCAAAAGGGTTAAATTAATTTACAGAGAAAGGAGAGAAAAGAGAAGTCTGCTGAAGATTTTTTTTTTCCCTTCAGTTCTGAGTGTGCTTGTAATTGAATCTCTTGCAAGTCTGCCTATATTGCAGCCTTTCTCTCTCTCTCTCCTTCTAATCCTGGAATGGCTCTGTGTTCACCTGTTTAAAATGGATATTCAGAGTTTAGCTGCAGGTTTGAATAATCTCACCATGAAAGTTCAAAATTTACAAGATTTTGTTGTTCATGTTCCTATATCTGAACCAAGAATTCCTTTGCCTGAATTTTTCTCGGGGAATAGATCTTGCTTTCAAAATTTCAAAAATAATTGCAAGTTGTTTTTATCCCTGAAATCTCGCTCTGCTGGAGATCCTGCTCAGCAGGTCAGGATTGTGATTTCCCTGCTCCGGGGCGACCCTCAGGATTGGGCTTTTGCATTGGCTCCAGGGGATCCTGCGTTGCTCAATGTGGATGCGTTTTTTCTGGCCTTGGGGTTGCTTTATGAGGAACCTCAGTTAGAGCTTCAGGCGGAAAAGGCCTTGATGTCCCTATCTCAGGGGCAAGACGAAGCTGAAATATACTGCCAGAAATTCCGTAAATGGGCTGTGCTTACTCAGTGGAATGAGTGCGCCCTGGCGGCGAATTTCAGAGAGGGTCTCTCTGATGCCATTAAGGATGTTATGGTGGGGTTCCCTGTGCCTGCGGGTCTGAATGAGTCCATGACAATGGCTATCCAGATCGATAGGCGTCTGCGGGAGCGCAAACCTGTGCACCATTTGGCGGTGTCTACTGAGAAGACGCCAGAGAATATGCAATGTGATAGAATTCTGTCCAGAAGTGAACGGCAGAATTTTAGACGAAAAAATGGGTTGTGCTTCTATTGCGGTGATTCAACTCATGTTATATCAGCATGCTCTAGGCGTACTAAGAAGCTTGATAAGTCTGTTTCAATTGGCACTTTACAGTCTAAGTTTATTCTATCTGTGACCCTGATTTGTTCTTTATCATCTATTACCGCGGATGCCTATGTCGACTCTGGCGCCGCTTTGAGTCTTATGGATTGGTCCTTTGCCAAACGCTGTGGGTATGATTTGGAGCCTCTTGAAACTCCTATACCCCTGAAGGGGATTGACTCCACCCCATTGGCTAGCAATAAACCACAATACTGGACACAAGTAACTATGCGGATTAATCCGGATCACCAGGAGATTATTCGCTTTCTTGTGCTGTATAACCTACATGATGTGTTGGTGCTTGGATTGCCATGGCTGCAATCTCATAACCCAGTCCTTGACTGGAAGGCTATGTCTGTGTTAAGCTGGGGATGTAAGGGGACGCATGGGGACGTACCTGTGGTTTCCATTTCATCATCTATTCCCTCTGAAATTCCTGAATTCTTGACTGAATATCGTGACGTTTTTGAAGAACCTAAGCTTGGTTCATTACCTCCGCACCGGGAGTGCGATTGTGCCATAGATTTGATTCCGGGTAGTAAATACCCTAAGGGTCGTTTATTTAATCTGTCTGTGCCTGAACATGCTGCTATGCGAGAATATATAAAGGAGTCCTTGGAAAAGGGACATATTCGTCCTTCGTCATCTCCCTTAGGAGCCGGTTTTTTCTTTGTGGCTAAGAAAGATGGCTCTTTGAGGCCGTGTATTGATTATCGGCTCTTGAATAAAATCACGGTTAAATATCAATATCCGTTGCCACTGCTGACTGATTTGTTTGCTCGCATAAAGGGGGCCAAGTGGTTCTCTAAGATAGATCTCCGTGGGGCGTATAATTTGGTGCGAATTAAGCAGGGGGATGAGTGGAAAACCGCATTTAATACGCCCGAGGGCCACTTTGAGTATTTGGTGATGCCTTTTGGTCTTTCAAATGCCCCTTCAGTCTTTCAGTCCTTTATGCATGACATTTTCCGTGATTATTTGGATAAATTTATGATTGTGTATCTGGATGATATTTTGATTTTTTCGGATGACTGGGACTCTCATGTCCAGCAGGTCAGGAGGGTTTTTCAGGTTTTGCGGTCTAATTCCTTGTGTGTGAAGGGTTCTAAGTGCGTTTTTGGGGTTCAAAAGATTTCCTTTTTGGGATATATTTTTTCCCCCTCTTCCATCGAGATGGATCCTGTCAAGGTTCAGGCTATTTGCGATTGGACGCAACCCTCTTCTCTTAAGAGTCTTCAGAAATTTTTGGGCTTTGCTAACTTTTATCGTCGATTTATTGCTGGTTTTTCTGATGTTGTTAAACCATTGACTGATTTGACTAAGAAGGGTGCTGATGTTGCTGATTGGTCCCCTGCTGCTGTGGAGGCCTTTCGGGAGCTTAAGCGCCGCTTTTCTTCCGCCCCTGTGTTGCGTCAGCCTGATGTTGCTCTTCCTTTTCAGGTTGAGGTCGACGCTTCTGAAATCGGAGCTGGGGCGGTTTTGTCGCAGAGAAGTTCCGATTGCTCCGTGATGATACCTTGTGCTTTTTTCTCGCGTAAATTTTCGCCCGCCGAGCGGAATTATGATGTTGGGAATTGGGAGCTTTTGGCCATGAAGTGGGCTTTTGAGGAGTGACTGACCACAAAAATCTAATTTATCTTGAGTCCGCCAGACGCCTGAATCCTAGACAGGCGCGCTGGTCGTTGTTTTTCTCTCGGTTTAATTTTGTGGTGTCCTACCTGCCGGGTTCTAAGAATGTTAAGGCGGATGCCCTTTCTAGGAGTTTTGAGCCTGACTCCCCTGGTAATTCTGAACCTACAGGTATCCTTAAGGATGGAGTGATATTGTCTGCCGTTTCTCCAGACCTGCGGCGGGCCTTGCAGGAGTTTCAGGCGGATAGACCTGATCGTTGCCCACCTGGTAGACTGTTTGTTCCTGATGATTGGACCAGTAAAGTCATTTCTGAGGTTCATTCTTCTGCGTTGGCAGGTCATCCTGGAATCTTTGGTACCAGGGATTTGGTGGCAAGGTCCTTCTGGTGGCCTTCCCTGTCTCGAGATGTGCGAGGCTTTGTGCAGTCTTGTGACGTTTGTGCTCGGGCCAAGCCTTGTTGTTCTCGGGCTAGTGGATTGTTGTTGCCCTTGCCTATCCCGAAGAGGCCCTGGACGCACATCTCGATGGATTTTATTTCGGATCTTCCTGTTTCTCAGAAGATGTCTGTCATCTGGGTGGTGTGTGACCGTTTCTCTAAGATGGTCCATTTGGTTCCCCTGCCTAAGTTGCCTTCTTCTTCCGAGTTGGTTCCTCTGTTTTTTCAAGATGTGGTCCGTTTGCATGGTATTCCGGAGAATATCGTTTCTGACAGAGGAACCCAATTCGTGTCTAGATTTTGGCGAGCATTCTGTGCTAGGATGGGCATAGATTTGTCTTTCTCGTCTGCTTTCCATCCTCAGACTAATGGCCAGACCGAGCGGACGAATCAGACCTTGGAGACATATTTGAGGTGTTTTGTGTCTGCAGATCAGGATGATTGGGTTGCTTTTTTGCCTTTAGCGGAGTTTGCCCTCAATAATCGGGCCAGCTCTGCCACCTTGGTGTCTCCTTTTTTCTGTAATTCGGGGTTTCATCCTCAATTTTCTTCTGGTCAGGTGGAGTCTTCGGATTGTCCTGGAGTGGATGCTGTGGTGGAGAGGTTGCATCAGATTTGGGGGCAGGTAGTGGACAATTTGAAGTTGTCCCAGGAGAAGACTCAGCTTTTTGCCAACCGCCGGCGTCGGGTTGATCCTCGGCTTTGTGTTGGGGACTTGGTGTGGTTGTCTTCTCGTTTTGTCCCTATGAGGGTTTCTTCTCCTAAGTTTAAGCCTCGGTTCATCGGCCCGTACAAGATATTGGAGATTCTTAACCCTGTGTCCTTCCGTTTGGACCTCCCTGCATCTTTTTCTATTCATAATGTTTTTCATCGGTCATTATTGCGCAGGTATGAGGTACCGGTTGTGCCTTCCGTTGAGCCTCCTGCTCCGGTGTTGGTTGAGGGCGAGTTGGAGTACGTTGTGGAAAAAATCTTGGACTCCCGTGTTTCCAGACGGAAACTCCAGTATCTGGTCAAATGGAAGGGATACGGTCAGGAGGATAATTCTTGGGTGACTGCCTCTGATGTTCATGCCTCCGATCTGGTCCGTGCCTTTCATAGGGCTCATCCTGATCGCCCTGGTGGTTCTGGTGAGGGTTCGGTGCCCCCTCCTTGAGGGGGGGGTACTGTTGTGAAATTGGATTTTGGGCTCCCCCGGTGGCCACTGGTGGAATTGAACTGGTGTGCATCATCCCCTCTGTTCACCTGTTTCCATCAGGATGTGGGAGTCGCTATTTAGCATTGCTCCTCTGTCACTTCCATGCCGGTCAACATTGTAATCAGAAGCCTTTCTGTGCATGTTCCTGCTGCTAGACTACTCCCAGCTAAGTTGGACTTTAGTCCTTGTTTGTTTTTGCATTTTGTTCCAGTTCACAGCTGTAGTTTCGTTTCTGTGTCTGGAAAGCTCTTGTGATCTGAAATTGCCACTCTGATGTTATGAGTTAATACTAGAGTCTTAAAGTAATTTCAGGATGGTGTTTTGATAGGGTTTTCAGCTGACCATGAAAGTGCCCTTTCTGTCTTCCTGCTATCTAGTAAGCGGACCTCAATTTTGCTAAACCTATTTTCATACTACGTTTGTCATTTCCATCTAAAATCACCGCCAATATATGTGGGGGCCTCTGTCTGCCTTTCGGGGAAATTTCTCTAGAGGTGAGCCAGGACTATATTTTCCTCTGCCAGGATTAGTTAGTCCTCCGGCCGGCGCTGGGCGTCTAGGGATAAAACGCAGGCAACGCTACCCGGCTACTGTTAGTTGTGCGGCAGGTTTAGTTCATGGTCAGTTTAGTTTCCATCCTTCCAAGAGCTAGTTCTTATGTTTGCTGGGCTATGTTCTCTTGCCATTGAGAACCATAACATCGGACTAGCTCTCGGCTATACTCCTGGTTTAGGAGTTCCTCAGTGGTACCGCCTCCAGGTACCATGCTGCAAAGTCCAAAACCACCAAGATCTATTGGCGGCCTATGGCGGACTTAATTAGGGGTCCTACAGAATCCATGGTAATCTGGGTCCTCTATAATGGGTAAAGCAACTAGGGGACAGCGAAAGTAGGAAATGGGAGCAGTTAACTAACATGTAGGACAGGATTAACAATAATTAACAATCTGCTGGGTACACCAAGGCCAGTAGAAAATTTTGAAGGACCCGCTCTTAGGTTTTATCTATGTCCAGATCCCCCGCAAGTCATGAGATTAGGCCAGGTCTAGTAGCTACGTCTATAGGGTCCCAAAACTAACAGCTACTCTAATGCTTCCTCTCGCTGCTTAGTGACCTGATAAAGAAACTCCTCATTAACTGCAAAATAAGGGAACCTGGTGTCAGCCCCCAGCTCTTAGGAAACCCAGTCACATTGTCCCATGCCTCTTTTAACATAAAGCCCTTCAATTGAGCTGACCCACAATTCCCCCCAAAAAACTCCCAACTCAGGAATCTCATCCTTAGTCGCCAGCAAGGACACACAGGGGGAATTCATCTGCCTCTAACTGCAATGGGAATTCTTCCTGGGTGATTGACTCCGGTCTGAGTTAGTGAGTACCCAGACCATTCTCAACAAGTTCCAGAACAGGCTGAAGTCCTGTTAGGGGTCGAGTTCCCGTCTCTGCACAGGGGGAATCTCGGCCCATCTCCGCTACGGTCTCCCATTCTTCTCCTGCCGCAGTGGAGTCTGAGCATCTCGCTCAGTCTGACTATGTACAGAGAGTTATTGCTGCTTTTCCTGCTTCTGCCATTGAAGTCAGTGCTGGGCAGCGGCGAGCAGACGCTTCTGAGGCTATGTCCTGCTTTTCTCGTTCTGAGCATGCCCAGAGTAAGATCTCTCAGTGGAGATCGAGGGTCACATGATCAGACACTGCAGCTAAGGTCCTGTAGGTGCTCACGCTCTGTGGCAGCCTCTCATTGGTCCTTCCAGGAAGGTCCTGTTCGTGCTGCAACTATTTAAGGCTCGCATGGCTGCACGGCCATGCGCTAGTATTGCTTTTTATTTATGTACTTTGCGCCAGTGTGGTCTTGTATGAGTGTGTTCAGGGACCCGGCTGAAATAAGCCCCTAGAATGCTGGCACCTCCGGCGAGGAGTTTGTATGCTTGGGGATTCAGGGACCTGGCTGAAATAAGCCCCTAGAATGCTGGCACCTCCGGCAAGGATGCATGACTAGGGTTGAGCGACTTTCATTTTTTTAAGATCGAGTCGGGTTTTGCGAAACCCGACTTTGTCCAAAGTCGAGTCGAGTGAAGTCGGTCGATTATCGCGAAAAGTCGGGGATCGACCGAAACATGAAACCCAATGCAAGTCAATGGGGAAGCATAGTCGGCAGTGAGTGGAGGCCAGGAAAACACCTACAGTGCCCATTTTAATGCCAAAAACATCCATTCTTGTTTCTGAAGCTTGTCAATCTTAATTAACTTTATAATAATAATTGGACATTGGAAATTGGGGGTCATTTGGCAAAAGTTGTGGGGGGTAGGGCTGGTTCAAGGTTTTAGTGGGCCCAGGAAACGTGGACTACGTCACGGCGGTGGAGCAGTGAGAGGTAAGTATTTCAACTTTGCAAGTGCTGTGATCCTGAGCAAGCAGGGAGGCCCACTCGTTCGCACTGGCACTGGCACAGGGCCCCTCAAAGTACGGCGGTGTGTTTGCACGGTGGGGGCGCCTCCCACCGGCATCGACACTTTTGCGTACTCTGAGGGGCCCTGTGCCTGTGACGTCGCTAACGAGTATGCCCCCCTACCTGTTGAAGAAACCTGCACTTTCATCTGCACCTTCCTCTTTGTCCCTGTGTAAGGTGGTATAGTATGCGGGAAGGGGAACCTGACTTTCAGCAGGCTGTGTAGCGTGCAAGGGGAATGTAGTGGTCTGGGTCAAAGTACCACAAGACTCATGTAGCACCGACTGGGCAATGGGCAGGATGAGGACGAAACACTGATATAGGCCCAAATAATAAAGTGGGTAAAATGCAATTCAAAATTGGTAACAGGACTAACCAGGTGGCATTGCTTAGTTCAGTGGAGTAGAAAACCCAGGAGCGGCAGACAGTGTTAGTAGGGCCGACCCACACTAGTAGGCCCTATGCAGTTTAATATTACAAATGAAGGCAGAAAGCCTGAAGATTAAAGGTCAGGAAAATAACACAGGACAACACCAAGGTGCGGCACACACCGTTACTAGGCCCAACCAAAGTAGTAGGTCAACTGCAGTTTAATTATTTAAAATGTAAGCCGAAAACCTGAACATTGAAGGTCGGGACAACAATACAGGAGAAAACCCAGTAGCCTTAGACACCGTTTTAAGGGCCCAACCACACATTTTAAAAACAACTACTTAACGAGAGCCTTAAGATTGAAGCTCAGCTTTATACAGTGGAGGACAACACCATGGAGCGGCACACACCGTAAGTAGGCCCCAACCACCAATTTTTAAAAACAACTACTTAATGAGAGCCTTAAGGTTGAAGCTCAGCTTTATACAGTGGAGGACAACACCAGGGAGCGGCACACCCCGTTAGTAGGCCCCAACCACCAATTTTTAAAAACAAATACTTAATGAGAGCCTGATGGTTGAAGCTCAGACAAGGAAACCTGGAGGAGAACACCCAGGAGGAGGAGAACACCCAGGAGGAGGAGAACACCCAGGAGGAGGAGAACACCCAGGAGCGTCAGACACCGTTAGTAGGCCCCAACCACCAATTTTTAAAAACAACTACTTAATGAGAGCCTGAAGGTTGAAGCTCAGCTTTATACAGTGGAGGACAACACCAGGGAGCAGCACACACCATTAGTAGGCCCCAACCACCAATTTTTAAAAACAAATACTTAATGAGAGCCTGACGGTTGAAGCTCAGCTTTATACAGTGGAGGACAACTCCAGGGAGCGGCACACACCATTAGTAGGGCCCAACCAAAGTTGAAGGCCAAATGCAGTTTAATATCTGCTACTATAGGCCGAAAGCCTAAAGACTGCAGCTCAGCTTTATACAGTGGAGGACAACACCAGGGAGCGACGCACACCATTAGTAGGGCCCTACCAAAGTTGAAGGCCAAATGCAGATTAATATCTGATACTATAGGCCGAAAGCCTAAAGACTGAAGCTCAGCTTTATATAGTGAAGGACAACACCAGGGAGCGGAACACACCGTTACTAGGCCCCAACCAAAGTAGTATGGCAACTGCAGTGTGACATTAAAAAATACTTAATGAGAGCCTGAAGGTTGAAGCTCAGACAAGGAAACCAGGAGGAGAACACCAAGGAAGAGGAGAACACCAAGGAGCGGCAGACACCGTTACTAGGCCCCAACCCAGGTAGCAGGGCAACTGCAGTGTTACATTTAAAAATACTTTATGAGAGCCTGAAGGTTGAAGCTCAGACAAGGAAACCAGGAGGAGAACACCAAGGAGGAGGAGAACACCAAGGAGCGGCAGACACCGTTACTAGGCCCCAACCCAGATAGCAGGGCAACTGCAGTGTTACATTTAAAAATACTTTATGAGAGCCTGAAGGTTGAAGCTCAGACAAGGAAACCTGGAGGAGAACACCAAGGAGGAGGAGAACACCAGGGAGCAGCAGACACCGTTACTAGGCCCCAAACCAGGTAGCAGGGCAACTGCAATGTTACATTTAAAAATACTTTATGAGAGCCTGAAGGTTGAAGCTCAGACAAGGAAACCAGGAGGACAACACCAAGGAGGAGGAGAACACCAAGGAGGAGGAGAACACCCAGGAGGAGGAGAACACCCAGGAGCGGCAGACATCAACAGTAGGCCCCAACCACACTAGTAGCCCAAATGCAGTTTCCTATTTTTTAAAAAAGCCCGAAAACCTGAATTGAGGGACTGCAGACAGAGTTAGTAGGCTGTCCCCTGTGGACCATGCATCCACCACATTAACCCATTGCGCTGTAATGGACACATAACCTTCCGTGGCCATGCCTACAGGTCCATGCGTCTGTTGTCAGGTGCACCTTTGTACTCACAGATTGCCAGAGTGCATGGACAATGCGGTCTTTTACATGCTGGTGGAGGGTTGGGATGGCTTTTCTCGCAAAAGAAGTGTCAACTGGGTAGCTCGTACCGTGGTACAGCGTAGTCCATCATGGCTTTATTAATATTAAATAAAATAAAAAAATAGGCTCTATGCACTTTAAAATAGGTTCCAGGGGTACACGGGCAACATTGGTGTGGTCAGCGGAGGACGATTGCAAGGAAGGACCGCAGACAGGCTTACTAGGCCTAAAATAAATAAAAATAGGCTCAAGGCACTTAGAGTTATCTCGCAGGGGTACACAGGCAGCATTGGTGTGGTCAGCGGAGGACGATTGCAAGGAGGGACCGCAGACAGGCTTACTAGGCCTAAAATAAATAAAAATAGGCTCAAGGCACTTAGAGTTATCTCGCAGGGGTATACAGGCAGCATTGGTGTGGTCAGCGGAGGACGATTGCAAGGAGGGACCGCAGACAGGCTTACTAGGCCTAAAATAAATAAAAATAGGCTCAAGGCACTTAGAGTTATCTTGCAGGGGTACACAGGCAGCATTGGTGTGGTCAGCGGAGGACGATTGCAAGGAGGGACCGCAGACAGGCTTACTAGGCCTAAAATAAATAAAGATAGGCTCTATGCAGTTTTAAATAGGTTACATGGGTACACAGGCAGCACTGGTGTGGTCAGTGGAGGAGGATTGCAAGGAGGGACCGCAGACAGGCTTACTAGGCCTAAAATAAATAAAAATAGGCTCAAGGCACTTAGAGTTATCTCGCAGGGGTACACAGGCAGCATTGGTGTGGTCAGTGGAGGAGGATTGCAAGGAGGGACCGCAGACAGGCTTACTAGGCCTAAAATAAATAAAAATAGGCTCAAGGCACTTAGAGTTATCTCGCTGGGGTACACAGGCAGCATTCGTGTGGTCAGCGGAGGACGATTGCAAGGAGTGTCTGACACAGTTAGTACTCCCAAAAAATAAATAGATGTTAATGTCTCGCTAAACAACAAAACAAAAAAAAAAAGTGTGGCATACTTAGGTACAGGGGTGGGCGCCTCTACTGAGTTTCAGACATAGTAATTTGGCAATATGTATTTACTGGTGTCAATATAGGACACTGACCCTGACTATTTTAACTAGCATCATACATGTCAACAAATTTTTATTGTCAGTGCCAGGCAGTGAAGGATGTCAGCGCATAGACTAAACATTGGTGGAGCTGTGAGAGATAATTTTGCACGTGGTAGAGCACAGTTTGAGCTGGGGGGGGAACTCTCTTGTGGCCGGCGGTACAGGCCCAGGGCCCCTCATGTTACAACGGTGTGTCTGACGTTGGTTGCGCGCCACCACCGCCAGAGACACTTTATTGTACTATGAGGGACCCAGTGGCAGTGCCATCGACCAAAAGCGGGCACACCCACCTCTTCAGACAAACGGCACTCTAACGGGTGCTTGCGCCAAGTGGCGAGACCACGGCCCCGTGGACGGAGTTTTCCCATTTAGGGACGTGTAAACATGTCGTATGCTGGACAAACAGCTGCTGCAAATTAAGAGATTGGAACACTCAGTAAGACCAGTCCACAAGCAAGACCTTTTTATAGGAAAGCTAGGAGTCAGCCGGGAAAGGTGGGGCAAAATAATTTGAAATCCAGGAGTGGTTCATTTTAATGAAGGTTAGATCATCAACATTTTGGGTAGCCAGACGAGTCCTTTTTTCGGTTAATATTGAACCAGCAGCACTGAATACTCTTTCTGATAGCACACTAGCTGCTGGGCAAGCAAGCTCCTGCAATGCATATTCTGCCAATTCAGGCCAGGTGTCTAATTTGGATGCCCAGTAATCAAATGGGAATGACGCTTGAGGGAGAACATCGATAAGGGCTGAAAAATAGTTAGTAACTAGTGTTGAGCGATACTTTCCGATATCGGAAAGTATCGGTATCGGAAAGTATCGGCCGATACCGTCAAAATATCGGATCCAATCCGATACCGATACCCGATCCCAATGCAAGTCAATGGGACGAAAATATCGGAATTAAAATAAACCCTTTATAAACTTGTAGGTTCATTCTACATGAAGGAAAACAACTAAGAATAATGTAGGATGTATTGGGGGACGTGGCGGAGATATTAAAGGGACAGAGGTTTAGCCCAATGTAATAGAATAGCAGGATTTTTAATTTTTTTTTATGAAGTTCGGCGTTAGAAAGAATTTGACTATGTTATTTTTTTTTTTTTTTATGTCAGATATTGATGTTTCACTACTTCCACGCCCTTCACCTTCTTTTTTACTTCTCCCACGCTTTCTTCTTAATTATCCTCATCATCAGCTTCTTTGACATCAACTTCTTCACCTTATTCATCTTCTTCTTCATCTTCTACCTATTATTTTTTGGGTTACATTGTTCATATTCTTTTTATTTTACTATTATCTTCATCATATTCAACTTCTTCATCATATTCTTATTTGTGACAGGCATTCCCGTAGTTGTTATCTATAAAAGTTTGAAGATTACACCTTCCGTTCTGCCTGTCACAAACCAGTTACATTTGTCCGCGTTCAGTTTGGCCTGCAGCATCAGGCTTTATCCAGGGGCACCACGAGGAGGAACGGACTCACCCCCATACACTGCTTAGTCTTCTTCTGCTTATAATTTACATAATATTTTTTTGCTCTGATATTTTGTGTTATGCTTAATGTCCTTCTGCTCTTTGTTCTGCAGCCTCTTGTTCTTCTGCTTCTCGGTCTTCCAGGTCGTCGTCGTCTCCAGGGTCGTCGTCTCCGGGGTCGTCGTCATCGGGGTGGTCTCCGGGGTCGTCGTCATCGGGGTGGTCTTCAGGGTCATCGTCTCCAGGGTCGTCGTCATCACGGTGGTTGTCGTCTCTGGTGTCGTCGTCATCTTAGGGGTGTTCTTCCGGGTCATCGTGTTTAGTCTCTTGAACTTGGAAATGTAGCAGAAGGTACAAGAAGGCTGAGAAAATGCCGAGAACCAGCTGATGGAACTGGAACTCGGATGGCTACCCGAAGGTCCAAGAGCCAATGGAACTACCGAGGACCAGCTGACGTTACTGGAACCCGGTTACTAAGCAGGAGGTACCCGTGCCTGAAAGCACTACCAAGGACCACCTGACGTTGGTGGAACTCGGATACCCAGAGGGAGGCACCTAAGCCAAAGGCTCTGCCCGGAACCAGCTGACGGTACTGGAACCAGGATGGGGAGCAGAAGGTACAAGAGCAAAAGACACTGCCGAGAACCAGCTGACGGTGCTGGAACCCGGATGGGTAGCCGAAGGTCCAAGAGCCAATGGAACTACCGAGGACCAGCTGACGTTACTGGAACCCGGTTACTAAGCAGGAGGTACCCGTGCCTGAAAGCACTACCAAGGACCACCTGACGTTGGTGGAACTCGGATACCCAGAGGGAGGCACCTAAGCCAAAGGCTCTGCCCGGAACCAGCTGACGGTACTGGAACCAGGATGGGGAGCAGAAGGTACAAGAGCAAGTGTCTGCGTGGCTTTTGCAGGACACGATGCCGGCTGCACAGCAGGGGAACAGCTGGCGGTGCTGGACCCCACTGACACATTGGCGAGGTGTTTTTCTCTGTGCAGCTAGCACATCTGGGCCCCAACTGGCGGTTTGTTAGAGCCCAGGGTCAGCAGGAGGAGGAGCAGGAGGAGGAGGAGCAGGGGGAGGGGAGTGTAGGCCGAAGCCTGCACTGGCGGCAGCTTTGGGTCTGTTGTGTCTGCGTGGCTTTTGCAGGACACGTTGCCGGCTACACAGCAGGGGAACAGCTGGCGGTGCTGGACCCCACTGACACATTGGCGAGGTGTTTGGCTCTGTGCAGCCAGCACTTCCGGACAGCAACTAGCGTTGTTGGAGCCCGGGCTCTGCAGGTGGAGCAGAGTGTAGGCCGAAGCCTACTTGAACCGATTTCAAAGGTCACCTTTAACCCCCCCTCAGGGGTTAGAAAGTAGAAGAGCCACAGCTTATGCAGCAGTAGTGCTGCACAAGTCAAAGGTTGCTCTTTTAATTTTTCTCCTTGCACACGCTGAATGAAACACGTATAACATTTAGCCCTTTATACAGTCAAACTGTGTTGGAGGCGCGAGTTCCCTTTGTAATGAGACGCAGCACAGGTGTCAAGAATCCCACCTTGGTGCTGGGTGCAGCCTCCCGAGCGTTGTTATTTGCTGTACAGGAGTCTGCGCTGTCGTGTTATCCCCTGGCCTAGCGCCGTTAGCGCTGCCCATCTTCTGGCATCATGTAATGTCGGCCGGTGCGGTTCGCGATGACCATGAATCCCAGCCCCGCAGTGTCTTAACATTGTTAAAACACTGCGGGGCTGGGATTCAGGGCCTGGCGCAGCACATATGTTGGCCTCTCACACTCGGGTCCTTACACCCGCTTCAGACTGTGCGGCGTCATCTGATCCCTTATCGCATGCCACGGCCATGAAGCCGCACAGTCCGAAGAAGGCGGAAGGAGAGGAGGGACAGGCGAACTGATGCACTGATCCTGCCCATGAATCACACCCTCGCAGTCCCAATAAATAAGACACCGAGGGGCGTTGTGTGGGTCAGGGCGGCCGCAGAGGCGCAGCCAGCCAAACAATGATGCCAGAAGACGGGCAGCGCTACCAAGGGGGTTGCAGCGTGTCATTACAAAGGAAAGTCACACCACCGGGACGGTTAAATGGTCAGTCACACAGAGGACACATTTCAGACGTGTTTTCAGTTCCACATGTGCGAGGAGAATACGTTTCTGAGCCACCTTGCACACATGCAGCATTACCGCTGTACAAGGTGGCTGGATAACGTAAAAACGCCTGGGGGAGGGGGGACAGGTTCCCTTCAATTTCAGTTCTTGTGTCTGCGTGGCTTTTGCAGGACACGTTGCCGGCTGCACAGCAGGGGAACAGCTGGCGGTGCTGGACCCCACTGACACATTGGCTGGTGTTTTTCTCTGTGCAGCTAGCACATCTGGGCCCCAAGTGGCGGTGTGTTAGAGCCCAGGGACAGCAGGAGGAGGAGCAGGAGGAGGAGGAGCAGGGGGAGGGGAGTGTAGGCCGAAGCCTGCACTGGCGGCAGCTTTGGGTCTGTTGTGTCTGCGTGGCTTTTGCAGGACACGTTGCCGGCTACACAGCAGGGGAACAGCTGGCGGTGCTGGACCCCACTGACACATTGGCGAGGTGTTTGGCTCTGTGCAGCCAGCACTTCCGGACAGCAACTAGCGTTGTTGGAGCCCGGGCTCTGCAGGTGGAGCAGAGTGTAGGCCGAAGCCTACTTGAACCGATTTCAAAGGTCACCTTTAACCCCCCCTCAGGGGTTAGAAAGTAGAAGAGCCACAGCTTATGCAGCAGTAGTGCTGCACAAGTCAAAGGTTGCTCTTTTAATTTTTCTCCTTGCACACGCTGAATGAAACACGTATAACATTTAGCCCTTTATACAGTCAAACTGTGTTGGAGGCGCGAGTTCCCTTTGTAATGAGACGCAGCACAGGTGTCAAGAATCCCACCTTGGTGCTGGGTGCAGCCTCCCGAGCGTTGTTATTTGCTGTACAGGAGTCTGCGCTGTCGTGTTATCCCCTGGCCTAGCGCCGTTAGCGCTGCCCATCTTCTGGCATCATGTAATGTCGGCCGGTGCGGTTCGCGATGACCATGAATCCCAGCCCCGCAGTGTCTTAACATTGTTAAAACACTGCGGGGCTGGGATTCAGGGCCTGGCGCAGCACATATGTTGGCCTCTCACACTCGGGTCCTTACACCCGCTTCAGACTGTGCGGCGTCATCTGATCCCTTATCGCATGCCACGGCCATGAAGCCGCACAGTCCGAAGAAGGCGGAAGGAGAGGAGGGACAGGCGAACTGATGCACTGATCCTGCCCATGAATCACACCCTCGCAGTCCCAATAAATAAGACACCGAGGGGCGTTGTGTGGGTCAGGGCGGCCGCAGAGGCGCAGCCAGCCAAACAATGATGCCAGAAGACGGGCAGCGCTACCAAGGGGGTTGCAGCGTGTCATTACAAAGGAAAGTCACACCACCGGGACGGTTAAATGGTCAGTCACACAGAGGACACATTTCAGACGTGTTTTCAGTTCCACATGTGCGAGGAGAATACGTTTCTGAGCCACCTTGCACACATGCAGCATTACCGCTGTACAAGGTGGCTGGATAACGTAAAAACGCCTGGGGGAGGGGGGACAGGTTCCCTTCAATTTCAGTTCTTGTGTCTGCGTGGCTTTTGCAGGACACGTTGCCGGCTGCACAGCAGGGGAACAGCTGGCGGTGCTGGACCCCACTGACACATTGGCTGGTGTTTTTCTCTGTGCAGCTAGCACATCTGGGCCCCAAGTGGCGGTGTGTTAGAGCCCAGGGACAGCAGGAGGAGGAGCAGGAGGAGGAGGAGCAGGGGGAGGGGAGTGTAGGCCGAAGCCTGCACTGGCGGCAGCTTTGGGTCTGTTGTGTCTGCGTGGCTTTTGCAGGACACGTTGCCGGCTACACAGCAGGGGAACAGCTGGCGGTGCTGGACCCCACTGACACATTGGCGAGGTGTTTGGCTCTGTGCAGCCAGCACTTCCGGACAGCAACTAGCGTTGTTGGAGCCCGGGCTCTGCAGGTGGAGCAGAGTGTAGGCCGAAGCCTACTTGAACCGATTTCAAAGGTCACCTTTAACCCCCCCTCAGGGGTTAGAAAGTAGAAGAGCCACAGCTTATGCAGCAGTAGTGCTGCACAAGTCAAAGGTTGCTCTTTTAATTTTTCTCCTTGCACACGCTGAATGAAACACGTATAACATTTAGCCCTTTATACAGTCAAACTGTGTTGGAGGCGCGAGTTCCCTTTGTAATGAGACGCAGCACAGGTGTCAAGAATCCCACCTTGGTGCTGGGTGCAGCCTCCCGAGCGTTGTTATTTGCTGTACAGGAGTCTGCGCTGTCGTGTTATCCCCTGGCCTAGCGCCGTTAGCGCTGCCCATCTTCTGGCATCATGTAATGTCGGCCGGTGCGGTTCGCGATGACCATGAATCCCAGCCCCGCAGTGTCTTAACATTGTTAAAACACTGCGGGGCTGGGATTCAGGGCCTGGCGCAGCACATATGTTGGCCTCTCACACTCGGGTCCTTACACCCGCTTCAGACTGTGCGGCGTCATCTGATCCCTTATCGCATGCCACGGCCATGAAGCCGCACAGTCCGAAGAAGGCGGAAGGAGAGGAGGGACAGGCGAACTGATGCACTGATCCTGCCCATGAATCACACCCTCGCAGTCCCAATAAATAAGACACCGAGGGGCGTTGTGTGGGTCAGGGCGGCCGCAGAGGCGCAGCCAGCCAAACAATGATGCCAGAAGACGGGCAGCGCTACCAAGGGGGTTGCAGCGTGTCATTACAAAGGAAAGTCACACCACCGGGACGGTTAAATGGTCAGTCACACAGAGGACACATTTCAGACGTGTTTTCAGTTCCACATGTGCGAGGAGAATACGTTTCTGAGCCACCTTGCACACATGCAGCATTACCGCTGTACAAGGTGGCTGGATAACGTAAAAACGCCTGGGGGAGGGGGGACAGGTTCCCTTCAATTTCAGTTCTTGTGTCTGCGTGGCTTTTGCAGGACACGTTGCCGGCTGCACAGCAGGGGAACAGCTGGCGGTGCTGGACCCCACTGACACATTGGCTGGTGTTTTTCTCTGTGCAGCTAGCACATCTGGGCCCCAAGTGGCGGTGTGTTAGAGCCCAGGGACAGCAGGAGGAGGAGCAGGAGGAGGAGGAGCAGGGGGAGGGGAGTGTAGGCCGAAGCCTGCACTGGCGGCAGCTTTGGGTCTGTTGTGTCTGCGTGGCTTTTGCAGGACACGTTGCCGGCTACACAGCAGGGGAACAGCTGGCGGTGCTGGACCCCACTGACACATTGGCGAGGTGTTTGGCTCTGTGCAGCCAGCACTTCCGGACAGCAACTAGCGTTGTTGGAGCCCGGGCTCTGCAGGTGGAGCAGAGTGTAGGCCGAAGCCTACTTGAACCGATTTCAAAGGTCACCTTTAACCCCCCCTCAGGGGTTAGAAAGTAGAAGAGCCACAGCTTATGCAGCAGTAGTGCTGCACAAGTCAAAGGTTGCTCTTTTAATTTTTCTCCTTGCACACGCTGAATGAAACACGTATAACATTTAGCCATTTATACAGTCAAACTGTGTTGGAGGCGCGAGTTCCCTTTGTAATGAGACGCAGCACAGGTGTCAAGAATCCCACCTTGGTGCTGGGTGCAGCCTCCCGAGCGTTGTTATTTGCTGTACAGGAGTCTGCGCTGTCGTGTTATCCCCTGGCCTAGCGCCGTTAGCGCTGCCCATCTTCTGGCATCATGTAATGTCGGCCGGTGCGGTTCGCGATGACCATGAATCCCAGCCCCGCAGTGTCTTAACATTGTTAAAACACTGCGGGGCTGGGATTCAGGGCCTGGCGCAGCACATATGTTGGCCTCTCACACTCGGGTCCTTACACCCGCTTCAGACTGTGCGGCGTCATCTGATCCCTTATCGCATGCCACGGCCATGAAGCCGCACAGTCCGAAGAAGGCGGAAGGAGAGGAGGGACAGGCGAACTGATGCACTGATCCTGCCCATGAATCACACCCTCGCAGTCCCAATAAATAAGACACCGAGGGGCGTTGTGTGGGTCAGGGCGGCCGCAGAGGCGCAGCCAGCCAAACAATGATGCCAGAAGACGGGCAGCGCTACCAAGGGGGTTGCAGCGTGTCATTACAAAGGAAAGTCACACCACCGGGACGGTTAAATGGTCAGTCACACAGAGGACACATTTCAGACGTGTTTTCAGTTCCACATGTGCGAGGAGAATACGTTTCTGAGCCACCTTGCACACATGCAGCATTACCGCTGTACAAGGTGGCTGGATAACGTAAAAACGCCTGGGGGAGGGGGGACAGGTTCCCTTCAATTTCAGTTCTTGTGTCTGCGTGGCTTTTGCAGGACACGTTGCCGGCTGCACAGCAGGGGAACAGCTGGCGGTGCTGGACCCCACTGACACATTGGCTGTGTTTTTCTCTGTGCAGCTAGCACATCTGGGCCCCAAGTGGCGGTGTGTTAGAGCCCAGGGACAGCAGGAGGAGGAGCAGGAGGAGGAGGAGCAGGGGGAGGGGAGTGTAGGCCGAAGCCTGCACTGGCGGCAGCTTTGGGTCTGTTGTGTCTGCGTGGCTTTTGCAGGACACGTTGCCGGCTACACAGCAGGGGAACAGCTGGCGGTGCTGGACCCCACTGACACATTGGCGAGGTGTTTGGCTCTGTGCAGCCAGCACTTCCGGACAGCAACTAGCGTTGTTGGAGCCCGGGCTCTGCAGGTGGAGCAGAGTG
This sequence comes from Ranitomeya variabilis, assembly GCF_051348905.1. Classification (NCBI taxonomy): domain Eukaryota; kingdom Metazoa; phylum Chordata; class Amphibia; order Anura; family Dendrobatidae; genus Ranitomeya; species Ranitomeya variabilis. Next base: position 364,573,571 of record NC_135235.1, on the reverse strand, counting down.
TAGGCCGAAGCCTACTTGAACCGATTTCAAAGGTCACCTTTAACCCCCCCTCAGGGGTTAGAAAGTAGAAGAGCCACAGCTTATGCAGCAGTAGTGCTGCACAAGTCAAAGGTTGCTCTTTTAATTTTTCTCCTTGCACACGCTGAATGAAACACGTATAACATTTAGCCATTTATACAGTCAAACTGTGTTGGAGGCGCGAGTTCCCTTTGTAATGAGACGCAGCACAGGTGTCAAGAATCCCACCTTGGTGCTGGGTGCAGCCTCCCGAGCGTTGTTATTTGCTGTACAGGAGTCTGCGCTGTCGTGTTATCCCCTGGCCTAGCGCCGTTAGCGCTGCCCATCTTCTGGCATCATGTAATGTCGGCCGGTGCGGTTCGCGATGACCATGAATCCCAGCCCCGCAGTGTCTTAACATTGTTAAAACACTGCGGGGCTGGGATTCAGGGCCTGGCGCAGCACATATGTTGGCCTCTCACACTCGGGTCCTTACACCCGCTTCAGACTGTGCGGCGTCATCTGATCCCTTATCGCATGCCACGGCCATGAAGCCGCACAGTCCGAAGAAGGCGGAAGGAGAGGAGGGACAGGCGAACTGATGCACTGATCCTGCCCATGAATCACACCCTCGCAGTCCCAATAAATAAGACACCGAGGGGCGTTGTGTGGGTCAGGGCGGCCGCAGAGGCGCAGCCAGCCAAACAATGATGCCAGAAGACGGGCAGCGCTACCAAGGGGGTTGCAGCGTGTCATTACAAAGGAAAGTCACACCACCGGGACGGTTAAATGGTCAGTCACACAGAGGACACATTTCAGACGTGTTTTCAGTTCCACATGTGCGAGGAGAATACGTTTCTGAGCCACCTTGCACACATGCAGCATTACCGCTGTACAAGGTGGCTGGATAACGTAAAAACGCCTGGGGGAGGGGGGACAGGTTCCCTTCAATTTCAGTTCTTGTGTCTGCGTGGCTTTTGCAGGACACGTTGCCGGCTGCACAGCAGGGGAACAGCTGGCGGTGCTGGACCCCACTGACACATTGGCTGTGTTTTTCTCTGTGCAGCTAGCACATCTGGGCCCCAAGTGGCGGTGTGTTAGAGCCCAGGGACAGCAGGAGGAGGAGCAGGAGGAGGAGGAGCAGGGGGAGGGGAGTGTAGGCCGAAGCCTGCACTGGCGGCAGCTTTGGGTCTGTTGTGTCTGCGTGGCTTTTGCAGGACACGTTGCCGGCTACACAGCAGGGGAACAGCTGGCGGTGCTGGACCCCACTGACACATTGGCGAGGTGTTTGGCTCTGTGCAGCCAGCACTTCCGGACAGCAACTAGCGTTGTTGGAGCCCGGGCTCTGCAGGTGGAGCAGAGTGTAGGCCGAAGCCTACTTGAACCGATTTCAAAGGTCACCTTTAACCCCCCCTCAGGGGTTAGAAAGTAGAAGAGCCACAGCTTATGCAGCAGTAGTGCTGCACAAGTCAAAGGTTGCTCTTTTAATTTTTCTCCTTGCACACGCTGAATGAAACACGTATAACATTTAGCCCTTTATACAGTCAAACTGTGTTGGAGGCGCGAGTTCCCTTTGTAATGAGACGCAGCACAGGTGTCAAGAATCCCACCTTGGTGCTGGGTGCAGCCTCCCGAGCGTTGTTATTTGCTGTACAGGAGTCTGCGCTGTCATGTTATCCCCTGGCCTAGCGCCGTTAGCGCTGCCCATCTTCTGGCATCATGTAATGTCGGCCGGTGCGGTTCGCGATGACCATGAATCCCAGCCCCGCAGTGTCTTAACATTGTTAAAACACTGCGGGGCTGGGATTCAGGGCCTGGCGCAGCACATATGTTGGCCTCTCACACTCGGGTCCTTACACCCGCTTCAGACTGTGCGGCGTCATCTGATCCCTTATCGCATGCCACGGCCATGAAGCCGCACAGTCCGAAGAAGGCGGAAGGAGAGGAGGGACAGGCGAACTGATGCACTGATCCTGCCCATCAATCACACCCTCGCAGTCCCAATAAATAAGACACCGAGGGGCGTTGTGTGGGTCAGGGCGGCCGCAGAGGCGCAGCCAGCCAAACAATGATGCCAGAAGACGGGCAGCGTTACCAAGGAGCTTGTTGCGTGTGTCAATACAAAGTCAAATCACACCTGAGGGACGTTTTAATGGTCACAGAGGACACATTTTAGACGTGTTCACTTCAACATGGGCAAGGAGAATAAGTTTCTGAGCCACCTTGAACACATGCAGCATTACTGCTGTTCAAGGTAGCTGTAAAACATAGAAACACCTGGGGGAGGGGGGACAGGTTCCCTTCAATTTCAGTTCTTGTGTCTGCGTGGCGGTCGCAGGACACGTTGCCGGCTACACAGCAGGGGAACAGCTGGCGGTGCTGAACCCCACTGACACATTGGCTGGTGTTTTTCTCTGTGCAGCTAGCACATCTGGGCAAAAACTGGCGGTGTTAGAGCCCAGGGTCAGCAGGAGGAGCAGGGGGAGCGGAGTGTAGGCCGAAGCCTGCACTCGAGCAAGTTGAAAGGAAACCTTTAACCCCCCCCCCCCCCCAGGCGTTTGTAGCTGAAAGAGCCATTGTGTACAGCACTAATGCTGGAAAAGGTAAACTTAGCTCTTTTAATTATGGTCCTTGTACATGCGGAACCAAACATTTATGAAATGTGTCTCCTCACAGCGTTAAACCGTCCGGTAGGTGGAACTTTCCTTTGTCGTGTGACGCAGCACAGCCATCATTTTTACCCCCTTGGCGCCGTGCGCCCCCTCCTCAGCGTTGTTTGAATCTGTCCCGGAGCCTGCGCTGTTAGGTTAGCCCTTGGCCATGCACACATGTTGCGCTGCCCGTCTTCTGACCTCATTTGGTGTCAGGCTGGCTGCGCCTGTGCGGGTGCGCTGGCCGAGATCCCGCCTCGCAGTGTCGTCTAATGTAATCCCACCGCGGGCCTGTGATCCGTGCCCGTGCGCAGTGCATATCCTCTCCTCTCACTCCCCTCCCTACGGCTTTTTCAGACTGTGCGGTGTCACGGCCGTGGCATGCTATTAGGGACCAGCTGACATCGCACAGTCTGAAGAAGCCGTAGGGAGGGGAGTGAGAGGAGAGGATATGCACTGCGCACGGGCACGGATCACAGGCCCGCGGTGGGATTACATTAGACGACACTGCGAGGCGGGATCTCGGCCAGCGCACCCGCACAGGCGCAGCCAGCCTGACACCAAATGAGGTCAGAAGACGGGCAGCGCAACATGTGTGCATGGCCAAGGGCTAACCTAACAGCGCAGGCTCCGGGACAGATTCAAACAACGCTGAGGAGGGGGCGCACGGCGCCAAGGGGGTAAAAATGATGGCTGTGCTGCGTCACACGACAAAGGAAAGTTCCACCTACCGGACGGTTTAACGCTGTGTGGGGACACATTTCATAAGTGTTTGGTTCAGCATGTGCAAGGAGCATCACGAAAAGAGGCACTTTTTCCCTTTGCATCATTACTGCTGCACAAGGTGGCTCCTTCAGTAACAAACGCCTGGGGGGGGGGGGGTCAGGTTCCCTTACATTTAACTTGTTGTGCCTGCGTGGCGGTCGCAGTACACGTTGCCGTATACACAGCAGGGGAACAGCTGGCGGTGCTGAACCCCACTAACACATTGGCGAGGTGTTTGGCTCTGTGCGTACAGCACTTCTGGACGGCAACTAGCGGTGTTGGAGCCCAGGGACAGGTGGAGGAGGAGGAGGTAGGAGGAGGTAGGAGGGATTGCCACACACACAGCAGGGGAACAGCTGACGTTACTGAACCCCAATAACAGAGGAGGGACTGTTGACTGTGCGTACAGCACTTCTGGACGGCAACTGGCGGTGTTGGAGCCCAGGGACAGGTGGAGGAGGAGGAGGTAGGAGGAGGTAGGAGGGATTGCCACACACACAGCAGGGGAACAGCTGACGTTACTGAACCCCAATAACATAGGAGGGACTGTTGACTGTGCGTACAGCACTTCTGGACGGCAACTGGCGGTGTTGGAGCCCAGGGACAGGTGGAGGAGGAGGAGGTAGGAGGAGGTAGGAGGGATTGCCACACACACAGCAGGGGAACAGCTGACGTTACTGAACCCCAATAACAGAGGAGGGACTGTTGACTGTGCGTACAGCACTTCTGGACGGCAACTGGCGGTGTTGGAGCCCAGGGACAGGTGGAGGAGGAGGAGGTAGGAGGAGGTAGGAGGGATTGCCACACACACAGCAGGGGAACAGCTGACGTTACTGAACCCCAATAACAGAGGAGCGACTGTTGACTGTGCGTACAGCACTTCTGGACGGCAACTGGCGGTGTTGGAGCCCAGGGACAGGTGGAGGAGGAGGAGGTTGGAGGAGGTAGGAGGGATTGCCACACACACAGCAGGGGAACAGCTGACGTTACTGAACCCCAATAACAGAGGAGGGACTGTTGACTGTGCGTACAGCACTTCTGGACGGCAACTGGCGGTGTTGGAGCCCAGGGACAGGTGGAGGAGGAGGAGGTAGGAGGAGGTAGGAGGGATTGCCACACACACAGCAGGGGAACAGCTGACGTTACTGAACCCCAATAACAGAGGAGGGACTGTTGACTGTGCGTACAGCACTTCTGGACGGCAACTGGCGGTGTTGGAGCCCAGGGACAGGTGGAGGAGGAGGAGGTAGGAGGAGGTAGGAGGGATTGCCACACACACAGCAGGGGAACAGCTGACGTTACTGAACCCCAATAACATAGGAGGGACTGTTGACTGTGCGTACAGCACTTCTGGACGGCAACTGGCGGTGTTGGAGCCCAGGGACAGGTGGAGGAGGAGGAGGTTGGAGGAGGTAGGAGGGATTGCCACACACACAGCAGGGGAACAGCTGACGTTACTGAACCCCAATAACAGAGGAGCGACTGTTGACTGTGCGTACAGCACTTCTGGACGGCAACTGGCGGTGTTGGAGCCCAGGGACAGGTGGAGGAGGAGGAGGTTGGAGGAGGTAGGAGGGATTGCCACACACACAGCAGGGGAACAGCTGACGTTACTGAACCCCAATAACAGAGGAGGGACTGTTGACTGTGCGTACAGCACTTCTGGACGGCAACTGGCGGTGTTGGAGCCCAGGGACAGGTGGAGGAGGAGGAGGTAGGAGGAGGTAGGAGGGATTGCCACACACACAGCAGGGGAACAGCTGACGTTACTGAACCCCAATAACAGAGGAGGGACTGTTGACTGTGCGTACAGCACTTCTGGACGGCAACTGGCGGTGTTGGAGCCCAGGGACAGGTGGAGGAGGAGGAGGTAGGAGGAGGTAGGAGGGATTGCCACACACACAGCAGGGGAACAGCTGACGTTACTGAACCCCAATAACAGAGGAGGGACTGTTGACTGTGCGTACAGCACTTCTGGACGGCAACTGGCGGTGTTGGAGCCCAGGGACAGGTGGAGGAGGAGGAGGTAGGAGGAGGTAGGAGGGATTGCCACACACACAGCAGGGGAACAGCTGACGTTACTGAACCCCAATAACAGAGGAGGGACTGTTGACTGTGCGTACAGCACTTCTGGACGGCAACTGGCGGTGTTGGAGCCCAGGGACAGGTGGAGGAGGAGGAGGTAGGAGGAGGTAGGAGGGATTGCCACACACACAGCAGGGGAACAGCTGACGTTACTGAACCCCAATAACAGAGGAGGGACTGTTGACTGTGCGTACAGCACTTCTGGACGGCAACTGGCGGTGTTGGAGCCCAGGGACAGGTGGAGGAGGAGGAGGTTGGAGGAGGTAGGAGGGATTGCCACACACACAGCAGGGGAACAGCTGACGTTACTGAACCCCAATAACAGAGGAGCGACTGTTGACTGTGCGTACAGCACTTCTGGACGGCAACTGGCGGTGTTGGAGCCCAGGGACAGGTGGAGGAGGAGGAGGTTGGAGGAGGTAGGAGGGATTGCCACACACACAGCAGGGGAACAGCTGACGTTACTGAACCCCAATAACAGAGGAGCGACTGTTGGGACTGTGCGTACAGCACTACCAGGCAACAACTAGCGGTGTTGGAGCCCAGGGACAGGTGGAAAAGCAGAGGAACACAATGTAGGCCGAAGCCTGAGAAAGTCGAAAGGGAACCTTTAACCCCCCCCCAAGGCGTTTGTAGCTGAAAGAGCCAGCTTGTGCAGCACAAAAGATGCAAAAGGAAAAGGTGGCTCTTTTCATCATGCTCCTTGCAAACACAGAACTAAACACTTATAAAATGTGTCCCCTGCAACCGTAAAACCGTCCCGGAGGTGGGACTTTCCTTCGTAATGTGACGCAGCCCAGCCGTCATTCCTACCCCCCCGGCGCCGTGCACCGGCTCCTCAGCGTTGTTTTATTCCGTCCAGGAGCCTGCGCTGTTATGTTATCCCGTGGCCAGGCACACTTAGCGCTGCCGGTCTTCTGGCATCATTTGGTGTCTGGATGGCTGCGCCTGTGCGGCCGCGCTGGCAGAGAGCCCGCCTCGCAGTGTCTTCTGATTTAATCCCACTGGGGGCCTGGGATCCATGGACATGCGCAGTGCATATCTGAACCTCCACCTCTCACTCATCTCCCTATGGCTTCTTCAGACTGTGCGGTGTCACGGCCGTGGCATGCTGTTAGGGACCAGCTGACACCGAACAGTCTGAAGAAGCCATAGGGAAATGAGTGAGAGGTGGAGGTTCAGATATGCACTGCGCATGTCCATGGATCCCAGGCCCCCAGTGGGATTAAATCAGAAGACACTGCGAGGCGGGCTCTCTGCCAGCGCGGCCGCACAGGCACAGCCATCCAGACACCAAATGATGCCAGAAGACGGGCAGCGCTAAGTGTGCCTGGCCACGGGATAACATAACAGCGCAGGCTCCTGGACGGAATAAAACAACGCTGAGGAGCCGGTGCGCGGCGCCGGGGGGGTAGGAATGACGGCTGGGCTGCGTCACATTACGAAGGAAAGTCCCACCTCCGGGACGGTTTTACGGTATCAGTGGACACATTTTATAAGTGTTAAGTTCTGCGTGTGCAAGGAGCTAAACAAAAATAGCTACCTTTTCCTTGGGCAGCATTACTGCTGCACAAGGTGGCTCTTTCAGTAACAAACGCCTTGGGGGGGGGGGGACAGATTCCCTTACATTTCAGTTGTTGTGTCAGCGTGGCGGTCGCATGACACATTGCCGGCTACACAGCTGGGGATCAGCTGACGTTACTGAAACCCAATAACACTGGGTCGTATGTTTTGACTGTGCAGACGGCACGTCTGAGCCTCAACTGGCGGTGTTGGAGCCCAGGAATTTAAGTTCAGGTGGTAGAAAGATGAACACAACAGGAGACCTGGATAACGTATACAGTGACCTAATTATTCAATCAGGAGGAGGAGTGGCAAATTCCGGCGAGATCCAGGCCTTGTTCATTTTCAGGAAAGTAAGCCGGTCAACGTTATCGGAGGATAGTCGCATGCGACGGTCAGTTAGTACACCACCTGCAGCACTAAAGACACGTTCCGATAATACACTGGCCGCAGGGCAAGACAGCACCTCCAATGCATACTGGCTTAGCTCTGGCCATGTATCCAGCTTTGAGACCCAAAACTTGAAAGGGGAAGAGCCGTCTGGGAGTACAGCAAGAGGGCAAGACATGTAGTCTGTCACCATCTGACGGAACCGTTGCCTCCTGCTGACTGGAGCCGTCTGTGATGGTGTAGACTTTTGTGGCGGGCACAGAAAACTGTGCCACAGTTCGGCCATACTGGTCTTGCCTTGGGCAGAGGCACTGCTTCTGCTCCCTCTTTGTGCAGAGCCTCCACCACGGCCTGGACGCACTGAGCTGCTTTGGAATGCACTAGCAGCACTTCTCTCAGTTGGAATGGAGAAGATGATGGAATTGACCAGTGTGTCTTGGTACTCCCGCATTTTTCGCTCCCGGTTCAACGGTGTGATGAGGCTTTCTACGTTGTCCCGGTAGCGAGGATCGAGGAGGGTGAACACCCAATAATCAGACATGTTTAGAATGTGGGCGATGCGGCGGTCGTTTCTCAGGCACTGCAGCATGTAATCCACCATGTGCTGCAGACTGCCAACTGCCCAAGAAACGCTGTCCCCTGCTGGAGGCGTGATCTCTGCCCGCTCGTCATCACCCCACCCTCGCTGTACACACTGAGTACTGGACAATTGTGTAACTCCCTCCTCTGGACGGATGTCTTCCTCCTCCATTGACTCCTCCTCATCCTCCTCACAAACGGTCCCCTGCCTACGCGTTTGTGAGGAACCACGTGGCGCTGACTGTCCAGAAGATGATGGAAATGGTGAATCCTCATCCTCCACCTCTTCCACAACATCATCCCTTAGCGCTTGCAGTGATTTTTCAAGCAGGCAGATAAGGGGGACAGTCATGCTGACTAGTGCATCATCTGCACTCGCCATCCGCGTGGAATAATCAAAGGGACGCAAAACCTGGCAGACGTCATTCATAGTGGCCCACTCTGTGGTTGTGAAGTCTGTACGGCGCTGACTGCGACTTTTTTGCGCCTGAAGCAGCTGGTACTCCATTACAGCTTGCTGCTGCTCACACAACCGCTCCAACATATGTAACGTGGAATTCCACCTGGTAGGTAGGTCACATATGATGCGATGTTCCGGCAGGCGGTGTCGGCGCTGCAGAGCCGCAATGCGCGCTTTTGCCGTGCTGGAACGCCGCAAGTGAGCACACTCTAGACGGACCTTGTGCAGCAGTGCATCAAGATCCGGATAGTCCCTCAAAAAGCTCTGCACGACCAAATTGAGCACATGTGCCAGACATGGGATGTGAGTGAGGTTGCCGAGGCCCAGAGCTGCCACCAGATTTCGGCCATTATCACACACTACCATGCCTGGCTGGAGATTCGCTGGCACAAACCACACATCGCTCTCCTGCTTGATGGCATTCCAGAGCTCCTGCGCTGTGTGGCTACGATTCCCCAAGAAAATTAATTTCAAGACGGCCTGTTGACGTTTGGCCACGGCTGTGCTCATGTCGGTCGTAACAGGTACACGTTCATCACGGGTCCATGTGGAGGTGGACTGTGACGGCTCCTGCAGCGATGATTCTGAGGAACTGGTGTAAGAGGAGGAGTCAATGCGTACAGAATGGATTCCTGCAATCCTTGGAGTGGGCAGGACACGTCCTGCGCCACTCGCACGGTCTGTACCCGGCTCAACGACATTAACCCAATGGGCAGTGAGGGAAAGGTATCGCCCCTGTCCATGTTGACTGGTCCACGCATCGGTGGTGAGGTGGACCTTGCTACTGACGGCGTTCAGTAGAGCGTGTTTTATGTGTCCCTCCACATGCTTCTGCAGGGCAGGGACGGCTTGCCTGCTGAAGTAAAAGCGGCTGGGCACATTGTACTGTGGGACTGCCAATGACATCAAGTCACGGAAGCTGTCAGTCTCCACCAGCCTGAATGACAGCATTTCCAGTGACAGAAGTTTGGCAATGCCTGCAGTCAGAGCCTGTGCTCGTGGGTGGTTTGACGAGAAAGGCCGCCTTTTCTCCCATGCCTGTACTACCGATGGCTGTAGACTGGGCTGGGAGTGTGTGGATGACTGGGAAAGTGGCGCTGCGGGTGGAATTACAGCGGGTCTCTGGACAACAGGGGCAGAGGTTCTTCCACGGCGATCCTGGGAGGACGCCGAACCAGCTGCGTGTGAGGTAGAGGAAGAGGCAACACGAGCTGAAGAGGTGGTAGCTGCCGCTGTTGGTTGGCCTACCTCTTCAGTGTGTTTTTCTAACTCCGCCGGGTGCCTGTTGCGCACATGTTTCCACATGTTGGAGGTATTGAGGTTGCTGACATTTTTCCCTCTTTTGACTTTTTGATGACACACGTTGCATCTGACATAGCAAATGTCATCTGCAACTGTGTCAAAAAAGGACCAGGCACTGCAAGTCTTGGGAGCGCCCTTTTTGGCTTTTGGAAGAGACATGCTCCTAACGGGTGCCAAAGCGGAGGCTGCAGGATCCGCAGTCTTCCCCCTCCCTCTCCCTCTTTGGGCCGTACGGGGAATCTCTTCCTCAGAGCTGCTCCCACCACCTTCCTGTCCCTCACGCCAAGATGGGTCGAGGACCTCATCATCTACACTACCCTCTGCCCCCAACTGCTCCTCCTGGGTAGTCTCAGCAGCAGAGCACGCACCAGTAAGTGGCACCTGAGTGTCATCATCAGCTGATGCGGCCTGCGATGTGGTGACCGGAGCCACTGGCCCACCCGCCTCTTCAGAGGAAGACAGAAAAAGCTGTTGGGCATCACTGCACCCTGCCTCTTCTTCCATTTCTCCAATGCTGCTTGGCTGGCCCCCTGTTTCCAAGCCAAGAGATTCAGAGAACAGAAGTAGAGACGGCTCCTGTCCTGGGCTCTCTGTCTGCCTGGGCAATTTGGCAGGTGGTGAAGAGACAGATGGCTGCTCTCCAGTGCTCTGTGTCTGAGAGGATGTGGCACTAATGGAAGTTGATGCATTAGCTGCCATCCATCCGACAACAGCTTCAATTTGTTCTTCACGCAGCAGCGGTGTACGGCGCTCGGACACAAAGCTTCGCATGAACGACTGTTGCCTGGTGAAAGTGGGTGCTGATGAGTCACCGGTGCCCGCAGCAGGCACAGAATCCCCACGTCCCCTCCCTGCTCCGCGACGGCTCCCACGCCCCCGTGCCTTACTCACTGCCTTCTTCATCTTGGTTGACTGATAAAGATAAGCAGAAAAGTACTAACGGATTTGTGTGCTTATTCCTGAGCAACTCCTCCTAACAGGTATAAGAAGCACTAATTATCTAAAGTGTGGACTAGACTTTAATATGAGCTAATGTGGCCTACAGAAATGTAAAGTGGTGTAACTGGTGTGTTTGGTGAACTTTATTATTTATTTATTTTTTGGGGGCTGAACTGACAACAGATAGAGCTGCAGTCACACGGAGACCGTGCAGACAGACGTAAACGGCGCTACAAGGCCCAAAAACCCTCCTCTACTTTATCCTATGTAGTGTTTTTCCACAAATTAGCTGGAGACGGGTGGAAAGACACTAATAGGATTTTTTTGAATAAATTAGCAGCAGACTACACTATTTGGAAAAAAAAGAAAATTGATTTGGCGGTATGACGCAGTGAAAAACCCTGAGCTGGAGACAACCAGGCTATAGCTGCTCACAGATTACAGGGCGAGCTGCAGTCACACGGAGACCGTGCAGACAGCCGTAAACGGCGCTGCAAGGCCCAAAAACCCTCCTCTACTTTATCCTATGTAGTGTTTTTCCACAAATTAGCTGGAGACGGGTGGAAAGACACTAATAGGATTTTTTTAAATTAATTAGCAGCAGACTACACTACTTTGAAAAAAAAGAAAATTGATTTGGCAGTATGACGCAGTGAAAAACCCTGAGCTGGAGACAACCAGGCTATAGCTGCTCACAGATTACAGGGCGAGCTGCAGTCACACGGAGACCGTGCAGACAGCCGTAAACGGCGCTGCAAGGCCCAAAAACCCTCCTCTACTTTATCCTATGTAGTGTTTTTCCACAAATTAGCTGGAGACGGGTGGAAAGACACTAATAGGATTTTTTAAAATTAATTAGCAGCAGACTACACTACTTTGAAAAAAAAGAAAATTGATTTGGCGGTATGACGCAGTGAAAAACCCTGAGCTGGAGACAACCAGGCTACAGCTGCTCACAGATTACAGGGCGAGCTGCAGTCACACGGAGACCGTGCAGACAGCCGTAAACGGCGCTGCAAGGCCCAAAAACCCTCCTCTACTTTATCCTATGTAGTGTTTTTCCACAAATTAGCTGGAGACGGGTGGAAAGACACTAATAGGATTTTTTTAAATTAATTAGCAGCAGACTACACTACTTTGAAAAAAAAGAAAATTGATTTGGCGGTATGACGCAGTGAAAAACCCTGAGCTGGAGACAACCAGGCTACAGCTGCTCACAGATTACAGGGCGAGCTGCAGTCACACGGAGACCGTGCAGACAGCCGTAAACGGCGCTGCAAGGCCCAAAAACCCTCCTCTACTTTATCCTATGTAGTGTTTTTCCACAAATTAGCTGGAGACGGGTGGAAAGACACTAATAGGATTTTTTTGAATAAATTAGCAGCAGACTACACTACTTGGGAAAAAAAAAAAAAAAAGGAACAGTATGAGGCAATGAACCACCCTCCCTGAACTGAATACAACCAACTATGGATGGCCTATGTGGCTGCACTCAGACTGGAGACTGGGCTGCACTCACACACACACACACACAGACCCTGCAGATCGCTGTGAAAACAGCGCTACAAGGCAAAAGCAAGGTGAATAGTAGGTGAACACAGCGGTTGCTAAATTAGCCTTTGGAAAGCACAAAGAAGCAAATCGCTATCTCTAAACTGTCCCTCAGTCAGCAAACAGCGTCCTGTCACTAACTGAATTCACAGCAGAGTGATCGCAAAATGGCGCCAGCGACTTTTAAACTGCATCATGACATCATTACACCAGCCAATCACAGCCTTGCCAGTAGTTTCATGCCCTCCATGCTAAACAGGATGTGCCCACACTTGGAATCAATCTCATTGGCTGAATTTCTGCTTTTTGAATCTTAGAACTTCCGATTCCGGTATCCGATACGCGGCAAGTATCGGAATCCCGGTATCGGAATTCCGATACCGCTAGTATCGGCCGATACCCGATACTTGCGGTATCGGAATGCTCAACACTATTAGTAACCATACTGGACAAATGTTGTCTCCTGTCACTTTGAATAGATGCTGCAGTACCTGTCCTGTCTGCGGTCATTGCGAAATCACTGCACAACCTGGTCAGAAAACCCCTCTGTCCAACGCCACTTCTGATTTGTGCACCTCTAACACCTCTGCCCTGTAGAACCCTGCAGCTCGTGTGAGAACCATCACCGGCGCTGTGTGCTGGGAATGCCTGAATCAAACGGTCCACAAGAGTTGCTTGTTTGGTTGCTAATATTTGTTTGAGGTTCTAATGTGGCATAATATTTTGCAATTTGCCTTTATAGCGAGGATCAAGGAGGCAGGCCAACCAGTAATCATCATCGGTCATCATTTTAAGAATGCGTGTGTCCCTTTTGAGGATACATAAGGCATAATCCGCCATGTGGGCCAAAGTTCCAGTAGTCAAATCTGTGGTTGTGCTGGTTTGAGGGGCAGTTACAGGCAAATCTACGTCACTTGTCTCCCTCAAAAAACCTGAACCCGGCCTTGCCACACCAGCAATTTCCATTGGACCCCGAGAAGCTTCCTCATTTAAAAAATACTCATCCCCATCATCCTCCTCGTCCTCCTTCTCTTCGCCTGCTACCTCATCCTGTAGACTGCCCTGACCAGACAATGGCTGACTGTCATCAAGGCTTTCCTCTTCCTCGGCTGCAGACGCCTGCTCCTTTATGTGCGTCAAACTTTGCATCAGCAGACGCATTAGGGGGATGCTCATGCTTATTATGGCGTTGTCAGCACTAACCAGCCGTGTGCATTCCTCAAAACACTGAAGGACTTGACAGAGGTCTTGGAGCTTCGACCACTGCACAGCAGACAACTCCATGTCTGCCATCCAACTGCCTGCCCGTGTATGTGTATCCTCCCACAAATACATAACAGCACGCCTCTGTTCGCACAGTCTCTGAAGCATGTGCAGTGTTGAGTTCCACCTTGTTGAAACCGATGATTAAGCGATGCTGGGGAAGGTTCAAAGACCGCTGATAGTTCTGCATACGGATGGGGTGTACGTGCGAATGGCGGATATGAGAGCAAAGTCTGCGCACTTTGAGGAGCATGTCGCGTAACCCCGGATAACTTTTCAGGAAGCACTGCACCACCAGGTTTAAGGTGTGAGCCAGGCAAGGAATGTGTTTCAGTTGGGAAAGGGCTATGGCAGCCATGAAATTCCTTCCGTTATCACTCACTACCTTGCCTGCCTCAAGATGTACAGTGCCCAGCCATGACTGGGTTTCTTTCTGCAAGAACTCGGACAGAACTTCCGCGGTGTGTCTGTTGTCGCCCAAACACTTCATTGCCAATACAGCCTGCTGACGCTTGCCACTAGCTGTCCCATAATGGCACACCTGGTGTGCAACAGTGGCAGCTGCGGATGGAGTGGATGTGCGACTGCGGTCTGTGGATGAGCTCTCGCTTCTGCAGGAGGACGAGGAGGAGGAGGGGGGGCGAACACCTACAGCCAACTTTTTCCTAGACCGTGGGCTAGGCAGAACTGTCCCAATATTGCTTTCCCCTGTGGACCCTGCATCCACCACATTCACCCAGTGTGCCGTGATGGACACGTAACATCCCTGGCCATGCCTACTGGTCCATGCATCTGTTGTCAGGTGCACCTTTGTAGTCACAGATTGCCTGAGTGCATGGACAATGCGCTCTTTAACATGGTGGTAGAGGGCTGGGATGGCTTTTCTCGAAAAGAAGTGTCGACTGGGTAGCTCGTAGCGTGGTACAGCGTAGTCCATCAGCGCTTTGAAAGCTTCGCTTTCAACTAACCGGTAGGGCATCATCTCTAATGAGATTAGTCTAGCAATGTGGGCGTTCAAACCCTGTGTACGTGGATGCGAGGATGAGTACTTCCTTTTCCTAACGAGAGTCTCATGAAGGGTGAGCTGGACTGGAGAGCTGCATACGGTGGAACTAGCGGGGGTGCCGGTGGACATGGGTGACTGAGAGAGGGTTGGAGATGGTATTCTTGCTGGTGCCCTACATGCAGTGTTTCCTACTACTAACCTGGTGATTCCCTGACTGCTTTGGCCTGGCGACGAAAGCTGCACAGATACTGCAGGTGGTGCGGGAAATGGTGGGCTTACAGGGAGGGAAGGGATGTAGCGTTGCTGACTAGCTTCATTGGCCGAGGGTGCTGCAACCTTTAGGGACGTTTGGTAGTTAGTCCAGGCTTGCAAATGCATGGTGGTTAAATGTCTATGCATGCAACTTGTATTTAGACTTTTAAGATTCTGACCTCTGCTTAAGGTAGTTGAACATTTTTGACAGATGACTTTGGCTGATCATTTGGATGTTGTTTAAAAAAATGCCAGACTGCACTCTTTCTACTATCGGATACCTTTTCAGGCATTGCAGACTGAGCTTCTTTAACCAGATGGCCACGCTGTCCTCCAACTGGTTTTGGTTTTGCCAAGCGTTTTTGGCCAGATACGGGCCCGGCAGATGGAACCTGTTGTGATGTTGATGCCTGCTGCGGCTCCTCCTCCTCCGCTTCAGAACTACTGCCGCCTGCACCCTGTTCCCCCAATGACTGCCAATCGGGGTCAACAACTGGGTCATCTATGACCTCCTCTTCTATGTCGTGTGCAACTTCGCCTGTGTCACCGTGTAAGCCGGTGGTATAGCGTTCGTGACGGGGCACCATAGTCTCCGCTGGGTTTGATTCTGGCTCAGTACACTACGAGGGCAATGTTCTGGTCTGAGTCAAAGGAACAGCATATTAATCTGGCTGTGGCTGTGCATCTGTGCACTCCATGTCCGATTCAACTTCTAATGGGCGTGGCCTGTTAACTGTTTCACTGTCTAACCCAGGAACGGTATGTTTAAAGAGCTCCATGGAGTAACCCGTTGTGTCGCCTGACGCATCCTTCTCTCTTGTTCTGGGTGAAGAAGACAAGGAAGCGACTTGTCCCTGACTGTGAACATCCACTAACGACGCGCTGCTTTTACATTTAGCACTTTCAGAAGAGGAGGCAAAAGAGCTAGAGGCTGAGTCAGCAAGGAAAGCCAAAACTTGTTCTTGCTGCTCCGGCTTTAAAAGCGGTTTTCCTACTCCCAGAAAAGGGAGCGTTCGAGGCCTTGTGTAGCCAGACGACGAACCTGGCTCAACAACTCGAGACTTAGGTGCAGTACTGCTTTTACCACGACCACCTGATGCTCCACCACCACTACCATCATTACCAGCTGACAATGACCGCCCACGGCCACAACCTCTTCCACCAGACTTCCTCATTGTTTGCAAAACATAACCAAAGTAACGGTATTTGTTACTGTAAAGCAACTTATAATGTGAACTCAAACTTCTGTAGGATTTATATATACCTTTATAGATGCCTGACACTGAAAGGAAAATCAGGCCCAATGTTACACACTAGGTTTTCTGTGCCCCAATAATTTGAGACAGATGGCACACACAGGACCGGCACTCAAGCAGAAATGCCAATCTTAATCTCCATTTTTTGTTTTCAGGGAGAATTAAAAAAAAATAATAATTAACAGTATGACACACTAGGTTTTCTGTGCACCAATAATTTGAGACAGATGGCACACACAGGACCGGCACTCAAGCAGAAATGCCAATCTTAATCTCCCACTATTTTTTTTTCAGGGAGAATTTAAAAAAAAATAATAATTAACAGTATGACACACTAGGTTTTCTGTGCACCAATAATTTGAGACAGATGGCACACACAGGACCGGCACTCAAGCAGAAATGCCAATCTTAATCTCCCAATATTTTTTTTTTCAGGGAGAATTTAAAAAAAAAATAAATATAACAGTATGACACACTAGGTTTTCTGTGCACCAATAATTTGAGACAGATGGCACACACAGAACCGGCACTTAAGCAGAAATGCCAATCTTAATCTCCCACTATTTTTTGTTTTCAGGGAGAATTAAAAAAAAAATGGCCCAGTATTACACACTAGGTTTTCTGTGGCACACAATGAGAGACAGATGCCACACACAGCACTGGCACAGAGACAGACTTGCCAATCTTTATCTCCCACTATTTTTTTTTTTCAGGGAGAATTAAAAAAAAAAAAATGGCCCTGTATTGCTCACTAGGTTTTCTGTGGCACACAATGAGAGAGAGATGCCACACACAGTACTGGCACAGAGGCAGACTTGCCAATCTTTATCTCCCACTATTTATTTATTTTTTTTCAGGGAGAATTAAAAAAAATTGGCCCAGTATTACACACTAGGTTTTCTGTGGCACACAATGAGAGACAGATGCCACACACAGCACTGGCACAGAGACAGACTTGCCAATCTTTATCTCCCACTATTTTTTTTTTTCAGGGAGAATTAAAAAAAAAAATGGCCCTGTATTGCTCACTAGGTTTTCTGTGGCACACAATGAGAGACAGATGCCACACACAGCACTGGCACAGAGGCAGACTTGCCAATCTTTATCTCCCACTATTTTTTTTTTTCAGGGAGAATTAAAAAAAAAAAAAGGCCCAGTATTACACACTAGGTTTTCTGTGGCACACAATGAGAGACAGATGCCACACACAGCACTGGCACAGAGGCAGACTTGCCAATCTTTATCTCCCTGCAGTAATCTCAGAAAAGTATGGCAGGCAGCTATAAAAAGGACAGCTGCACACAAAAGTGTGGACAAACAAACAAGATAGCTGTGCAGAAAGGAAGGAACAACAGGATTTGTGCTTTGAAAAAAGCAGTTGGTTTGCACAGCGGCGTACACACACAGCAACGCAGCTATCAGGGAGCCTTCTAGGGCAGCCCAATGAGCTACAGTGCTGAGGAAAAAAAATGTAGCTTCCACTGTCCCTGCAAACAAAAGGTGGTGTTGGACAGTGGAAATCGCTACAGCACAAGCGGTTTGGGGGTGAATGTACCCTGCCTAACACTATCACTGCTTCTGACGAAGCGGCAGCAACCTCTCCCTATGCTCAGATCAGCAGCAGTAAGATGGCGGTCGGCGGGAATACCCCTTTATAGCCCCTGTGACGCCACAGAAAGCAAGCCAATCACTGCAATGCCCTTCTCTAAGATGGTGCGGACTGAGATCTATGTCATCACGCTGCCCACACTCTGCGTCCACCTTCATTGGCTGAGAAATGGCGCTTTTAGTGTCATTGAAACGCGACTTTGGCGTGAAAGTCGCGTACCGCATGGCCGACCCCACACAGGGATCGGGTCGGGTTTCATGAAACCCGACTTTGCCAAAAGTAGGCGACTTATGAAAATGACCGATCCGTTTCGCTCAACCCTATGCATGACCACTGACGGCTCTTGTTTAGGCAGTTAGCCTGTGCCTCTGTGGAGTCTAACAGGGTGCAGTGCTTTGAGTTCACGGCTGCTCTGTGAAGTAACAGAGTTAGCTAACACCACCTTTTAGTTCCGCTATTTGCTAGCAGCAGGTTCTCCTGCACGGTGGACCCCGGGCTGCGAACGCATCTATCATAATAAAATCTATATATTCATTTGGTGCGTTCCGCTAGCCCAAACATAACAAGTCCCACCCAATCATTACAGGGTGTAGCAAGTCTTTGACTATCCCGAACTCATGGGACTCAGTGCCATGGTTCGTTTTTATAGTCATTCTGGTGATGAGGTAGTCCTTGGTGTTCCTATGAATACAAAACATGCCCATGGTTCTTCCAGGGACCAACTGGTGGAGAAGTGTGGACCTTACCAGAGTAAAAAAAAACCTCCCTGAGTCAAAGAGTCCTGACATCAGTATGCCAATTACTGTCACAGGACATGACAGCAGCTGTTATGAATTCTGCTCTTGGGCTCCCTCCGGTGGTTCTTGGTGGTAGTGCAGTTGTCTCTGGGTTGTATTACAGGGCAGGTGTTTCTGCTGATTGCAGCTCTGCTGGGTATTTAGGTGTGTAGGATCCATGAGTCTATGCCAGTTGTCCATTGTTCTAGGAGGGATTGCATCTCTGTCTGGCTCCTCATGCCCTGCTGTCAATTCAGCTAAGATAAGTGTCTGTTTTTTTGTCTCTGTAGCACACATGTAGTGTGCTTTACATCTCAGTCCAATTCATTGTGTTTTTGTCCAGCTTAGACTTTGTTTTGATTTTTCAGTCAGGCTGGATTCTCTGGAGAGGCAGATATACATTCTATGTCTTTAGTTAGATGTAGAATATTTTGTATTTTCTGCTGTGGATATTTTTAGGGTTTTAATACTGACCGCTTAGAATTCTGTCCTATCCTTTTCTATTTAGCTAGAAGTGCCTCTTTTGCTAAATCCTGCTTTCTTCCTGCGTATGTCCTTCCTCTTATACTCACAGTCAATATTTGTGGGGGGCTGCCTGTCCTTTGGGGTTCTGCTCTGAGGCCAGATAGAATTCCCATTTCCATCTATAGGGGTATTTAGTCCTCCGGCTGTGTCGAGGTGTCTAGGACTTGTTAGGTACATCCCACGGCTACTTCTAGTTGCGGTGTCAGTTCAGGGATTGCGGTCAGTACAGGTACCACCTACTCCAGAGAACATCTCATGCGGCTCCAGGGTCACCGGATCATAACAAGCAGCCCCTCCTCGGGCTGATAGTCCACACTGCAGGCGGGATAGGCATAGTACAAACATGACTTCTCTAGGCTGCAGTACATCTGCTCGGAGGACATAGGACAATGAACAATACAGGAAAAACAAAATATAAAGGTATACAGTCTCTGAATCTGCAGTGTCCGCCCTTTCCGGATATAACCACACACTGGTCCAGTGCTTCCTTCTCAGGACATAAAACGATGGACTTCCTCTATCCAGCCCTGCTGAACATTGACTGCCTCTGGAGCACATTTATTTAAGCCCCAGACCACATTCTGGGGTGGAGTTAAAGTCAAAAACATCCCACCCACTCTATGGTTGTCCACAAAAACCTAGCACTTAAACAAATGGCTAATTAACCCCTTTCCACATTTAATGTGCTGGAGGAAAACTTCTGAGTTTTAAATCACTAAATCCAACAACCTCAGTGAAACATATCTCCCCTCCAGCACCTTGCCAGTCACTTCGTCACACTATATAAAACCATTATATATACAACTTTGCATGCCAGTACCAGTCATCCTTAGGCACACTGTGAAGTAAATTCAAGTAGGTGAATTTACGAGCATTACTAGGAACTGCAGTAGCCCTAGCGAGTTGGCTGCTGAATTGGGGCATGCGCGATAAAAATATAGAGATAGGAGTTTTCCACAGTGGGTATTAGACAAAGCAACAAATATTGTCAAAAACAAGAATCAACAAGCTCTTATTAGTGGTAGAAATAAAAACAAACAGAATTTCAATTCTGTGAGTAAGCCTGTACTCTCTCTTCAATGTAGTCCCCAATTCAACCAAATTAGATCTATATTTCTTAACCCCTTCATGACCCAGCCTATTTTGTCCTTAATGACCTGGCCGTTTTTTGCAATTCTGACCAGTGTCCCTTTATGAGGTAATAACTCAGGAACGCTTCAACAGATCCTAGCGATTCTGAGAGTGTTTTTTCAAGACATATTGGGCTTCCTGATAGTGGTAAATTTAGGTCGATAATTTCTGAGTTTATTTGTGAAAAAAATGGAAATTTGGCAAAAATTTCGAAAATGTAGCAATTTTCACACTTTGAATTTTTATTCTGTTAAACCAGAGAGATGTGTGACACAAAATAGTTAATAAATAACTTTTCCCACATGTCTACTTTACATCAGCACAATTTTGGAAACAATTTTTTTTTTTTGCTAGGAAGTTATAAGGGTTAAAATTTGACCAGTGATTTCTCACTTTTACAACAAAATTTACAAAACCATTTTTTTAGGGACCACCTCACATTTGAAGTCAGTTTGAGGGTTCTATATGGCTGAAAATACCCAAAAGTGACACTATTCTAAAAACTGAACCCCTCAAGGTGCTCAAAACCACATTCAAGAAGTTTATTAACCCTTCAGGTGTTTCACAGCAGCAGAAGCAACATGGAAGGAAAAAATGAACATTTAACTTTTTAGTCACAAAAATCATCTTTTAGCAACAATTGTTTTCCAGAAACTGGACCATGAATGTTGTGGTCCAATTTGTACGCTGACACCTCATATGTGGGGGTAAACCACTGTTTGGGCGCACGGCAGAGCTCGGAAGGGAAGGAGCACCATTTGACTTTTTGAATGAAAAATTGGCTCCAATCTTTAGCGGACACCATGTCGCGTTTGGAGAGCCCCCGTGTGCCTAAACATTGGTGCTCCCCCACAAGTGACCCCATTTTGGAAACTAGACCCCCCAAGGAACTTATCTAGAAGCATATTGAGCACTTTAAACCCCCAGGTGCTTCACAAATTCATCTGTAAAAATGAAAAAGTACTTTTTTTTCACCAAAAAAATATTTTAGCCTCAATTTTTTCATTTTCACATGGGCAGCAGGATAAAATAGATCATAAAATTTGTTGCGCAATTTCTCCTGAGTACACCGATACCTCACATGTGGGGGTAAACCACTGTTTGGGCACATGGTAAGGCTCGGAAGGGAATGAGCGCCATTTGACTGAAAAATTATCTCCATCGTTAGCGGACACCATGTCGCGTTTGGAAAGCCCCTGTGTGCCTAAACATTGGAGCTCCCCCACAAGTGACCACATTTTTGAAAATAGACCCCCCAAAGAACTTATCTATGAGCATAGTGAGCACTTTAAACCCTCAGGTGCTTCACAAATTGATCCGTAAAAATGAAAAAGTACTTTTTTTCACACAAAATTTCTTTTAGCCTCAATTTTTTCATTTTCACATGGGCAACAGGATAAAATGGATCCTAAAATTTGTTGGTCAATTTATCCTGAGTACGCAGATACTTCACATGTGGGGGTAAACCACTGTTTGGGTGCTCGGCAAGGCTCGGAAGGGAAGGCGCGCCATTTGACTTTTTGAATGGAAAATTAGCTCCAATCATTAGCGGACACCATGTCGCGTTTAGAGAGCCCTTGTGTGCCTAAACATTGGATGTCCCCTACAAGTGACCCCATTTTGGAAACTAGACCCCCAAGGAACTTACCTAGATGCATAGTGAGCACTTTAAACCCCAAGGTGCTTCACAGAAGTTTATAACGCAAAGCTGTGACAATAAAAAATAATTTTTCTTTCCTCAAAAATGATTTTTAGCCCACAATTTTTTTATTTTCCAAGGGTAACAGGAGAAATTGGACCCCAAGTTTTGTTGTCCAGTTTGTGCTGAGTGCGATGATACACCATATGTGGGGGTAAACCACTGTATGGGCGCACGGCAGGGCTTGGAAGGGAAGGCACGCCATTTGGCTTTTTGAATGGAAAATTAGCTCCAATCATTAGCGGACACCATGTCGCGTTTGGAGAGCCCCTGTGTGCCTAAACATTAGAGATCCCCCACAAATGACCCCATTTTGAAAACTAGACCTCCAAAGGAACTAATCTAGATGTGTGGTGAGCACTTTGAACCCCCAAGTGCTTCACAGAAGTTTATAGCAAAGAGCCATGAAAATTAAAAATAATTTTCTTTTCTCAAAAATGATGTTTTAGCCCACAATTTTTTATTTTCCCAAGGGTAACAGGAAAAATTGGACCCCAAAAGTTGTTGTCCCATTTCTCCTGAGTACGCTGATACCCCATTTGTGGGGGTAAACCACTGTTTGGGCACACGTCAGGGTTCGGAAGGGAAGTAGTGAAGTTTTGAAATGCAGACTTTGATGGAATGCTCTGCGGGCATCACATTGCGTTTGCAGAGCCCCTGATGTGCCTCAACAGTAGAAATTCCCCACAAGTGACCCAGTTTTGGAAACTAGACCCCCAAAGTAACTTATCTAAATGTGAGGTGAGCACTTTGAACCCCCAAGTGCTTCACAGAAGTTTATAACGCAGAGCCGTGAAAATAATAAATGTGTTTTCTTTCCTCAAAAATATTTTTTTTAGCCCAGAATTTTTTAATTTTCCCAAGGGTAACAGGAGAAATTTGACCCCAATAGTTGTTGTCCAGTTTATCCTGAGTACGCTGATACCCTATATGTGGGGGTAAACCACTGTTTGGGCACATGCCGGGGCTCGGAAGGGAAGTAGTGACGTTTTGGAATGCAGACTTTAATGGAATGGTCTGCGGGAATCATGTTACATTTGCAGAGCCCCTGATGTGCCTAAACAGTACAAACCCCCCACAAGTGACTCCATTTTGGAAACTAGACCCCCCCAAGGAACTTATCTAGATATGTGGTGAGCACTTTGAACCCCCAAGTGCTTCACAGAAGTTTACAGCGCAGAGCCGTGAAAATAAAAAATCATTTTTCTTTTCTCAAAAATAATGTTTTAGCAAGAATTTTTTTATTTTCACAAGGGTAACAGGAGAAATTGGACCCCAATAGTTGTTTCCCAGTTTGTGCTGAGTACACTGATACCCCATATGTGGGGGTAAACCACTGTTTGGGCACAAGTCAGGGCTCGGAAGGGAAGTAGTGACGTTTTGAAATGCAGACTTTGATGGAGTGGTCTGCGGGCATCACATTGCATTTGCAGAGCCCCTGATGTGCCTAAACAGTAGAAACCCCCCACAAGTGACCCTATTTTGGAAACTAGACCCCACCAAGGAACTTATCTAGATGTGTGGTGAGCACTTTGAACCCCCAAGTGCTTCACAGAAGTTTATAATGCAGAGCCGTGAAATTAAAAAATAATTTTTCATTCCTCTAAAATTATGTTTTAGCAAGCAATTTTTTATTTTTGCAAGGGTAACAGGAGAAATTGGACCCCACTAATTGTTGCCCAGTTTGTCCTGAATATGCTGGTACCCAATATGTGGGGGTAAACCACTCTTTGGGTGCACGGCGGGGCTCGGAAGGGAGGGAGCACCATTTGACTTTTTGAACGCAAGATTGGCTGGAATCAATGGTGGCACCATGTTGCGTTTGGAGACCTCCGATGTGCCTAAACAGTGGAAACCCCTCAATTCTAACTTTACCACTAACCCCAACACACCCAAACCCCAATCCCAACTCTAGATATAACCCTAACCCCAACACACCCCTAACCACAACCCTAACCCAACACACCCCTAACTCTAATCCCAACCCTAATCCTAATCCCAACCCTAACCACAACCCTAACCCTAACACACCCCTAACCCTAACCACAAGCCTAATCTTAACCCTATTTCCAACCCTAGCCCTAATTCCAACCCTAACTCTAATTCCAACCCTAACCCTAAGGCTATGTGCCCACATTGCGGATTCGTGTGAGATTTTTCCGCACCATTTTGGAAAAATCCACAGGTAAATGGCACTGCGTTTTACCTGCGCATTTACCCCGGATTTCCAGTGTTTTTTGTGCGGATTTCACCTGTGGATTCCTATTGAGGAGCAGGTGTAAAACGGAATCCGCACAAAAAATTGACATGCTGCGGAAAATACAACCCAGCGTTTCCGCGCTATATTTTCCGCACCATGGGCACAGCGGATTTGGTTTTCAGTAGGTTTGCATGGTACTGTAAACCTGATAGAAAACTGCTACGAATCCGCAGCAGCCAATCCGCTGAGGATCCACAGCCAAATCCGCACCATGTGTGCACATAGTCTAATCTAACCTTAACTCTAGTTCTAACCCTAATTCTAACCCTAATCCTAACCCTAATCCTAACCCTAACCCTAGCCCTAACCCTAACCCTAACCCTAGCCCTAACCCTAACCATAGTGTGGGAAGAAAAAAAAATATATATTTTCTTTATTTTTTTTATAGTCCCTACCTATGGGGGTGATAAAGGGGGGGTTAATTTACTATTTTTTTTAATTTTGATCACTGGGATAGGTTTTATCACAGTGATCAAAATGTACCTGGAACGAATCTGCCAGCCGGCAGATTCGGCGGGCGCACTGCACATTTTGGAAGATGGCGGCACCCATGAAGAAGACGGATGGACACCGTGAGGCTCGGTAAGTATGGGGGGAGATCGGAGCATGGGGGGGATCGGAGCACGGGGGGAGCGGACAGGAGGACGGGGGAGCGGACAGAAGGAGGACGGAGGGGAGCGGACCACAGTACGGGGCAGAAAGGAGGACTGGGGAGGAGATCGGTGGCGGTGGGGGGGGGAGATTAGGTTTTCCAGCCATGGCCGATGATATTGCAGCATCGGCCATGGCTGGATTGTAATATTTCACCATTTTCATAGGTGAAATATTACAAATCGCTCTGATTGGCTGTTTCACGTTCAACAGCTAATCAGAGCGATCGTAGCCATGGGGGGTGAAGCACCACTCCCCCTGTCCCTGCAGATCGGGTGAAATTGGAGTTAACCCTTTCACCCGATCTGCAGGGACGTGATCATTCCATGACGCCACATAGGCATCACAGGACGGATTGGCACCGACTTTCATGACGCCTACATGGCGTCAAACGTTGGGAAGGGGTTAAGCATATTCCCATTATTTATGAGGATACAGATTTGTCAAGTATCATACATTCTGGCTGCTTGGTAGTTGCAAGGAGGGCAATCACCCTTGGCAACATATTACCCTTGAGATATTTCAAATTCACCCAGTCTTCAACATGGTTAACTCACCTGCATTTTTTCAGATGTGGTAATAGTAAATGCTGCACGTGAACTGTGCACACTCCAGTTTAACACCTTTTTTGTACTAATCATGTTGTTTCACAACAATTTAGAGTAAAAGAGTACATCAACTGTTACTCACAAAATACAGTTTAAATGACTAAGTGCATTGATTGTAAAGTCATGTATTTAGGATGTACCACTAGGAAACTTAAAGTGCGCATATCAGAACATTTGACTGATATTGTCTCCTCTTGCAGTTCTAATCGCACTGCTTCCCATGAATCCAATCACTTCATCACCTGCCACGAATACTGCACAGTTCTTTCCAAAGTTTCTGGCATTGAAAGGGTGTTAAGATCGCCCAGAGGTGGAGACATCAAGAGATGCCTCCTGACAAGAGAGGCTTTTTGGCGATATAATCTCGACACCTGTCTCACCTCAGGATAAATGCCTGTAAGGAGATTATATTTCATAACTACATTTTGCATATCTCTCTGAGGTTTACCTGGTTAAAGAGCTTATATTATATTGTATATTTTTTAATATGTGTGTCATTTTGAGGTTGACAAATCTTTGTTGGTTTTATTGCGGGTCAATCACACGATTTTTGTAAGGGTTTTCATTGGTTGTAATTGTGTATAACACCCTGTAGGAATTCTATACTCATTAGCTTTGAGAAAGAACGCCGGCAAGGCATGTTAAACGCGTTGCTCTGTTCTAAGATCACCATGAAACTTTTTCTCATGTGTTTTTAAACTTTTTCTAATAAAAGTCTGGCATTTATAATAGCTGGATTTCATTACGTTTTCTTGGGGGAGGCATATAGACCGACACAGCAGACCATAGGTGAGGCAAACAAAGCAGGTTTCGAATGCCATCAAGAGACGCCTCCTGTCTAGAGAGGGTTTTTGGATATATAATCTCGGCACCTGTTTCCCCAGGAGCTTAAATGCCCGAAATGAGATTATATTTATTTCATAACTAAATTTTTCATATCTCTCTGGGAATTTCCTGGTTAAAGAGCTTATATTGTATTGTATATTTATTAATGTGTTTTCTATTATGTGGTTGGTGAATCTTTGTTGGTTTTATTGCAGGTAGATGACATGATTTTTGTAAGGGTTTTCATTTGTTGTAACTGTATATAACATCCTGTGGATATTCTATGCTAATTAGCTTTGAGAAAGAATGCAGGGAAGGGTTTTGAAACGTGTTGCTCTTTTCACAAATCACCATGAAACTTTTACCCATTTTTTTTAAACTTCTAATTAAAGTTTGGAATTTTTAGAGGCTGTATTTCATTCCTTTTTCTTGAGGAAGGCATAAAGATAGACCCAACATACCATATGTGAGGCACACAAAGCAGGTTTCAGATGCCAGTATGTCCAACCACACCAGCTTGGCCTTGGGAAGAGGACCAGAGTGGATGTATAACCGCAAGAAAAAATGGCAACTAAAAGGAGCTGTGCCAGCTTCAACAGATTCAATACAATCCTCCAAACCAGCCAAATTTGTACAGAAACCACGGGATACGGAGTACTCCATGTGTGGACACAATATATACCAGTCGGTTCTCGTCAATTACATGTCTGGCTAATTAAGATTGGGGAGCATGTTATGATCTGGAGGCCTAAGAGCAGATTGAAACGTACTCTGGAGAAGGTGGTACCTGTACTGACCGCAGACCCTGAACTTAACACCGCAACTAGAAGTAGCCGTGGAATGTACCTAGCGCTCCCTGGACATCTCGACACAGCCGGAGGACTAATTACCCCTAGAGATAGAAAAGGGAAAACTATCTTGCCTCAGAGAAAATTCCCAAAGGATAGGCAGCCCCCCACAAATATTGACTGTGAGAGGAGAGGAAAAAACATACACAGACTGAAATCAGAATTTAGCAAAGGAGGCCACTTCTAGCTAAATAGAAAGGATAGGACAGAGTACTATGCGGTCAGTATTAAAACACTAGAAAATATCCACCACAGGAAATACAAAAATTCCACAGCTAACTAAAGATATGGAGGGTATATCTGCATCTCCAGAGATACCAGCTTGGCTAAACAAATCCTTATACAGACCAAGCTGGACAAGACAAAAAAACATAGAAACAAACTGAACAATAAAGCCACAGCATGTGGACAGCAAAAAATCAAGGCCAGAGCTTATCTTTGTTGAAAAGAACTGAAAAGCAGGAGAGACCAGGCAGAGATGTGAATCCTCCAGGAACAATGGACAACTGGCACTGGCTAAAGGGTGAAGCAAGACTAAATAGCCCAGTCAGATTTGCAGAAAGTGAACACACCTGATAAATGCTGCGATTCAGAAACAGCAGCGCTACCACTTACAACCACCGGAGGGAGCCCAAGAGCAGAATTCACAACAGTACCCCCCCCCCTTGAGGAGGGGTCACCGAACCCTCACCAGAGCCCCCAGGCCGATCCGGACGAGCCAAATGAAAGGCATGAACCAAATCATCAGCATGAACATCGGAGGCAACAACCCAAGAATTATCCTCCTGGCCATAACCCTTCCATTTGACAAGATACTGAAGCTTCCGCCTCGAAAAACGAGAATCCAAAATCTTCTCAACCACATACTCCAACTCCCCATCAATCAACACCGGGGCAGGAGGATCAACAGAGGAAACAACGGGCACCACATATTTCCGCAACAAAGATCTATGAAAAACATTATGGATGGAAAAAGAGGCTGGAAGGGCCAAACGAAAAGACACTGGATTGATAATCTCAGAAATCCTATAAGGACCAATAAACCGAGGCTTAAACTTAGGGGAAGAAACCTTCATAGGGACATGACGGGAAGACAACCAGACCAAATCCCCAACCCGAAGCCGGGAACCAACACACCGAAGACGGTTAGCAATACGCTGAGCCCCCTCCTGAGACAACACCAAATTGTCAACAACGTGAGCCCAAATTTACTGCAACCTGTCAACCACAGAGTCCACCCAAGGACAATCAGAAGGCTCAACCTGCCCCGAAGAAAAACGAGGATGAAAACCAGAGTTACAAAAGAAGGGTGAAACCAAGGTAGCAGAACTAGCCCGATTATTAAGGGCAAACTCGGCCAATGGCAAGAAAGCCACAAAGCCACCCAATCACCCGGATCAGCAGACACAAAGCATCTCAAATAAGTTTCCAAAGTCTGATTAGTTCGCTCGGTTTGGCCATTTGTCTGAGGATGAAATGCGGAAGAAAAAGACAAATCAATGCCCACATGCTGAAAAAACAACGGAACCAAATCAGAAGAGGAAGGCAACTTAGGCAAAGGTACCAAATGAACCATCTTAGAAAACCGGTCACAAACCACCCAGATAACTGACATCCTCTGGGAAACCGGAAGATCCGAAATAAAATCCATAGAAATATGCGTCCAAGGCCTCTCAGGGACCGGCAAAGGCAAAAGCAACCCACTAGCGCGGGAACAGCAAGGCTTGGCCCGCGCACAAGTCCCACAGGACTGCACAAAAGAATGCACATCCTGTGACAAAGAAGGCCACCAAAAGGACCTACCAACCAAATCTCTGGTACCAAAAATCCCCGGATGACCAGCTAACACAGAACAATGAACCTCCGAAATCACTTTACTAGTCCATCTGTCAGGAACAAACAATTTCCCCACTGGACAGCGGTCAGGTTTATCAGCCTGAAATTCCTGAAGAACCCATCATAAATCAGGGGAGATGGCAGAAAGAATCACCCCTTCCTTCAGAATACCGACCGGCTCAAGGACCCCAG
The DNA here is from genome assembly GCF_051348905.1 of Ranitomeya variabilis. Classification (NCBI taxonomy): domain Eukaryota; kingdom Metazoa; phylum Chordata; class Amphibia; order Anura; family Dendrobatidae; genus Ranitomeya; species Ranitomeya variabilis. The sequence continues at coordinate 364,544,552 of NC_135235.1, read as the reverse complement.
GAGAATCAGGCAAAAAGCTCCTAGAGAGGGCATCAGCCTTAATATTCTTAGAACCCGGAAGATACGAGACCACAAAATCAAAATGGGAGAAAAACAGGGACCATCGGGCCTGTCTAGGATTCAGCTGTTTGGCAGAGTCGAGATAAATCAGATTCTTATGATCGGTCAAGACCACAATACGGTGCTTGGCCCCCTCAAGCCAATGTCGCCACTCCTCAACTGCCCACTTCATAGCCAACAACTCACGATTGCCGACATCATAATTGCGTTCCATGGATATATTTGGAGAAGCCATGTTGGGACCCTCCAGTCACCTGACTCTATGGAGACATTCAGATAAGCCAGATTTGGACCATCTGGTCACCCGGCCACTTTCCTTATTAGACTGTTAGCTTCCAAAGTTTGTTGTCACCTCTTCTCTTTGGCTTCCCACCAAAATCGAGGTGCCATAGGTGGGGTTAGTCAACCCTGGAAGCCCCAAACTCACAGCTTCTCTAATCACAATGAGTCAGCGGAAGGATGACATTCTATTATTTTGCACCATCTTGGGTATTGTGCTGGTATTGTGTGTTCCATATGTTATTGTCTGTTTGGTGGTTAAAAAAAGTATTGCCATGCTGTTTTACTCTCAACCTGAATACCAGAAATTAGAATATGTACTGTACTTAGCATTTAGGAGTGAATGATGAAACAAATTGCTTATATGTCTGTGCTAGCATATGTAAGCCAGTATATGTACAGTCATGGACAAAAATTTTGAGAATGAGACAAATACTGTATTAATTTTTCCAAAGTCTACTGCTTCATTTTTTCTAATGGCAATTTGCATATACTCCTGAATGTCAGAGTGATCAGCTTAACAGCAATTACTCTACTTGCAAAGTCAATATTTGCCCAGAAAATGAACTTTAACCCCCAAAACACATTTCAACATCATTGCAGTCCTGCCTTAAAAGGAGCAGCTAACATCGTTTTAGTGATTGATCCATTAACACAGGTGTGGGTGTTGATGAGGACGGGCTGGCGATCAATCAGTCATGATTAAGTAAGAATGACATCGCTGGACACTTTAAAAGGAGGCTGGTGCTTGGTATCATTGTTTCTCTTCAGTTAACCATGGTTATCTCTAAAGAAACACGTGCAGCCATCATTGCACTGCACAAAAATGGCCTAACAGGGAAGAGTATTGCAGCTACAAAGATTGCACCTCAGTCAACAATCTATCGCATCATCAAGAACTTCAAGGAGAGAGCTTCCATTGTTGTCAAAAAGGCTCCAGGGAGCCCAAGAAAGACCAGCAAGTGCCAGGACCGTATCTTAAAACTGTTTCAGCTGTGGGATCGGACTAAAAGCAGTGCCGAGCTTGCTCAGGAATGGCAGCAGGCTGGTGTGAGTGCTTCTGCACGCACTGTGATGTGGAGACACTTTGAGCAAGGCCTGGTTTCAAGGAGGGCAGCAAAGAAGCCACTTCTCTCCAGAAAAAACATCAGGGACCGACTGATATTCTGCAAAAGGTACAGGGAGTAGACTGCTGAGGACTGGGGCAAAGTTATTTTCTCTGATGAATCCCCTTTTTGATTGTTTTGACAACTGGAAAACAGCTTATTCGGAGAAGAAGAGGTGAGCGCTACCACCAGTCTTGTCTCATGCCAACTGTAAAGCATCCTGAAACCATTCATGTGTGGGGTTGCTTCTCAGCCAAGGGAATCGGCTCACTCACAGTCTTGCCTAAAAACACAGCCATAAATAAAGAATGGTACCAGAATGTCCTCCAAGAGCAACTTCTCCCAACCGTCCAAGAGCAGTTTGGCGCCCAACAATGCCTTTTCCAGCATGATGGAGCACCTTGCCATAAAGCAAAGGTGATAACTAAATGGCTCATGGAACAAAACATAGAGATTTTGGGTCCATGGCCTGGAAACTCCCCAGATCTTAATCCCATTGAGAACTTGTGGTCAATCATCAAGAGACGGGTGGACAAACAAAAACCAACAAATTCTGGCAAAATGCAAGCATTGATTATGCAAGAATGGACTGCTATCAGTCAGGATTTGGTCCAGAAGTTGATTGAGAGCATGCCAGGGAGAATTGCAGAGGTCTTGAAGAAGAAGGGTCAACACTGCAAATATTGACTTGCTGCATTAACTCATTCTAACTGTCAATATAACCTATTGGTACTCATAATATGATTGCAATTATATTTCTGTATGTGATATAAACATCAGACAAACACTAATAAAAACCAGAGGGCAGCAGATCATGTGAAAATATAATTTTGGTGTCATTCTCAAAACTTTTGGCCATGACTGTATATACAGATCCGCTTTAACTATTCAATGATATCAGCAGTGTGACCATTTAGCTGTGTGGATGCATGGCTTTACAACTCACTTCACAAAGAAGGTGGGATTCACTGACTTTATTGGCCTCAAGAGTCACCATCAGTGGCATAACTACAAAGTTATGGGCCCCGCTGCGAACTTCCAAATGGGGCCCCCCCCGCAGCCCTGCCATACAACTCAAGGTAACCCCCATAGAATACAACGCAGCCCCCCTCATAGTGCTCCATACCGTTGATTATTGCCCCATAGATGCTCCATATAAAGCTGCCATATATATAATGCTCTGCACTGTTCATTATGGCCCCATAGATGCTCCATAGAAAGCTGTGCCATATATAATGCTCTGCACCGTTCATTATGGCCCCATAGATACTCCATAGAAAGCTGTGCCATATATAATGCTCTGCACCGTTCATTATGGCCCCATAGATGCTCCATAGAAAGCTGTGCCATATATAATGCTCTGCACCGTTCATTATTGCCCCATAGATGCTCCATAGAAAGCTGTGCCATGTATTATGCTCTGCACCGGTCATTATGGCCCCATAGATACTCCATATAAAGCTGTGCCATATATAATGCTCTGCACCGTTCATTATGGCCCCATAAGATGCTCCGCACAGCCACTTGCCCCTTATAGTGCTGCACAAGTGTTATGGCCCCATAAGATGCTCCGCACAGCCACTGCCCCTTACAGTGCTGCACAAGTGTTATGGCCCCATAAGATGCTCCGCACAGTCACTGCCCCTTATAGTGCTGCACAATTGTTATGGCCCCATAAGATGCTCCGCACAGTCACTGCCCCTTATAGTGCTGGCGCTGCACAAGCGTTATGGCCCCGTAAAATGCTCCGTACAGTCACTTGCCCCTTATGCCTTTGCTGCCATAAAAAAAATAAATCACATACTCACCTCACCTCTCTCTCTTCGCTCAGGACCCCCGGCACTTTCAATATTTACCTGGCTGCTCCTCGTGCGGCTCCGTCTTCGGCACTGACGTTCAGCAGAGGGCATGCACTGACTACGTCACCGCGCCCTCTGACCTGAGCGTCACTGCCAGAGGACGCTGATGACAGAGCCGCACCGGAACGAGGAGCGGTAAAAATCGCGCAGCGCTGCGCAGTGCTGTATACTCACCCACTCCCGGCACGGTCCCTGGACGTCCCTGCTTCTTCCAGCGCTGCAGAGTCTTCCTGTATTGAGCGGTCACAGTTACCGTTCAATACAGAAATGAATATGCGGCTTCACCCCTATGGGAGGTGGAGCCGCATATTCATTTCTGTAATGAGCGGGACCATGTGACCGCTCAGTGCAGGAAGAATCTGCAGCGCTGGAAGAAGCAGGGACGTCCAGGGACCGTGCCGGGAGTAGGTACGTATAATTAGAGAGCGGTGACGGCTCCCTGCTGCGGGTCACTCACAAATGGTGGATCATCATCAATCATGGGTCATTTCATTCTCCTTCACTCCTGTCCATGGGGCCCCTAAGTAGTCTGGGCCCCGTCGCAGCTGCGACCGCTGCGACCGCGGTAGTTACGCCCCTGGTCCCCATACCCTGTTTCAGATGATCTACTTGCAGACCAAAGGATCCAGTGGTAAACCTACTCCCAGCTTACCCATATGTAACATCTGAAGAGTAGATCAGGAAACTGAGTTTTTCACATAAGCATGCACATAACTGAACATGGTCTACAGTATTAAAAGTCTGTTTTTCCAGCTTTATGGGTCAGTAGTAGAGTGGATTTGAGCAGACTGGAGCTTACACTGCCTGTAGAGTCTACAATGGTGATAGGTGATGAAGGGGCATAGTTGCCAGTCTGTGTGCCTCCCCAGGATTAAGGAGGAGAGTGCCTGCCCTAAGGCGAGGTGGAAAAGTTGCCCTGTACCAATAAGAGCCAAACCTGTTGTGATGTTGAGCCAGAAATTTTAAGAGGCTTACAACTTACAGTTGGAATTTTGATTGAAAGGCAAGTAAAAGTCTACCACCTTAATGGATGTAACTGCTCAGCTATGGAGCTGCACAGCATAGCTACATCGACTGTATATTGGACACAGCTGTGTACTGTACATCTGCCCCCTATTCAAATCAATAGGCCGTGGATGTGCAGTAACTTGCCATAGCCACTATTCTGTTGATGAAGATTTGCTGTGCAGCTCTGTAAATGACCAGTTCCAGGAGCAGTCAACACTGGGAACAGCTGATCGTCGAGAGTGCTGTCATGTCGGACGCTGTTCAGACCAGGTCGTTCGACAGACGGCGGTAATTCCGCTTTTGACCACTATTTGCTCATTGGCGTCGGCTAGATTCTATCTAGCTGTTCCGGGGTTAATTTACCTGATCCTCGGATTGGAAGCTGGGCCATGCCCATTGCCTTTAAATAGCTCTCCTGATCATTGGGCGTCGCCGATTATAGCTTCTGTCTTGTGCGTTGTTATCTCGGTCTGGAGTGGAGAGCTGGTTGCTGGAGAGTCGTTGCTGGTGGTGTATTTTCCTTTGTCTCATGTACTCCTTCCTATATTTGTATTTATTTTGCCCTGCACATTTATAGTGTATTCCTGAGTGTCTGCTGCGTGGTGTATATTTTCCTTTATCCTTGTCTGTGCTAACTGTGGTTATTGGTGAATTACATCTTCACTGGGTGGTGGGCAGAGGTTTTCAGCCTAGGGTTGAAACAGGAGACAGGGCGAGGGACGAGGCCTGGGCATGCACACCATCAGTGTAAACTCCAGGTAGAGGGTCAGTCAGGATTTCCCTAGTCTGAGGGAAATTGCAAGGGCCCGGGTTATTAACTCTCGCTCACCTAGTCCCCCCATGACAAGTGCTTGATGTCACATTCTAACCGATTAGACTTTGGTCACCTATCCTCAGGAAAGGCCATCAATCTTAATGTCCCCAACAATCCCTTCAATAAGACTGAAAAGTAACTATACATTTCAAGTGAATAGTCATTCTACCTGGTTCCCTACGCTTGCATTTTGCTGCCTTCTCCACTCAGATTTGCATTGTGTTCCAAGATGGCTGCCTCAGTAGCATAGATAGGGCTAAGGTAAGTCATTACCATGCCTCCCGTGCCTTAACCAAGCTGTAGGATGGGAAAGCCACAAGAGGGATGGTTTAGACTAACCACTGCACTTTCCATTTCACTGAGCCATCTTGGAAAAAGCAGAAAAGGAACACCAATCTGACCAGATGAGGTACACAGAGTGAAATGTACGGTCACTTTAAAGTGGCATGGTTGCTGTTAGGAGTTGAGTTTCCTATGCTGCACAGGGGGAATCTTGATCCGTGTCTGCTGCGGTCTCCCATTCTCCATCGGCTGCAGTGGAGCCTGCTCAGTGGAGACATCAGTCCCAGCGTCTCACTGAGTCTGATTCAGTGCAAAAGGTTATTTCTGCCTCTCCAGGCTCTGCTATCGTACCCTGCACTGATCTACAGTGAACAGGCTTTTCTGGGACTAAGTCCTGCTTTGCACACACTGAGCATGCCCAGGGTAAGATCTCTCACTGGAGATCAAGGTTCACATGTTCAGGTACTGCAGCCAAATCTATTGGTCTTTCTAGGAAGGTCCTGTAGGTACGCAGGCTCTGTAGCAGTTTCTCATTGGTCCTCTTTTGGAAGGTCCTGTACGTGCTGCTGCTATTTAAGGCTCGCATGGCCGCATGGCCATGCGCTAGTATCTTCTTAAGTTACATGCTTTGCGCCACTGTGGTCATATGCGTGAATGTGTTCAGGGACCCGGCTGAAATAAGCCCCTAGAATGCTGGCACCTCCGGCGAGGAGATTGTGTATGAAAGTATTCAGGGACCCGGCTGAAATAAGCCCCTAGAATGCTGGCACCTCTGGCGAGGAGTGTAGTGTGCATGCATGACCACTGACTGCTCTCCTCTGGGTAGTTAGCCTGTGTCTCTGTGAGAGTTAACAGGGCACAGAGCTTTGCTTTCTCGGCCGCTCTGTGAAGCTAACAGAGCTGGTTAATACAGCCATATTGAGCCGCCATTCACTTAGCGGCAGGATATTTCCTGTACGGTGGACGCCGGGTTGCGAACGCACCAATCACATCAATAAATATATTCGGTGCATTCCGCAAACCCTAACATTATACTAGCGCCAGGGTCTGCCTAAGTAATGGCGGATGAACAGCGATTGCAGGGGTACATCCAGCTGCTGGAGAGCCAGTTGGCGTCTCTCGAGCGTGCAACCTCAGCGGTGGATGTTACCGCAATTGCTGTTCAGGCTGCTAGCGTGGCTGCAGCAGCTTTACCCACTGCCACCTCTGTTCCGACCTTATCCCACCTTCCGTTGCCTGAAAAATTCTCTGGGGACAGTAAGTCCTGTAGGGGATTCGTGAGCCAGTGCGGTATACATCTCGAGCTCCTGGCTGCACGTTTTCCCACAGAGCGGGCAAGGGTGGGATTTGTAATTTCTCTCCTATCGGACAGATCTTTGGAGTGGGCTACGCCTGTTATGGACCTGGTGGTTAGGTGCACCTGGAATGACCTGATGGTTAAACTAGAAGACAGGACGAGCTCTGGGAAGTGGGAACTCTGCTGACCGCAAATCCTAATCCTATAACACACACACTAGAAATAGCTGTGGAGCGTACCTAACTCTCCCTAGATGCCTCTTCACAGCCTAAGAGCTAACTACCCCTAAAGATAGGAAAATAAGCCTTACCTTGCCTCAGAGAAAATTCCCCAAAGGTAAAGGCAGCCCCCCACATATATTAACTGTGAGTTAAGAGGAAAGGAGGCCAGACTTACTAGATAGACTGAGGATAGGAAAGGGATCTATGCGGTCAGCACAAAAAACTACAAAAAGCCACGCAGAGTGTGCAAAAAGACTCCCGCACCGACTCACGGTGCGGAGGTGCCACTCTGCAACCCAGAGCTTCCAGCTAGCAAGGCAATATCATGTTAGCAAGCTGGACTAGAACTTAGCAAGTACTAAGAAATATATTCAGTACACAATGAACAACAAAAGAACTAGCAGGGACTTAGCTTCTGCTGGAGTAAACAGGTAATCAGAAAGATCCGAGAGAGATCTGAACCAGTGCTAATACATTGACAGCTGGCATGGAGTAATGATCTGAGTGGAGTTAAATAGAGAAGCCAACCCAGCCGCAAACGAGGGCAGCTGAGGAAGCAACCTCAGAACCAGCAGTTCCACTCACAGCCACCAGAGGGAGTCCATGGACAGAACTCGCCAAAGTATCATTCATGACCACAGGAGGGAGTTCAAGAACGGAATTCACAACATACGCCGCCGTGGGAGCACAATGATCATATGGTGCAGAGTGTTCCTCGGTTTCTGGGCACTCTGAAGCAGGTCTTCGTAGGACCTCAAGTCACCCATGATACGGCGCTCCAACTGCTGGCATTGACTCAGGGTTCGACCATGGTCAGCCAATTTGCTATTCTCTTCCGGACTTTAGCGTCTGAGTTGGAGTGGTCAGATAAAACCCTCATCTCAGTATTTTGGAGGGGGCTGGCTGACCATGTGAAGGACGCTTTGGCCACTAGGGAGATTCCCGCTACACTGGAGGAGCTCATATCTATATCAACTCGCATAGACCTTCGTTTTCACGAGTGAGGGTTGGAGCGAGCCCAGTGTAAGCAGAGGTTTCGGCTGGCTCCCACCTTCGCCAGACCTTTGGAATCTCCGGTCCAGGCGATCGAGTCACATGAGGCCATAGGGGGGTCGCGAGTGGGGTCTAAGTCCCAAGCCGCTCGTGCCATTAAGGTCTATCTTGTTTGCCAGCAGTCCGGACATCTTGCCTCCAAGTGTCCGCAGCAGTCGAGGAAACGTCAGTGTCTAGTGGCAGTTGGAGGAGGTACATTAGACACGGCGACGTTTACCTCAAAATTGTCCTTCAAGGGGACAATTACCATAGGCCCATCCACTCTTATGGTAGAGCTTTGCGTGGACTCTGGGGCAGAGGGTAATTTTATGTCTTCCGTTTTCGCTCAGCGACACGCAATACCCCTGGTGATGCTCGCCAAGCCAATAACCATTTGAGTGGTAAATGGGTCGACACTACCTTCACAGATTACACACCAAACCATCCCATTCACTCTTTCTGTATCTCCATCACATCAGGAGATTATTTCTCTTTTGGTCATTCCTGAGGGAGTTGATGAGGTCCTGTTGGGGATACCCTGGCTTCGTTTCTATTCTCCTCATATAGAGTGGTCCTCAGGGAAAATTTTGGGATGGAGTAAATCCTGTGAGGGTAGATGTCAGAGGGAGTGCGTTCAGGTTGCTACAACTGAGGTACCCGCAGATCTTTCCTCTCTCCCCAAGCACTATTGGCCTTATGCGGACGTGTTCTCCAAAAGGACTGCGGAGACCCTTCCGCCTCACCGCCCCTATGACTGTCCTATCGATCTCATGCCTGGTTCTGAGCCTCCCCGGGGTCGAGTCTATCCGTTATCTCTCCCGGAGAAGGAGGCAATGTTTCAGTATATCCAAGAAAATCTGGCAAGGGGTTTTATTAGGAAGTCAGTGTCACCTGCAGGGGCTGGGTTCTTCTTCGTGCAGAAGAAGAGTGGAGAATTACGTCCATGCATTGACTACAGGGGTCTTAACGCCATCACCGTTAAAAACAAGTACCCACGACCCCTGATATCAGAGCTCTTTGATAGGCTACAGGGAGCAAGGGTGTTTACTAAATTAGATCTGCGGGGTGCTTATAGCCTGATTTGCATCCGTGAGGGGGACGAGTGGAAGATGGCTTTTAACACCAAGGATGGACACTATGAATATCTGGTGATGTCCTTCGGGCTCTGTAATGCCCCAGCCGTTTTCCAAGACTTTGTGAACGACATCTTCCGGGAGATGCTCACCACCTCGGTCGTAGTCTATCTGGATGATATTCTCATCTGCTCTCCAGATATTGACTCCCACCGGAGAGATGTTCGCAAAGTCTTCGACCTCTTACGGGCAAACTCCCTCTACGCCAAGTTGGAGAAGTGTGTGTTTGAGCAGGATTCCTTGCCATTCCTTGGTTATATCATCTCTGCCCAGGATTTGGCTATGGATCCTGCCAAACTACAGGCTGTGATGGACTGGCAGGAACCCCATTCACTTAAAGCGGTGCAGCGCTTTATGGGGTTCATCAATTACTATCGCAAGTTCATTCCACACTTTTCAACTTTGGTAGCTCCCTTGGTTGCTCTCACCAAGAAAGGAGCAAATCCCAAGTTGTAGTCGGAGGATGTCTCCAAGGCATTCCTTTCAATTAAGTCACACTTCGCTAGCGCTCCTATTCTACATCACCCCGATGTAGATAAGCCATTTATTATGGATGTGGATGCCTCATCCATTGGTGCTGGAGCAGTCCTTTTCCAAAAGGATGCTCAAGGTCGGAAGCATCCTTGCTTCTTCTTCTCCAAGACCTTCACACCAGCAGAGAGGAATTATTCCATCGGGGACAGGGAGTTGCTAGCAATGAAGTTGGCTTTTTCTGAGTGGAGACACCTCTTGGAGGGAGCTCGCTTTCCCTTCCAAGTATTCACCGACCACAAAAACTTGGCTTACATACAGACGGCCCAGCGGCTGAATTCTCGCCAGGCCAGATGGTCCCTGTTCTTCTCCCGGTTCCATTTTACTCTCCATTTTCTCTCTGGGGAGAAGAATATTCGTGCCGACGCTCTCTCCCACTCCGTATTGTCATCTGAGGAGGAGGATGAGGAGCCTCGGCTTATTGTCCCCTCTGAGAGCCTGAGAACTGTGGCCCCGGTATCGCTAGAGTCTGTGCCCCTGGGCAAGACTTTCGTACCAGCGAATTTGCAACCGGAGGTTCTCCCTTGGGCTCACTCGTCCAGAGTGGGTGGACATTTTGGAACCAAGAGGACATCTGAGCTTTTGGCGAGGACGTACTGGTGGTCGCATATGGCCCGTGACGTCGGGGACTATATTCGGGCGTGTGTCTCCTGCGCCCAGAATCGGTCTTCACGACAACGGCCTGCTGGGTTACTTTACCCCATGCCGGTGGCAGACAGGCCCTGGGAGATGGTTGGGATGGACTTTGTGGTGGGTTTGCCCAAGTCTCGCGGCTGTACCATCATTTGGGTCATCACCGATCATTTCTCGAAAACGGTGCATTTGGTTCCGCTACCACGGTTACCTTCTGCACGGGCCTTGGTGGCGTTGTTCATTAGACATATCTTCCGCTTACATGGAATGCCTGATAAAGTTGTCAGCAACCGGGGCCCCCAGTTTGCGTCTCGGTTTTGGAGAGAGCTCTGCCGTTTACTCAGCATAGAGCTGAATCTCTCCTCTGCATATCATCCCGAGACGAATGGGTTGGTAGAGAGAACCAATCAGACTCTGGTGACATACTTACGTCATTTTGTCTCTGCTAGGCAGGATGACTGGGCATCTTTGCTACCTTGGGCGGAATTTGCCTTGAACAACGCCGTAGCCGATTCCACTGGTCAGACTCATTTTCTCCTTAATTACGGCCAGCATCCGCGTGTCCCTGTGCCCATGCCCGTGTCATCCACAGATTCTAGGGTGGCAGACTGGGCGGTGGAGGCACATGACATCTGGGACCGCACACAGGATGCCATCCGGGCCTCCAAGGAGAGAATGAGGGTCTCGGCTGATACACACCGGCGCCCCGCTCCGACCTTTGCTCCTGGCGATTTAGTGTGGCTCTCCGGCGCAGGCAGCAAGTTGAGTCCACTAAGTTTGCGCCTCGCTACATTGGCCCGTTCAAGGTTCTGGAACAGGTGAACCCTGTGGTCTACCGTTTGGCTATTCCTCCACGCCTTGGTATCACCGATACCTTTCACGTTTCCCTCTTAAAGCCCGTTCTTTTGTCCCGGTTTTCTGAGTCATCTGCCGGGACATCGGGTTCATCCACAGATGAGTTTGAGGTGAATGCTATCATGGGGTGCAAGGTGGTACGTGGCAAGAAATTTTATCTGGTGGATTGGAAGGGTCAGGGTCCAGAGGATAGAACCTGGGAGCCTGTGGAGCACATTCAGGCTCCGCTGCTCATTGCTGCTTTTGAGCGTAGCGAGGCTCAAGGAGGGGGGGCCCTAGGAGGGGGTAATGTTGGGAGTCGAGTTTCCTCTGCTGCACAGGGGGAATCTCAATCCATGTCTGCTGCGGTCTCCCAATTCTCCATCGGCCGCAGTGGAGCCTGCTCAGTGGAGACTTCGGTCCCAGCGTCTCACTGAGTCTGATTCAGTGCAAAGGGTTATTGCTGCCTCTCCAGGCTCTGCTATCGTACCCTGCACTGATCTACAGCGAACAGGCTTTTCTGGGACTAAGTCCTGCTTTGCACACACTGAGCATGCCCAGGGTAAGATCTCTCACTGGAGATCAAGGGTCACATGTTCAGGTACTGCAGCCAAATCTATTAGTCTTTCTAGGAAGGTCCTGTAGGTACGCAGGCTCTGTAGCAGTTTCTCATTGGTCCTCTTTTGGAAGGTCCTGTACGTGCTGCTGCTATTTAAGGCTCGCATGGCCGCATGGCAATGCGCTAGTATCTTCTTAAGTTACATGCTTTGCGCCACTGTGGTCATATGCGTGAATGTGTTCAGGGACCCTAGAATGCTGGCACCTCCGGCGAGGAGTGTTGTGTGCATGCATGACCACTGACTGCTCTCCTCTGGGTAGTTAGCCTGTGTCTCTGTGAGAGTTAACAGGGCACAGAGCTTTGCTTTCTCGGCCGCTCTGTGAAGCCAACAGAGCTGGTTCATACCGCCATATTGAGCCGCCATTCACTTAGCGGCAGGATATTTCCTGCACGGTGGACGCCGGGTTGCGAACGCACCAATCACATCAATAAATATATTCGGTGCATTCCGCAAACCCTAACAGTTGCTTTAAGTAGTTTAGTTTCCACACTGATCTTACCGTAAATAATTGATAATTAGTAAGAAGCGTTCATATTAACAGTGGACTGGTGCTGTGAGACACTTTTGATCGAACATACAATAGCCATATGTTCCCAAAGAGCTCAATGGAGGATATCCAGATTGATGGACATCTGTGAATCTCAAGAGTCTGGTTTACATTTATAATTATATAATGTACCACTCCCTGCTCATTATATGTCTTTCAGAGAGGATCTGCTATATTTGGATCAATTTATCTACATGCTGTTCATCCTAATGATGTGGAAGTGCATTACGGAGGCATAGAAAATTCACACTAAATCCTTGTATTTATGCAAATAAAAGGCATAGACTGCCTCGCTTGATAGAAAAAGTGGAAGAAACATGTGCAAATTAGAACATATATACTGGTGTACTTCCATTTACTCTGGTTTCACATATTTATATGCAATGAAACAAGCCGGTAGTTGATCATATTAAACAGGTACAAACATGTATAGTAAAAAAAAAGTTGCTCAATGATTACTATTGCAGGAAAATGCATGCTGTCAAAAGGTACTTTGATCATAGTATTTTGGATGTTGGAGAGTTTATCTTAGATTTGCATATGATGTTGGCAATTGTTCTTTCTCTGTCATTGGGAAAAGAATATCTCATCTATACTGAGGTTGGATCATGCTGTGTTTTTTAAAATAACCCAACAGGGGCTCAGTAACATACAGAGAACAACCGCACTGTGTGAATAGTAATTTTTATTTCCTAATTAAATTGTAGATACTATCTGACTAGTGATTTTTTTAAGTGAATCATCTCAGAATCACTAAACAGGTGCTATATAAAGTTCTAAGGATGATTCCAAAAGTCAGTTTGTGGTCAGATCAGAAGACTCGGTACGACCACCAGGTCAAATAACCTGCGCATACTGCCTCATATATGTTTATGGGGCAATTACTTGACGTGAGGAGAAATGGCGATGTGCCTGATACTCGAGTCCAAGCAAGGACCATATTTAATAGGCATATAAAATCAACCTTAACGTTACAGTAGTTAAGGAATACTTATTTATTACTGTAGTGATTTACGTGGGAACGATAAAAGAATGTTCTCAAGTTGAGCCAGTGCAGCGCCCCAGAGTCCTGGTCATTGCAGTAATGTTGCTCTTCCACCAGGGGGAGTGATATTATGTCTGATGGTACTAAAGGAGTTCACCTGACCTGGTATCACAAGTCACACACTACACTTCACACTCCAGTCAACCAGGGGGAGTCTTGCTTCTATCTATTAGGGCACTCCTCACACACGGGTAAAACTGGTGGGTTGGATAGGAAGTCAGTCAGAAGCTGCCTGGGTTTGACCCAGAGAGGACCTGTCAGGCAGACAGGGGGGAAAGGAGGAACATCTGAGCTCCAGACAGAGGGTCTCTGTCAGGGGTGGGATCCTAACAGAGGCCAAGCACGATATAGAAAGATACGGAGCTGCGCCTGCACCCATTGTGGCAGCATCCTAAGAAAGGACCAGAAAAGAATTGTATTGTGGGGAGTGAGAAACGAAGTCACAGCACAAGGAGATAATCCTGGGAGGAGTTCTGCCCCAAGAACGGCAGCCTCCTTCTGAGGCGCGTAGCCGGTGGCCAGAACATCGAGGGAGTAATAGACTCTACGCATTACTTCAGAGACCGGCAGGACAGTCAATTCCAAGTTGGTTGCCTGACCTTAAGATCTAAGAAGACACGGAGGCAAATTGTGGGAGAGGGGCGTCTCTAGGGTCCCTATAAATAAGCTCCAGGCCCACCCCATCATACGGGTTGTCCTATCCATACCATCTGGGGGACAGAGAGAGAGAACATCAGAAACATCCATGAAAGTTGTGAGGACTATCCCGTGGTGCTCAGCAAGGAGGTACTACAACACACAGGCACTAGAAGGAAGGCTACTGATTTCCACCTGGATAAGGGAACTCTGGATGTGCCTTCAGACTGGCCGGATTCTGCCTGCCCTGTGATCTGGTGCTCTGGACTGTGGACGCTGAAGTCTTCAGTAAAAGGTAAAGAGACTGTAACCTTGTGTCCTCGTTATTTACTGTGCCCTACACCATCATCATCTACACTCCTGGGAAGCCCTGGGGATACACTTCACCTGTGGGAAGGTACACCATCTAGCTGCCATACCATCACCCCAGCGGACCCCTAAGCAGCGTCGGTCACTCTGATCGAATACCACAGGTGGCGTCACGAACACCGTACAAACTTCACCTTTAATTGGACATCCCTCAAAAGGGCCATGGACCGGGTCGGGCCACCGTGACATCCCACGAACCATAGGACCCGGTACCGAGTACCCCATTGCCCTTGCGTGGGGGCGCTCCACCTATAATTCCCTAGTCAATGCCACTCCATTTAATCTTAAAGAGAACGAACCCGCCAGAGATAGTTGAGAGCTGCACTCGGCTGATCTTTAGCACTCCCATAAAAATGAATGGAACAGCAGTGCACATGATTGACCTCAGCTCTAGTCACATAGGAGATCCCCAGTTCTTGGAATCGGTGAAGTCCAATTGATCAGATCCCAAGCAATCGGGAAGGTATTCCCCATCCTGTGGGATTACTTGCAAACTTTAGAAAACATCTTTAGAAATGAATATCACCATCATTAATTCTCTAATGTCTCCTTATGTAGATATTCATGCATGAAAAACATTGTTGCTTATATTTCAGTGCAATGAAGAGAAGATGCCCACATGAACCATAGCAATTAGGTTCTAGCTGTCGTATTTCTAAAGCAGGATGATTTGATTGGTTGTTATGACAACACCTCTCTGTTCTTCAGAGTATGCTTGTCTATTAGTTGTCAGATCCTGACCTCTCATTAACATTCATAGTTATTTCAATAGAGACACAAGTGAATATGACATATCTTAGGTGTTACTTATATCTGCAGAATATGAAATTAATGGACAGGTAACATCCAGACACTTTTAGGCAGTCCATAAAATAGGGCACTTTTTTCCCCTTGTCCATAAAAATTGTGATTTATTTTGAAGTTGGAGAAATTTCTACATGTTATGGCTACTGTAAATATAATTATTTTTTCAGTTCAGATTGAATGCTGCTAATGTTTTTGTATATAAATTATGGGCTGTATGGAGTGTAGACATATATCACTAAGATTTTTTAAAATGTTTCAATTCCAATACATCTTGGACTAAAAATAAATTCCACAATTCCGTATGTTAAAAAAGTTCCTGTGCTGAGATAATCTTATAAATGTGATTCTGCTGTGTACTGTGTAATGGCTGTGTTTGACCGTACAGGAAAATGGTCTGATCATACCACATTTTCTGGGCAGGGGAGGATGCAAAAGAGAGTATACAGACGTTACATTCCAAATCAGCAGGAAACTGTTTTATCTCACTGACAGAATCAGCTGTGACCCCATATTGTCCTGTCTGTATGCTCTCTTTTGTTTACTCCCCTGCCCAGGAGCTGTGGTATTTGCCGATGATGTTCCTGCACGGTCAGACACGATGATTACGCAATACATAGCATCTGCACTTTTTTAACACATCCAGTTGTAAAACTTTGTTTTATTCCAAGATGTATTGATTAAAACATAATGTGTATTTGGACAAGCTTGATAAAGAACACAAACACATCCTAAAATAACCTACCGTATTCTATCATCACATGGTAATTATTATTGTATGCATTAATACACCATTTTTTTAGTAAATAACTTACATAATCAACAGGATCAGCTGTAATAATCTTTAGAAAGCTTATAAGGATATTTCAATCTAGCATAACCTAGGACAGTAGTCCCTAACCTTTCTGACCTTGAGAGCCACATTCAGCTCAGAGAGAGGGTCACAAGCCAGATTCAGCTCCTGCCCTCTCACAGTAGTGGCAACCAAAGCCCTCATTATGGGTATAATGATAACCAAAGCGTTTCCACATAAATCTCCTTGAAGCTGTATACAAAGATCCAGCTGTTTTCACAATACCCCTATCCCATCAAGCACTCTCAACACAGTGTGCCAGGTAGCACCATCCTGTCTCCAGTGTACCGGTATATGTGTATCCAGATCTGATCTTCTGTGCAGGGCCACTTGCAAAATTCACTATTTTGAGTTGTGCTCTTCATACCTATTTGCTAGACCTGGACCTAATGCACCAAGCTGGCAGACAGCCACGAGTCACACTTCACGGGACAGTGAGCCACATGTGACTCCCGCGCTAAAGGTTGGACTAGAACATAACAGTAGGACTAATGTGGCAATATTGTTTAATATTTGCCAAAGGCAGCAGACCCATTTTACCCTCCTACATACCTCAAGAACAGAGCTCGGTTTCTAGCAACGTGGAATAGAGAGGTGGACACTTATGCCCCTCTCACTTCTTTCATTTTTAAAAGAGGTCTGAAAATAACCAAATAAGATTGGGACCAGCATCTTTTTTGGCATATTTTGTGGCACTGGCTACGTTATAAATATCAAGATGGAAAATCCCTTTAAATTAGAGAGACTACATGACGTCTTTTTTGCATTGCTGTTCTATGTAATGTTAAAGCCCCTCTATTGTTCACAGAGCAATCTATTGCTGTGATTCAAAGGTTACAGCAAGAAGATTATAGGTCTTAAAAGTTAAAAGTGCAGCAGTACTGAACTGCAGGTGATCACCAATTCTATGCACACACAGTCAGTGAGTCAGAAATATATTTTAAAATGCATTGGTCCACTCATTTTTGTATGTGTCATACAAGTATGACGGAAAGGTATTAATATCAGTTGTGAGTGACTGACATAGTTTTATTATGTCTGGAAATAACAAAAGCATTTTTGACATAGGAACTATTGGAATTAGGGTTGAGCGACTTTTACTTTTTCAGGATCGAGTCGGGTTTCGCGAAACCCGACTTTGTCAAAAGTCGGGTCGGGTGAAATCAGCCGATTATTTCGAAAAGTCGGGGATCCGACCGAAACACGAAACCCAATGCAAGTCAATGGAGAATCAAAGTCGGCAGTGAGTGGAGGACAGGAAAACACCAACAGAGCCCATTTTAATGCCAAAAACATCAATTCTTGTTACTTAAGCTTGTCAATCTTAATTTACCTTATAATAATAGTTAGCCATTGAAAATTTGGGGGTCATTTGGCAACAGTTGTGGGGGGAGTTGGGCTGGCTCAAGTTTTTCGTGGGCCCAGGAAACGCGGACTACGTCACGGCAGTGGAGCAGGGAGAGGTAAGTATTTCAACTTTGCAAGTGCTGTGATCCTGAGCAAGCAGGGGGGGCACACTCGTTCGCATTGCCACTGGCACAGGGCCCCTCAAAGTACGGCGTTGTGATTGACGGCGGGGGCGCCTCCCACCGGCAGAGACACTTTTGCGTACTATGAAGGGCCCTGTGCCAGTGACGTCGCCAATGAGTATGCCCCCCCCCACCTGTTGAAGGAACCTGCACTTTCATCTGCACCTTCCTCTTTGTCCCCATGTAAGGTGGTATAGTATGCGGGAAGGGGAACCTGAGTTTCAGCAGGGTCAGATTCAGGCTGTGTAGAGTGCAAGGGGAATGTAGTGGTCTGTGTCAATGTACCAGCAGACTCATGAGAATGAGGAGGAAACACAGATATAGGCCCAAAATAAAATAAAGTAGGCTAAAAGCTGTTAAAAATTGTTAACAGGAGTAAACAGGCGGCATTGGTTTGTTCAGTGGAGGAGAACAACAATCAGCGGCAGACACCGTTAGTAGGCCCAACCAAACAAGTAGGCCAAATGCAGTTTCATATTCTAAATATAGGCCGAAAGCCTGAAGATTGAAGCTCAGCTTTGTGTAGTAGAGGAAAAGAAGAGGAAGCAGCAGACAACGTTACTAGGCCCAAACCAAGAACTAGGCCAAATGTAGTTTCATATTGTTGTTACAGGCCGAAAGCCTGAAGCTTCAAGCTCAGCTTTGTTTAGTAGAGGAAAACAAGAGGCGGCAGCAGACAATGTTACTAGGCCCAATCCAACAAGTAGGCCAAATGCAGTTTAATATAAAAAATATTTAAACGAAAGCCTGAAGATTGAAGCGCAAGAAAAATAAACCAGGAGAACACCAAGGAGCGGCAGACACCGTTAGTAGGCCCCAACCCAACAAGTAGGCCAAATGCAGTTTAATATTTGAAACGGGACAACAGTTGAAGTTCAGCTTTGTTCAGTGAAGGAAAAAAAAGAAGCAGCGGCAGACACCGTTATTACGCCCAAATAATAACGACAGTGGTAGTAGGCGCAAAGTATTAAATGGAGGCCAGGGCCCCTGTATATTTTAACTATCATCTATCATTTCAAATAATTCGTATTGGCAGTGCCATTTAAGGTTTTAACCGCACAGACTACACGGTGGTGGAGCTGGGAGAGGTAGTATTGCAAGTGGTAGAGCACTGTTCAAGCTGGGGGGGACACTCTCTCGTGGGCGGCGGTACTGGCACAGGGCCCCTCACATTACGTTGGTGTAATATGAGTTGTGGTTCAGTGTCTCCCACCAAAAAATGAGGAAGTCTGGTGGAAGAGGCCGTGGGCGGGGGTTGCCAGCTGGTACTGATGGTGCTGGTGGTGCTGCATCTCGTGGTAGTGGCAAAAGCACAATAGCACCTAAGGCTGGAGGTGTTCAGCCTGCGTCATCGTCTGGCTACACAAGGCCTCGAAGGCTCCCTTACCTGGGAGTAGGAAAACAGCTTTTAAAGCCAGAGAAGCAGGTAAAAGTGTTGGCTTTCCTTGCTGACTCACCCTCTAGCTCTTTTGCCTCCTCTTCCCAAAGTTCTAAATGTAAGAGCAGCCAGTCATCAGTGGATGCTCCCGGTCAGGAAAAAGACGCTTCCTTGTGTCCTTCTCCCAAACCAAAAGTGAAGGATGCATCAGGCGACACTACAGGTTACTCCATGGAGCTCTTTACACATACCATGCCTGGGTTAGAAAGGGAAATTGTACACTGCCAATTACAAGAAGAATCGGACATGGAGTGCACTGATGCACAGCCACACCTAGATTGTGATGCTGTTCCATTGACTCTGATCACTACATTGCCCTCGCAGTTTACTGAGCTAAAATGTGACCCTGATGAGACTATGGTGCCCTGTCCCGAACGCTATAGCACCTTACACGGTGACACTGAGGAAGGTGCACATGACATTGAGGAGGAGGTGATAGATGACCCAGTTGTTGACCCAGATTGGCAGCCATTGGGGGAAGAGGGTGCCGCTGCCACTAGCTCAGAAGCGGAGGAGGATGATCCGCAGCAGCCATCTACATTGCAACAGCTGTCATCTGGCAGGCCCGTATCAGGCCAAAAATGTTTGCGAAAAGCAAAAACTGTTTTAGGAGAGCGTGGCCATTCGGTGAAAGTAGCACAGAGCACAATGCCTGAAAAGGTTTTCGATAGTAGGAAGAGTGTAGTGTAGCAATTTTTTAACCAAGATCAGAATGATCAGTCAAAAATTATCTGTAAGAAATGCTCAAAGACCTTTAGAAGAGAGAAGAATCTTCAAAATTTAAATACAACGTGCATGCTTAGACATTTAACCAGCATGCACTTGCAAGCCTGGACTACCTACCAAACGTCCCGTACTGTTAGTGCACCTGCTCGGAATGAAGGTAGTCAGCAATGCTACATTGCTTCCCTCACTGTAAGCCCACCGGTTAGGACACCACCAGCAGCAAATGTGGAGGTATCGTCGTAAGGCCAAAGCAGTCAGGGAATCACAAGGTTATTGGTAGGAAAGACTGTATGTAGGCCAACAACAAGAATACCATAACAAACTCTCTCTCAATCCGCCATGTCCACCACCACCACTGCTAGTTCCACCGTATGCAGCTCTCCAGTCCAGCTCACCCTACAAGAGACTCTCGTTAGGAAAAGAAAGTACTCATCCTCTCATCCGCGTACACAGGATTTGAACACCCACATTGCTATACTAATCTCATTACAGATGATGCCCTACCGTTTGGTTGAAAGCAAAGCTTTCAAAGACCTGATGGCCCACGCAGTACCACGCTATGACCTACCCAGTCGCCACTTCCTTGCGAGAAAAGCCATCCCAGCCCTCCACCAGTATATCAAAGACCGCATTGTCCATGCCTTGAGGCAATCAGTCAGTGGAAAGGTGCACCTCACAACAGATGCATGGACCAGTAGGCATGGCCAGGGACGTTACGTGTCCATCACGGCGCACTGGGTTAATGTGTAGGATGCAGGGTCCACAGGGGGCAGCCATAGTGGGACTGTTCAGCCTATCCCACAGTCTAAGGAAACAGTTGGCATAAGGCGTTCGCCACTCCTCCTCCTCCTCCAGAAGCGAAAGCTCGTGCACAGAGCGCAGTGGCCCTACCACTCCATCCGCAGCTGCCAGTGTTGCACACGGGGTGTCCCATTATCAAACAGCTAGTGGTAAGCGTCAGCAGGATGTGTTTCAAATGAAGTGTTTGGGCGACAACAGACACACCGTGGAAGTACTGGTGGAGTACTTGCAGCAACAAACTCAGTCATGGCTGGGCAGTGTACATCTTGAGGCAGGCAAGGTATTCAGTGATAACGGAAGGAATTTTATGGCTGCCATAGCCCTTTCAGAACTGAAACACATACCTTACCTGTCTCACACCTTTAACCTGGTGCAGGGCTTCCTCAAAAATTATCCAAAGTTACCAGCCCTGCTCCTGAAGGTACGAAGACTTTGCTCGCACATCCGCCAGATGCCCATACACTCCAGCCATATGCTGAATCATCACCGATCGCTGAATCTTCCCCAGCACCGCCTAATAATCGAAGTTGCAACAAGTGGAACTCCACACTGCACATTATTCAGAGGCTGTGCGAACAGAGGCGTGCTGTAATTAATTTGTGGGAGGATACATGGGCAGGCACTTGGATGGCAGACATGGAGTTGTCTGGTGTGCAGTGGTCGACGCCATCATAAGCATTAACATCCCACTTATGCGTCTGCTGATGCAAAGTTTGACGCACATTAAGGAGCAGGCGTCTGCAGCCGAGGAGGAGGGAAGCCTTGATGACAGTCAGCCATTGTCTGCTCAGGGAACTGTCCAGGATGAATTGGCGGATGAAGAGGATGAGGAGGAGGATGATGGGGATGAATATGTATGGGAGGAGGATGATTCTCAGGTGGCAATAGAAACTGGTGGCATTGCAAGGTCTGGTACAGGTTTATTGCGGGACACTTGTGATGTTGATTTGCCAGAAAGTGGTCCTCAACCCAGCAGAAACAGTTAATTGACACCTGGAACATTGGCCCACATGGCTGAGTATGCCTTGTGTATCCTAAAAAGGGACCCCCGCATTGTTAAAATGATGACCGATGACGACAACTGGTTGGCCTGACTCCTGGATACAAGATATAAAGGAAAACTGCAAAATATCATGCCACATGAGAACCTAGGTCAAATTTTGGCTACCAAACAAGCAACTCTTGTAGACCGTTTGGTTCAGGCATTCCCAGCACACAGCGGCGGTGATGGTTCTCACACGAGCTGCAGGGGGCAACACGGCAGAGATGCTAGAGGTTCAGAAATCCGAAGTGGCGTTGGACAGAGGGGTTTTATGACAAGGTTGTGGAATGATTTCGCAATGACCGCTGACACAACAGGGACAGCTGCATCGATTCAAAGTGACAGGAGACAGCATTTGTCCAGTATGGTTACAAACTACTTTTCCACCCTTATTGATGTTCTCCCTCACAGGTCATTCCCCTTTGATTACTGGGCATCTAAACTAGACACCTGGCCTGAATTGCCAGAATATGGATTACAGGACCTCGATTGCCCTGCTGTCAGTGTGCTTTCAGAAAGAGTGTTCAGTGCTGCTGGTTCAATACTGACCGAAAAAAGGACACGTCTGGCTACCAAAAATGTT
The DNA here is from genome assembly GCF_051348905.1 of Ranitomeya variabilis. Taxonomy (NCBI): domain Eukaryota; kingdom Metazoa; phylum Chordata; class Amphibia; order Anura; family Dendrobatidae; genus Ranitomeya; species Ranitomeya variabilis. The sequence goes on along the minus strand of NC_135235.1, from coordinate 364,522,470 downwards.
GATTAGCTAACCTTCATTTAAATTAACCAATCATGGATTTCACATTCTTTTGCCCCACCTTCCCCTGCTGACACGTAGCTTGCCTGAAAGATGACTTGCTTTTGGGGGGAGACACAGAACCCTAACTCTGGCCCTGAACGTGAACGTGGCAGAAAGTGGCTGCCTGATATACAACGCACTAGCAGTACAGCTGAATATACACTGTGTGAGAATTTGAATCTCCATTTTTTGGGGGGAGACACTGAACCCTAACTCTGGCCCTGTGGTATAACACAACACTATGAACGTGGCAGAAAGTGGCTGGAATTATTATAAAGAAAAAAAAAAAGGTACTGCAATAACACACTCCCTAGTCCCTACAATGATCTCAGGACAAGTATGGACTTCAGTAAGGACTTGAAGTAAGGACTTCAGAACAAAAAAGTGTGGACAAATAAATGGAGCGCCCCCACTGCCGCAGGGCCGAGGGGTACCTGGTACCGGGCCTCTGAGTCTCTGCTCTGGGGTTGTCACGGTGGCTAGACCCGGTCCGTGAACCTGCTGAGGGGCGTCCAATGAAAGGTGTGGATGGTGGTGCTGTTATGGTGTGGTGCCGGTCGCAGTAAATAACGAGGACACCAGGATGCAGTCTCTTTACCTTTTTACTGAAGGTTTGGAGGTAACCAATCCAGAGCACTGTTAACAGGGCTGGCTGAGACCGGCCGGTCCAACGGCACATCCGGAGTTCCCTTCGCAGGTGGGAATCAGTGTCTACCTTCTAGCACCTGTGTGTTGTAGTCCTTCCTTGCTGAGCACCCCAGGATAGTCCTCACAACTGATTCTGTCTGTCTCTGATGTTCTTTCTCTCCGTCCCCCAGATGAGCTGGTTAGGACGCACCCGTATGACGGGGAAGGCCTGGAGTTCTTCCGGGACCCTAGAGTCGCCCCTCTCCCACAGCTGCCTCCGTTGTCTGCTTAGGTGTTTAAGTGAAACAGCCAACCTATAATTGGCTGTCCTGCCGTGGTTTGAAGTAATGCTTAAAGTCTCTTACTTTCTCGGCTTTCCGGCCACCGACTGTTTGCGCCTCAGAAGGATGTTGCCTCGGTTTTACAGCACGACTCCTTCTGGTTCTATCGCCTCTTTGCTGTATTCCCGTTTTCTCACTTTTTGTCCGTTCTTAGGAATCTGTCAGGATCCCATCCCTGACAGGTCCTCTCTCTATCTCTTCCCAGTTACTTCTCTTCCTGTCTTCCTGTCCAACCCCCAGTTTTACCAGAGTGTGAGGAGTGGCCTACTAGATAGAACCACTCCCCCTGGTGGCCGGAGTGTGAAGTGTAGTGTGAGTGTTACCTGGTCCGGTGAACTCCTTTAGTGCAATCAGACGTAACATCACTCCCCTTAGTGGCAGAGTGACATTACTGCAACGACCAGGACTCTGGGGCACTGCATAAACAAGACAGGTAACTGTGCAGAAAGGAGCAACAGGATTTTTGCTTTCAAAAAAGCAGTTGGTTTGCACAGCACCGTGCACACAGCTATGCAGCTGATGCACTAAAATACGACCTCCACTGTCCCTGGACAAAAAGGTGGTGTTGGACAGTGGAAATCGCTACAGCACAAGCGGTTTGGGGGTTAATCTTCCCTCCCTAACTATATCCCTTCTTTTGATGAAGCTGCAGCAACCTCTCCCAATGCTAAGATTGGCAGAAGTAAGATGGCGGTCAGCGTGCACGCCCCTTTATAGCCCCTGTGACGCCGCAGAAAGCAAGCCAATCACTGCCATGCCCTTCTCTAAGATGGTGGGGACCGAGACCTATATCATCACGCTGCCCACACTCTGCGTCCTCCTTCATTGGATGAAAAACGGCGGTAACAGCGTCATACGAAACGCGACTTTGGCGCTCTGATCGCCGACCGCGTGGCCGATCCCACACTAGCATCGGTTCGGGTTTCATGAAACCCAACTTTGCCTAAAAGTCGGCAATTTATGAAAATGACCGATCCGTTTCGCTCAACGCTAATTGGAATGTAACAGACAAAAGCCTAAATGAAGCTAAAAGCGATCTGATAAAGTAAGTGTATCAAACTAAGCAAAATGATATAAAAAAGATACATTAAATGTACTAAATGTTTATTTTATGTCAAGCAAAGTGTGCATGATTTTTGTGTTGTTGTATACTGTAAACAGATCAGATCTCACTACTGTTTTATGTATAAAAAATTTCATATATAGAAAAAAACAAAATGTTCCAGTAATTTGAATAATGCAAAGTTTACACTTGCACCCAAGCCTCTTTCAGGCATGCTGCGCTATATTTTCAATTAAAAGATAAATCTGTTTTTTTGCTATCCATATGAGGATTATTTAGCTTTTTTTCCAGAATAGGCTTTGAAAAACTCCAGATAGAGAGAAAAATGGTATGTTGCTTCTTTAAAGTAAACCTGTCAGCATGATTTTGCTAAGTAAACTGCAGACATTGTCATGTTGTCACTGTTACACTGATTAAAATGTTCCCTAGGGAGAAGAAATCAGTCTTGTGGTTCTTGTGTAATCAGTGTTACAAGTTTTCAGCTAATGAGATGCCGTGTTCCAGGGCGGGACTATAGGCAGAGTCTTTTGTTCCTGCTCTAAGAAAGACAAACAAAGGAAAAATCAAAAATTCCTCTGTGTCAGGATAGAGCGGTCTCTCCCTTACTTGATAAAGTGGCCATTATATGGTGTGGTGGGCGAGTAGCCACTGCCCACCACACCATATAATGGCCACTTTATCAAGTAAGGGAGAGACCGCTCTATCCTGACACAGAGGAAATTTTGATTTTTTCTGAGAGGTTATGACTGCCACTGCAGTATACCTCCATTAACCTGGATAACTTCCCCTGATGAGTCCCCTGAACAGGGGAGGAAACGCGTTGGGAAGAAGAAGGGAGACACACTTTCCAGGGTGGCTATATTTACCAAGGGCACCATAGAAAAACAGGCTCACACTTGGGTACTGCCCTTGTCAGGGCGGGAGTCTTTTACACTGGGCACGACAAGGAGAATAGATCCCAGTGTATTTCTTTCTCCCCCCCCCCCCCTCTGCATTGCTCGCCCCTCATACTGAGGAACCTCCTGGATCCTGAGGTTATATTGATCATCAGTGGATCGTGAGGCGACAATTGGGTGAGATTGTGCCATTTTCTCTAGTGCACTGTTAACCATGAGCACTTTTTCTAGTAAATGTTTTTTAAAAAATGTGTTTTTAGGTATACATATTAAATTATATATTTTTGATTTAGTGACTGGGCTATGCTGTTGCATTTTGATACTTGGTAGCCAGATTAGTTTGGGGCAAAGCGTTCCAAATTTTGTTTGCTGATATATATTTTTGGTCATTCTGACTCACAAAAATCGGAATAAAAAGCGATCAAAAAATCTCCCGTGCCCGAACATGTTACCAATAAAAACAACTCGTCCCTCAAAAAACAAGACCTCACATGACTCTGTGGACTCAAATATGGAAAAATTATAGCTCTCAAAATGTGGTAACGCAAAAAATATTTTTTGCAATAAAAAGCGTCTTTCAGTGTGTGACGGCTGCCAATCATAAAAATCCGCTAAAAAACCCGCTATAAAAGTAAATCAAACCCCCCTTCATCACCCACTTAGTTAGGGAAAAATTAAAAAAATGTATTTATTTTCATTTTCCCATTAGGGTTAGGGTTAGGGCTAGGGTTAGGGCTAGGGTTAGGGTTGGGACTAGGGTTAGGGCTAGGGTTAGGGATAGGGTTAGGGCTAGGGTTAGGGTGGGGCTAGGGTTGGGGCTAGGGTTAAGGCTACAGTTAGGGTTGGGCTAAAGTTAGGGTTAGGGTTGGGGCTAAAGTTAGGGTTAGGGTTTGGATTACATTTACGGTTGGGAATAGGGTTGGGATTAGGGTTAGGGGTGTGTCTGGGTTAGAGGTGTGGTTATGGTTACCATTGGGATTAGGGTTAGGGGTGTGTTTGGATTAGGGTTTCAGTTATAATTGGGGGGTTTCCACTGTTTAGGCACATCAGGGGCTCTCCAAACACGACATGGCATCCGATCTCAACTCCAGCCAATTCTGCGTTGAAAAAGTAAAACAGTGCTTCTTCCCTTCTGAGCTCTCCCGTGCGCCCAAACAGGGGTTTACCCCAACATATGGGATATTAGCGTACTCGGAACACATTGGAGAACAACTTTTGGGGTCCAATTTCTCCTGTTACCCTTGGTAAAATACAAAACTGGGGGCTAAAAAATAATTTTTGTGGAAAAAAAATATGTTTTATTTGCACGGCTCTGCGTTATAAACTGTAGTAAAACACTTGGGGGTTCAAAGCTCTCACAACACATCTAGATGAGTTCCTTAGGGGGTCTACTTTCCAAAATGGTGTCACTTGTGGGGGGTTTCTACTGTTTAGGTACATTAGGGGCTCTGCAAACGCAATGTGACACCTGCAGACCATTCCATCTAAGTCTGCATTCCAAATGGCGCTCCTTCCCTTCCGAGCCATCCCATGCGCCCAAACGGTGGTTCCCCCCCACATATGGGGTATCAGCGAACTCAAGACAAATTGCACAAGAACTTTTGCGGTCCAATTTCTCCTGTTACCCTTGGGAAAATACAAAACTAGGGGCTAAAAATAATTTTTGTGGGAAAAAATGTGTTTTATTTTTACGGCTCTGCATTATAAACTTCTGTGAAGCACTTGGTGGGTCAAAGTGCTCACCACACCTCTAGATAAGTTCCTTAGGCGGTCTACTTTCCAAAATGGTGTCACTTGTGGGGGGTTTCAATGTTTAGGCACATCAGGGGCTCTCCAAACGCAACATGGCATCCCATCTCAATTCCAGTCAATTTTGCATTGAAAAGTCAAATGGCGCTCCTTCGCTTCTGAGCTCTGTCATGCGCCCAAACAGTGGTTTACCCCCACATATGGGGTATTGGCGTACTCAGGACAAATTGTACAACATCTTTTGGGGTCCATTTTCTCCTATTACCCTTGGTAAAATAAAACAAAATGGAGCTGAAGTAAATTTTGTGTGAAAAAAAGTTAAATGTTCATTTTTATTTAAACATTCCAAAAATTCCTGTGAAACACCTGAAGGGTTAATAAACTTCTTGAATGTGGTTTTGAGCACCTTGAGGGGTGCAGTTTTTAGAATGGTGTCACACTTGGGTATTTTCTATCATATAGACCCCTCAAAATGACTTCAAATGAGATGTGGTCCCTAATATCATATCACTGTGATTTAATTGCATAAAAATTCAAAGTTAGAAAATTGCGAAATTTTCAAAATTTTCGCCAAATTTCAGTTTTTTTCACAAATAAACGCAGGTAATATCAAATAAATTTTACCACTATCATGAATTACAATATGTCACGAGAAAACAGTGTCAGAATCACCAGGATCCATTGAAACGTTCCAGAGTTATAACCTCATAAAGGGACAGTGGTCAGAATTGTAAAAATTGGCCTGGTCATTAACATGCAAACCACCCTTGGGGGTGAAGGGGTTAAACACAAAATAACCACTTTGCTCAGCAGATGATAGTAAATTCAGTTGACTTAAAATAACTGTCATCCAATAGGATAAAAATTATTTTTCTAGATTTAGGGAATTACCATATATTGCTGATTATAAGACGCACCATACCATAAGATGCAACCCAAATATTCTGGAAGAAAAGTAGATTTTTTTTAATATGAAGCTGGCTATGTGTCTTATAGTCCTCTTTTACGGTAGCTTTCCAGGGTAGGCGGGTGCGGTGGAGTGAGGTCTCAGGAGGCAGGGTCACTGCTGCAGGAAGCCGGCGATAGTGGCAGGAGTGGAGCGATGCTCCAAACTGGAATGAGGGGTTGTTCAGCGGTGCAAGGCTGCGTCGGGCTCTGGGCTTTCAGAAAATATAATTGGAGTGTCCGCACTTCCCATTGTTTTCACGGCTGTGGATCATGGAAAAATGGGCACCGGAGGCGGTGCATGCGCAGATTGAGATCTCTGGAGCAGAGATTTCGGAAGCAGAGAGGCACCACTCCCGCTTACTAAGTGCTGCAGTCATCTCTTTTCTTCTAAAGGTTCCACCACTAATTAACACCCCAGTCAGCTGGAGCTTCTTTTTGTTATATTTCGGTTGACTCAAAGTATCATGCAGTATCCAGAATCCCAGGATGTCCAGTTTTGGAAGCAGCAGGCAGACGTAATAGCGTAAAAGGGTATACAATCCATGTGTGGCAGATATGCTACTCACTGAATGTAAGTTTTAAATATTTGTTTTTTTGTGTTTCCACCGTCACATTAAAAGTGATCAATTTCACTCCACTTTTTTGCATTTTTGTTTTTTTAATGTTAAAAAAAAGACCATAAGAGCAAAGTAATTTTAATCCCTTTTACTTGCTAATCACTTTTCATTAGCAAAGTATTTTTCAGATAGGTGGAACATTTCAGCTGCCTTCCACATCTTAGACTTCATCCTTTCTGACTCCATTTCTGTTTTCATCATCTCTGTAATGTACCATCCAGTTCCTTTCTCCCACTTTACTCCATTTGGCAAAAAAATCATTTTTTTATTTTTTTTTATCCATGCCAGTATACATACTCATCCATAATTATCATGACTCATGTCAAAAACATTAATTAGGCCCTTCTTAACAAAAAAAAAAATTGTCAGAGTAAACAGGGTCCTGGAGCATAGACACAGTCACAGAAGGGCAAAATTACCAACTTGTAAAAGCAGAGCGAAGGATATGTATTGAGGCAATTACACAGCGGTTTTGTATTCTAGTGTTTTCACCCACTACAGAGGGCCCTTGCATGGCCTCCATAAAATATGATGCCCCCATAAAGTATGATGCCCCCACACTGTTTCCAAAACAGTATTATGTTCGTGTTCATGTTATGTACTTGTTCTAGTGATGCAATTGCACTTGCTGAACCAGAGACTAAGGGTACCGTCACACAGTGGCATTTTCATCGCTACGACGGCACGATCCGTGACGTTCTAGCGATATAGTTACGATCTTGCAGTGTCTGACACGCAGCAGCGATCAGGGACCCTGCTGAGAATGGTACGTCGTAGCAGATCGTTTGAAACTTTCTTTCGTCGCTGGATCTCCCGCTGTCATCGCTGGATCGTTGTGTGTGACAGCGATCCAGCGATGCGTTCGCTGGTAACCAGGGTAAACATCGGGTTACTAAGCGCGGCCCTGCGCTTAGTAACCCGATGTTTACCCTGGTTACCAGCGAACCTCGGCATCGTTGGTCGCTGGAGAGCCGTCTGTGTGACAGCTCCCCAGCGACCACACAACGACTTAGCAACGATCACGGCCAGGTCGTATCGCAGGTCGTGATCGTTGGTAAATCGTATAGTGAGACGGTACCCTAAGACTCACAAGAATAATGTTGGAATTGATCCCTCTCCCATCAATGTATTCAACTGTATGTACTGTATATCATGAACAATAGAGGGAAGAAATGCGTTGTCATCTGGCAGAAGCCACATTGCCCCGTGCTATTGGTTGGTGGTAGGCTATGCACTTTGCGTGGCTTTCTGGAAAAATATAAACTATAGGGATGATATAAGCTCAATATCTTTCCTAATCAAAACTAAATAGGAGTACATTTGTTTTATAATATGCAGTAAGAAAAGTGGTGTTACCTTTGTACTTTTGGACAATTTGCATACATAGATTTCCTTCAGTGAAGGGAAGGAGCGGGCACTTAAAGTGAACATGACATAAAAGCTTTGGAATTTTAGACAATGTCATGAAAAAAGAATCAGACAGTCTGAAAAAGTTAAATATTTTCTTATATTAGAGAGATATTTGCCCTGATTCATTAAAACGATTTTGCCTGAAATCTCTACATATCTTTGAAAAGTTGCAAAATTTTTGCACATCTTCGAGCTGGTAAAAATGCTGCCACTTTTGGTGTCATCAACCTGTTTCTCTTAGCTTTGCCATATTAGGCTGGAGTGAGACAGGGTTTGACAGAGCACAATGCCACAGTTTATCTATTTCATTATGAGCTATGGCATACCTTAAATGAGAAATCTTTGGAATAAGATTAGCAGTGAGGTATGGGCCTATTAATGATTCAGAAGCAATTTACATACCCCTCATCAAGAAGACCAGCGTTGTACATGCTGGTCTTCATGAATCGGGGCCTGAATCTTTAATATGTCAGCAGTAGTGTTGAGCGATACCGTCCGATATCGGAAAGTATCGGTATGGGAAAGTATCGGCCGATACCGGCAAAATATCGGATCTCGCCGATACCGATAGCCGATACCAATGCAACCAAGTCAATGGGATGAAAATATCGGAATTAAAATAAACCCTTTCTTTCCTTGTAAGTTCATTCTACATGAAGGAAAACAACTAAGAATAATGTGGGATGTATAGGGGGAGGTGGCGGAGACATTAAAGGCATAGAGGTTTAGCCCAATCAAATAGAATAGCAGGAATTTTTTTTTTTTTAAGATGTTCGGAGTTACAAAGATATTGACTATGTTAAGAATTTTTTTATTTTGTCAGATATTGATGTTTCACTACTTCCACGCCCTTCACCTTTTTTTTAACTTCTCCCACATTTTCTTCTTCATCATCATCAGCATCTTTGACATCAACTTCTTCTCCACCTTATTCATCTTCTTCTTCATCTTCTACCTCTTAATGTATATTGTTACATTCTTCATATTCTTTTTATTCAACTATTATTCTTCTTCATATTCTACTTCTTCATCATATTTTTATTTGTGACAGGCATTCCTGTAGTTGTTATCTATAAAATTTTGAAGATTACAACTTCCGATCTGCCTGTCACAAAAGAGTTTCATCTGTCCGCGTTCAGTTTGGCCTGCAGCATCAGGCTTTATCCAGGGGCACCACGAGGAGGAACGGACTCACCCCCATACACTGCTTAGTCTTCTTCTGCTTATAATTTAGATAATATCTTTTGCTCTGATATTTAGTGTTTTGCTTAATGTTCTTCTGCTCTTTGTTCTGCAGCCTCTTGTTCTTCTGCTTCTCGGTCTCCCATGTAATCGTCGTCTCCAGGGTCGTCGTCTCCAGGGTCGTCATCTCCGGGGTCGTCGTCATCGGGGTGGTCTTCAGGGTCATCGTCTCCAGGGTCGTCGTCATCTCAGTGGTTGTCGTCTCTGGTGTCGTCGTCATCTTAGGGGTGGTCTTCCTGGTCGTCGTCTTTAGGGTCTTGAACTTTGAAATGTAGCAGAAGGTACAAGAAGGCTGAGAAAATGGCGAGAACCAGCTGATGGAACTGGAACCCAGATGGGTAGCCAAAGGTCCAAGAGCCAATGGAACTACCGAGGACCAGCTGACGTTACTGGAACCCGGTTACTAAGCAGGAGGTACCTGTGCCTGAAAGCACTACCAAGGACTACCTGATGTTGGTGGAACTCGGATACCCAGAAGGAGGCACCTAAGCCAGAGGCTCTGCCCGGAACCAGCTGACGGTACTGGAACCAGGATGGGGAGCAGAAGGTACAAGAGCAAAAGACACTGCCGAGAACCAGCTGACGGTACTGGAACCCGGGTGGGTAGCCGAAGGTCCAAGAGCCAATGGAACTACTGAGGACCAGCTGACGTTACTGGAACCCGGTTACTAAGCAGGAGGTACCAGTGCCTGAAAGCACTACCAAGGACCACCTGACATTGGTGGAACTCGGATACCCAGAAGGAGGCACCTAAGCCAGAGGCTCTACCCGGAACCAGCTGACGGTACTGGAACCAGGATGGGGACCTATTAAAGATTGTCTTCCTAGAGCCCCAACTAGCGGTGTTGGAGCAAAGGGTCAGCAGGGGGAGCAGATTGTAGGCCGAAGCCTGCACTGGAGGCATTGGGAGTTCTGTTGTGTCTGCGTGGCGTTTGCAGGACACTATGCCAGCTACACAGCAGGGGAACAGCTGGCATTGCTGAACCCCACTGACACATTGGCGGGTGTTTTTCTCTGTGCAGCCAGCACTTCCGGGCCCCAACTGGCGGTGTTAGAGCCCAGGGTCTGCAGGAGGAGCAGAGTGTAGGCCGAAGCCTAATTGAACCAATTTTAAAGGTAACCTTTAACCCCCCCTCAGGTGTTACAAACTAGAAGAGCCACCTTGTGCAGCAGTAATGCTACACAAGTCAAAGGTTGCTCTTTTAATTTTGTTCCTTGCACACGCTGAATGAAACACGTATAAAACTTAGCCCCTTATACAGTCAAAACTGTCTTGGAGGCGTGAGTTCCCTTCCTAATGAGACGCAGCACAGCTGTCAAAAAAACCACCTTGGTGCTTGGCACGGCCTCCTGAGCGTCGCATTTTGCTGTACAGGAGTCTGCGCTGTTGTGTTATCCCGTGGCCCTGCGCTGTTAGCGCTGCCCGTCTTCTGACATCATTTCATGTCGGCCGGTGCGGTTCGCGATGCCCATGAATCCCAGCCCTGCAGTGTCTTTTCATTAATTCACAATGCGGGGCTGGGATTCATGGCCTTGCACAGTAATTATGTTCGCCTCTCACTCATGTCCTTACACCTGCTTCAGACTGTGCGGCGTCAGCTGATCCCTTATTGCATGCCACGGCCATGAAGCCGCACAGTCTGAAGAAGGCGGAAGGAGATGAGTGACAGGCGAACATATGCACTGCTCATGCCCATCAATCACACCCTCGCAGTCAAAATAACTAAGACACCGAGGGGCGTTGTGTCGGGCAGGGCGGCCGCAGAGGCGTAGCCAGCCAACCAATGATGTCAGAAGACGGGCAGCGCTACCAAGGGGGTTGCTGCGTGTCATTACAAAGGAAAGTCACACCTCAGGGACGGTTTAATGGTCTCAGGGGACACATTTTAGACGTGTTGAGTTCGACGTGTGCAAGGAGAATAACTGAATGAGCCACCTTGCACAAATGCAGCATTACTGCTGTACAAGGTGGCTGTTATACATACAAACGCCTGCGGGCGGGACAGGTTCCCTTCAATTTCAGTTGTTGTGTCTGCGTGGCGTTTGCAGGACACGTTGCCGGCTACACAGCAGGGGAACAGCTGGCGTTGCTGAACCCCACTGACACATTGGCTGGTGTTTTTCTCTGTGCAGCCAGCAGTTCCGGGCACCAACTGGTGGTGTTAGAGCCCTGGGACAGCAGGAGGAGAGGGAGCAGAGTGTAGGCCGAAGCCTGCACTGGAGGCAGTTTTAGGTCTGTTGTGTCTGCGTGGCGTTCGCAGGACACGTTGCCGGCTACACAGCGGGGAACAGCTGGCGTTGCTGAACCCCACTGACACATTGGCGGGTGTTTTTCTCTGTGCAGCCAGCACTTCCGGGCACCAACTGGCGGTGTTAGAGCCCAGGGTCTGCAGGAGGAGCAGAGGGTAGGCCGAAGCCTAATTGAACCAATTTTAAAGGTAACCTTTAACCCCCCCTCAGGTGTTACAAACTAGAAGAGCCACCTTGTGCAGCAGTAATGCTGCACAAGTCAAAGGTTGCTCTTTTAATTTTGTTCCTTGCACACGCTGAATGAAACACGTATACAATTTAGCCCCTTATACAGTCAAAACTGTCTTGGAGGCGTGAGTTCCCTTCTTAATGAGACGCAGCACAGCTGTCAAAAAAACCACCTTGGTGCTTGGCGCGGCCTCCTGAGCATCGCATTTTGCTGTACAGGAGTCTGCGCTGTTGTGTTATCCCTTGGCCCTGCGCTGTTAGCGCTGCCCGTCTTCTGACATCATTTCATGTCGGCCGGTGCGGTTCGCGATGCCCATGAATCCCAGCCCCGCAGTGTTTTTTCATTAATTCACACTGCGGGGCTGGGATTCATGGCCTTGTGCAGTAAATATATTCGCCTCTCACTCATGTCCTTACGCCTGCTTCAGACTGTGCGGCATCAGCTGATCCCTTATCGCATGCCACGGCCATGAAGCCGCACAGTCTGAAGAAGGCGGAAGGAGATGAGTGACAGGCGAACATATGCACTGCTCATGCCCATCAATCACACCCTCGCAGTCAAAATAACTAAGACACCGAGGGGCGTTGCGTCAGGCAGGGCAGCCGCAGAGGCGCAGCCAGCCAACCAATGATGTCAGAAGATGGGCAAGTGCTACCAAGGGGGTTGCTGAGTGTCATTACAAAGGAAAGTGTGACACCTCAGGGACGGTTTAATTGTCTCAGGGGACACATTTTAGACATGTTGAGTTCGACGTGTGCAAGGAGAATAACTGAATAAGCCACCGTGTACAAATGCAGCATTACTGCTGTACAAGGTGGCTGTTATACATACAAACGCCTGGGGGGGGACAGGTTCCCTTCAATTTCAGTTGTTGTGTCTGCGTGGCGTTTGCAGGACACATTGCCGGCTACACAGCAGGGGAACAGCTGGCGTTGCTGAACCCCACTGACACATTGGCTGGTGTTTTTCTCTGTGCAGCCAGCAGTTCCGGGCACCAACTGGCGGTGTTAGAGCCCAAGAATTACAGTTCAGGTGGTAGAAAGATGAATACAACAGGAGACCTGGATACTGTAGACAGTCACCCAATTATTTAATCAGGAAGAGGAGTGGCAAATTCCTGCGAGATCCAGGCCTGGTTCATTTTCAGAAAAGTAAGCCGGTCAACGTTATCAGAGGATAGTCGCATGCGACAGTCTGTTAGTACACCACCTGCAGCACTAAAGACGCGTTCCGATAATACACTAGCTGCAGGGCAAGCCAGCACCTCCAATGCATACTGGCTTAGCTCTGGCCATGTATCCAGCTTGGAGACCCAAAACTTGAAAGGGGAAGAGCCATCTGGGAGCACAGTAAGAGGGCAAGACATGTAGTCTGTCACCATCTGAGGGAACCGTTGCCTCCTGCTGACTGGAGCCACCTGTGATGGTGTAGACATTTGTGGCGGGCACACAAAACTATGCCACAGTTGGGCCATACTGGTCTTGCCTTGGGCAGAGGCACTGCTTCTGCTCCCTCTTTGTGCAGAGCCTCCTCCACTGCCTGGACGCACTGAGCTGCTTTGTAAAGCACTAGCAGCACTTCTATCAGTTGGACTGGAGAAGATGATGGAATTCACCAGTGTGTCTTGGTAATCCCGCATTTTACGCTCCTGGTTCAACGGTGTGATGAGGCTTCGTACGTTGTCCCGGTAGCGAGGATCGAGGAGGGTGTACACCCAATAATCAGCCATGTTGAGAATGTGGGCGATGCGACGGTCGTTTCTCAGGCACTGCAGCATGTAATCAACCATGTGCTGCAGACTGCCAACTGTCCAAGAAACGCTGTCCCCTGCTTGAGGCGTGATCTCTGCCCGCTCTTCATCACCCCACCCTCACTGTACACACTGACTACTGGACAATTGTGTAACTCCCTCCTCTGGACGGATGTCTTCCTCCTCCATTGACTCCTCCTCATCCTCCTCACAAATTGTCCCCTGCCTACGCGTTTGTGAGGAACCACATGGCGCTGACTGTCCAGAAGCTGATGGAAATGGTGACTCCTCATCCTCCACCTCTTCCACAACATCATCCCTTAGCGCTTGCAGTGTTTGTTGAAGCAGGCAGATAAGGGGGACAGTCATGCTGACTAGTGCATCATCTGCACTCACCATCCGCGTGGAATAATCGAAGGGACGCAAAACCTGGCAGACGTCCTTCATAGTGGCCCACTCTGTGGTTGTGAAGTCTGAACGGCGCGGAGTGCAACTTCTTTGCGCCTGATGCAGCTGGTACTCCATTACTGCTTGCTGCTGCTCACACAACCGCTCCAACATATGTAACGTGGAATTCCACCTGGTAGGTAGGTCACATATGATGCGATGTTCCGGAAGGTGGAATCGGCGCTGCAGAGCTGCAATGCGCGATCTTGCAATGCTGAAACGCCGCAAGTGAGCACACTCTAGGTGGACCTTGTGCAGCAGTGCATCAAGATCCGGATAGTCCCTCAAAAAACTCTGCATGACCAAGTTGAGCACATGTGCCAGACATGGGATGTGAGTGAGGTTGCCGAGGCCCAGAGCTGCCACCAGATTTTGGCCATTTTCACACACTACCATGTCTGGCTGGAGATTCGCTGCCGCAAACCACACATCGCTCTCCTGCTTGATGGCATTCCAGAGCTCCTGCGCTGTGTGGCTTCGATTCCCCAAAGAAATTAATTTCAAGACGGCCTGTTGACGTTTGGCCACGGCTGTGCTCATGTCGGTCGTAACAGGTAAACGTTCACGGTCCATGTGGAGGTGGACTGTGACGGCTCCTGCAGCGATGATTCTGAGGAACTTGTGTATGAGGAGGAGTCAATGCGTACAGACTGGATTCCTGCAATCCTTGGAGTGGGCAGGACACGTCCTGCGCCACTCGCACGATCTGTACCCGGCTCAACAACATTAACCCAATGGGCAGTGAGGGAAAGGTATTGCCCTTGTCCATGGTGACTGGTCCTCGCATCGGTGGTGAGGTTGACCTTGCTACTGATGGCGTTCCGTAGTGGGTGTTTTATGTTTCCCTCCACATGCTTGTGCAGGGCAGGGACGGCTTGCCTGCTAAAATAAAAGCGGCTGGGCACATTGTACTGTGGGTCTGCCAATGACATCAAGTCACGGAAGCTGTCAGTCTCCACCAGCCTGAATGACAGCATTTCCAGTGACAGAAGTTTGGCAATGCCTGCAGTCAGAGCCTGTGCTCGTGGGTGGTTTGCCGAGAAAGGCCGCCTTTTCTCCCATGCCTGTACTACCGATGGCTGTAGACTGGGCTGGGAGTGTGAGGATGACTGGGAACGTGGTGCTGCGGGTGGAATTACAGTGGGTCTCTGGACAACAGTGTCAGAGGTTCTTCCATGGCGATCCTGGGAGGAAGCGGAACCAGCTGTGTGTGAGCTGGAGGAAGAGGCAACACGAGCTGAAGAGGTGGTAGCTGCCACTATTGGTTGGCCTAGGTCTTCAGTGTGTTTTTGTAACTCCACTGCGTGCCTGGTCCGCACATGTTTCCACATATTTGAGGTATTGAGGTTGCCGACATTTCTCCATCTTTTGATTTTATGATGACACACCTTGCATTTGACAAAGTAAATGTCATCTGCAACTGTGTCAAAAAAGGACCAGGCACTGCAAGTCTTGGGAGCGCCCTTTTTGGCTTTTGGAAGAGACGTGCTCCTAACGGGTGCCGAAGTGGAGGCTACAGGCTCTGCAGTCTTCCCCCTCCCTCTCCCTCTTTGGCCCGTTCGGGGAATCTCTTCCTCAGGGCTGCTCCCACCACCTTCCTGTTCCTCACGCCACGATGGGTCAAGGACCTCATCATCTACACTACCCTCTGCCACCAACTGCTCCTCCTGGGTAGTCTCGGCAGCACAGCATGCACAAGAAAGTGGCACCTGAGTGTCGTCATCAGACGCATACTGCGGTGTGGTGACCGGAGGCACTGGCCCACCCGCCTCTTCAGAGTCAGAGAGACAAAGATGTTGCATATCACTGCAAACTGCCTCTTCTTCCATTTCTCCAATGCTGCTTGGCTGGCCCCCTGTTTCCAAGCCAAGAGATTCAGAGAACTGAAGTAGAGACGGCTCCTGTCCTGGGCTCTCTGACTGCCTGGGCAATTTGGCAGGTGGTGAAGAGACAGATGGGTGCTCTCCAGTGCTCTGTGCCTGAGAGGATGTGGCACTAATTAAAGTCGATGCGTTAGCTGCCATCCATCCGACAACGGCTTCAATTTGGTCTTCACGCAGCAGCGGTGTACGGTGCTCTCCGACAAAGCTGCGCATGAAGGACTGTTCCCTCCTGAACTGGGTGATGATGAGTCACCGGTGCCCGCAGCAGGCACAGAATCCCCATGTCCTCTCCCTGCTCCGCGCCCATGTGCCTTACTCCCTGCCTTCTTCATCTTGGTTAACTGATAAAGATAAGCAGAAAAGTAATAAGGGCTTAGTGTGCTTATTCCTGAACAGCTCCTAACAGGTATAAGAAACACTAATTTTCTAAAGTGTGGACTAGACTTTAATATGAGCTAATGTGGCCTACACAACTGTAAAGTGGTGTGTTTGGTGAACTTTATTATTATTATTTTTATTTTTGGCAGAACTGACTACAGGGCGAGCTGCACTCACACGGAGACCGTGCAGACAGCCGTAAATGGCGCTGCAAGGCCCAAAAAAACTCCTCTAGGTTATCCTATGTAGTGTTTTTCCACAATTTAGCTGGATACGGGTGGAAAGCCACTAATAGGAATTATTTGAAAAATGTGCAGCAGCCTGCACTATTTGCAAAAAAGGACAATGTATTTTACGGTATGAGGCAGTGACGCACCCTGAGCTGGATACAACCGGCTGTGGCTGCACACAGACTACAGGGCGAGCTGCACTCACACGGAGACCGTGCAGTCAGCCGTAAACGATGCTGCAAGGCCCAAAAAAACTCCTCTAGGTTATCCTATGTAGTGTTTTTCCACAATTTAGCTGGATATGGGTGGAAAGCCACTAATAGGAATTATTTGAAAAAATGTGCAGCAGCCTGAACTATTTGCAAAAAAGGACAATGTATTTTATGGTATGAGTGTTTTGAATTCTGCTCTTGGGCTCCCTCCGGTGGTTATAAGTGGTAGCGCTGCTGTCTTTGGATCGCTGCATTCATCAGGTGTGTCCACTTATTGCAATTCTGACTGGGCTATTTAGTCTTGCTTGACCCTTTAGTCAGTGCCAGTTGACCATTGTTCCTGGAGGATTCACATCCCTACCTGGTCTCTCCTGCTTTGCTGTTCATTTCAACAAAGATAAGTCTGGCTTTGTTTTTTGCAGTCCACATGCTGTGGGCCTTATTGTTCAGTTCTTTTCCATGTTTTGTCTTGTCCAGCTTGGTCTGTATAAGGATTTGTTCAGCCAAGCTGGTATCTCTGGAGAGGCAGATATACCCTCCATATCTTTAGTTAGATGTGGAGATTTTGTATTTTCTGTGGTGGATATTTTCTAGTGTTTTAATACTGACCGCATAGTACTCTGTCCTATCCTTTCTATTTAGCTAGAGCGGCCTCCTTTGCTAAATCCTGATTTCAGTCTGCGTATGTTATTTCCCTCTCCTTTCACAGTCAATATTTGTGGGGGGCTGTCTATCCTTTGGGGATTTTCTCTGAGGCAAGATAGTTTTCCCTTTTCTATCTCTAGGGGTATTTAGTCCTCCGGCTGTGTCGAGATGTCTAGGGAGTGTTAGGTACATTCCACGGCTACTTCTAGTTGCGGTGTTAAGTTCAGGGTCTGCAGTCAGTACAGGTACCACCTTCTCCAGAGTACGTCTCATGCTGCTTCTAGGCCACCAGATCATAACAGTACAACTGGCCGCCCCCCACAAATATTGACTATCGCCTCTTGAATAAGATCACGGTCAAATTCCAATACCCTTTGCCTTTGCTTTCGGATTTGTTTGCTAGGATTAAGGGGGCTAGTTGGTTTACTAAGATTGACCTTCGAGGGGCATATAATCTTGTTCGTATTAAGCAGGGTGACGAATGGAAAACTGCGTTTAATACGCCCAAAGGCCATTTTGAATATCTTGTGATGCCATTCGGGCTCTCTAATGCTCCATCTGTGTTTCAGTCCTTCATGCATGATATATTTCGGAATTATCTTGATAAATTCATGATTGTATATTTGGACGATATTTTGATTTTTTCAGATGATTGGGAGGCTCATGTGAAACAAGTCAGGATGGTATTTCAGATCCTTCGAGATAATGCTTTGTTTGTGAAGGGGTCTAAGTGCCTCTTTGGAGTACAGAAGGTTTCTTTTTTGGGCTTCATTTTTTCTCCCTCATCTATAGAAATGGATCCGGTTAAGGTTCAGGCCATTCATGATTGGATCCAGCCCACATCCGTGAAGAGCCTTCAGAAATTTTTGGGCTTTGCTAATTTTTATCGCCGTTTCATTGCCAACTTCTCCAGTGTGGTTAAACCCCTGACCAATTTGACGAAGAAAGGCGCTGATGTGACGAATTGGTCCTCTGCGGCTGTTTCTGCCTTTCAGGAGCTTAAACGCCGATTTACTTCTGCCCCTGTGTTGCGTCAGCCGGATGTTTCTCTTCCATTTCAGGTTGAGGTTGACGCTTCTGAGATTGGGGCAGGGGCCGTTTTGTCTCAGAGGAATTCTGATGGTTCCTTGATGAAACCGTGTGCCTTCTTTTCTCGAAAGTTTTTGCCTGCGGAACGCAATTATGATGTCGGCAATCGTGAGTTGTTCGCTATGAAGTGGGCATTTGAGGAGTGGCGACATTGGCTTGAGGTGGCCAAGCACCGTATTGTGGTCTTGACCGATCATAAGAATCTGATTTACCTCGAGTCTGCCAAACGGCTGAATCCTAGACAGGCCCGATGGTCCCTGTTTTTCTCCCGTTTTGATGTTGTGGTCTCGTATCTTTCGGGTTCTAAGAATGTTAAGGCTGATGCCCTCTCTAGGAGCTTTTTGCCTGATTCTCCTGGGGTCCTTGAGCCGGTCGGCATTCTGAAGGAAGGGGTGATTCTTTCTGCCATCTCCCCTGATTTACGACGGGTTTTTCAGGAATTTCAGGCTGATAAACCTGACCGCTGTCCAGTGGGGAAACTGTTTGTTCCTGACAGATGGACTAGTAAAGTGATTTCTGAGGTTCATTGTTCTGTGTTGGCTGGCCATCCTTGGATTTTTGGTACCAGAGATTTGGTTGGTAGGTCCTTTTGGTGGCCTTCTTTGTCTTGGGATGTGCGTTCTTTTGTGCAGTCCTGTGGGACTTGTGCGCGGGCTAAGCCTTGCTGTTCCCGCTCTAGTGGGTTGTTTTTTCCTTTGCCGGTCCCTGAGAGGCCTTGGACGCATATTTCTATGGATTTCATTTCTGATCTTCCGGTTTCCCAGAGGATGTCGGTTATCTGGGTGGTTTGTGACCGGTTTTCTAAGATGGTTCATTTGGTACCTTTGCCTAAATTGCCTTCCTCTTCTGATTTGGTTCCGTTGTTTTTTCAGAATGTGGTTCACTTGCATGGCATTCCGAAGAATATTGTGTCCGATAGAGGTTCCCAGTTTGTTTCTAGGTTTTGTCAGGCCTTTTGTGCTAGGCTGGGCATTGATTTGTCTTTTTCTTCCGCATTTCATCCTCAGACAAATGGCCAAACCGAGCGAACTAATCAGACTTTGGAAACTTATTTGAGATGCTTTGTGTCTGCTGATCAGGATGATTGGGTGGCTTTCTTGCCATTGGCCGAGTTTGCCCTTAATAACCGGGCTAGTTCTGCTACCTTGGTTTCACCCTTCTTTTGTAATTCTGGTTTTCATCCTCGTTTTTCTTCAGGGCAGGTTGAGCCTTCTGATTGTCCTGGGGTGGACTCTGAGGGTTGACAGGTTGCAGCAAATTTGGGCTCATGTTGTGGACAATTTGGTGTTGTCTCAGGAGGAGGCTCAACGTTTTGCTAACCGTCGTCGGTGTGTTGGTTCCCGGCTTCGGGTTGGGGATTTGGTCTGGTTGTCTTCCCGTCATGTTCCTATAAAGGTTTCTTCCCCTAAGTTCAAGCCTCGGTTTATTGGTCCTTATAGGATTTCTGAGATTATCAATCCAGTGTCTTTTCGTTTGGCCCTTCCAGCCTCTTTTTCCATCCATAATGTTTTTCATAGATCTTTGTTGCGGAAATATGTGGTGCATCTGTTGATCCTCCTGCCCCGGTGTTGATTGATGGGAAGTTGGAGTATGTCGTTGAGAAGATTTTGGATTCTCGTTTTTCGAGGCGGAAGCTTCACTGTCTTGTCAAATGGAAGGGTTATGGCCAGGAGGAGAATTCTTGGGTTGTTGCCTCCGATGTTCATGCTGACGATTTGGTTTGTGCCTTTCATTTGGCTAGGCCTGGGGGCTCTGGTGAGGGTTCAGTGACCCCTCCTCAAGGGGGGGTACTGTTGTGAATTCTGCTCTTGGGCTCCCTCCGGTGGTTATAAGTGGTAGCGCTGCTGTCTTTGGATCGCTGCATTCATCAGGTGTGTCCACTTATTGCAATTCTGACTGGGCTATTTAGTCTTGCTTGACCCTTTAGTCAGTGCCAGTTGACCATTGTTCCTGGAGGATTCACATCCCTGCCTGGTCTCTCCTGCTTTGCTGTTCATTTCAACAAAGATAAGTCTGGCTTTGTTTTTTGCAGTCCACATGCTGTGGGCCTTATTGTTCAGTTCTTTTCCATGTTTTGTCTTGTCCAGCTTGGTCTGTATAAGGATTTGTTCAGCCAAGCTGGTATCTCTGGAGAGGCAGATATACCCTCCATATCTTTAGTTAGATGTGGAGATTTTGTATTTTCTGTGGTGGATATTTTCTAGTGTTTTAATACTGACCGCATAGTACTCTGTCCTATCCTTTCTTTTTAGCTAGAGCGGCCTCCTTTGCTAAATCCTGATTTCAGTCTGTGTATGTTATTTCCCTCTCCTTTCACAGTCAATATTTGTGGGGGGCTGTCTATCCTTTGGGGATTTTCTCTGAGGCAAGATAGTTTTCCCTTTTCTATCTCTAGGGGTATTTAGTCCTCCGGCTGTGTCGAGATGTCTAGGGAGTGTTAGGTACATTCCACGGCTACTTCTAGTTGCGGTGTTAAGTTCAGGGTCTGCAGTCAGTACAGGTACCACCTTCTCCAGAGTACGTCTCATGCTGCTTCTAGGCCACCAGATCATAACAGTACAACTGGCTGCCCCCCACAAATATTGACTATCGCCTCTTGAATAAGATCACGGTCAAATTCCAATACCCTTTGCCTTTGCTTTCGGATTTGTTTGCTAGGATTAAGGGGGCTAGTTGGTTTACTAAGATTGACCTTCGAGGGGCATATAATCTTGTTCGTATTAAGCAGGGTGACGAATGGAAAACTGCGTTTAATACGCCCGAAGGCCATTTTGAATATCTTGTGATGCCATTCGGGCTCTCTAATGCTCCATCTGTGTTTCAGTCCTTCATGCATGATATATTTCGGAATTATCTTGATAAATTCATGATTGTATATTTGGACGATATTTTGATTTTTTCAGATGATTGGGAGGCTCATGTGAAACAAGTCAGGATGGTATTTCAGATCCTTCGAGATAATGCTTTGTTTGTGAAGGGGTCTAAGTGCCTCTTTGGAGTACAGAAGGTTTCTTTTTTGGGCTTCATTTTTTCTCCCTCATCTATAGAAATGGATCCGGTTAAGGTTCAGGCCATTCATGATTGGATCCAGCCCACATCCGTGAAGAGCCTTCAGAAATTTTTGGGCTTTGCTAATTTTTATCGCCGTTTCATTGCCAACTTCTCCAGTGTGGTTAAACCCCTGACCAATTTGACGAAGAAAGGCGCTGATGTGACGAATTGGTCCTCTGCGGCTGTTTCTGCCTTTCAGGAGCTTAAACGCCGATTTACTTCTGCCCCTGTGTTGCGTCAGCCGGATGTTTCTCTTCCATTTCAGGTTGAGGTTGACGCTTCTGAGATTGGGGCAGGGGCCGTTTTGTCTCAGAGGAATTCTGATGGTTCCTTGATGAAACCGTGTGCCTTCTTTTCTCGAAAGTTTTTGCCTGTGGAACGCAATTATGATGTCGGCAATCGTGAGTTGTAGGCTATGAAGTGGGCATTTGAGGAGTGGCGACATTGGCTTGAGGTGGCCAAGCACCGTATTGTGGTCTTGACCGATCATAAGAATCTGATTTACCTCGAGTCTGCCAAACGGTTGAATCCTAGACAGGCCCGATGGTCCCTGTTTTTCTCCCGTTTTGATTTTGTAGTCTCGTATCTTTCGGGTTCTAAGAATGTTAAGGCTGATGCCCTCTCTAGGACCTTTTTGCCTGATTCTCCTGGGGTCCTTGAGCCGGTCGGCATTCTGAAGGAAGCGTGATTCTTTGTGCCATCTCCCCTGATTTACGACGGGTTCTTCAGGAATTTCAGGCTGATAAACCTGACCGCTGTCCAGTGGGGAAACTGTTTGTTCCTGACAGATGGACTAGTAAAGTGATTTCTGAGGTTCATTGTTCTGTGTTGGCTGGCCATCCTGGGATTTTTGGTACCAGAGATTTGGTTGGTTGGTCCTTTTGGTGGCCTTCTTTGTCACGGGATGTGCGTTTTTTTGTGCAGTTCTGTGGGACTTGTGCGCGGGCTAAGCCTTGCTGTTCCCACGCTAGTGGGTTGCTTTTGCCTTTGCCGGTCCCTGAGAGGCCTTGGACGCATATTTCTATGGATTTAATTTCTGATCTTCCGGTTTCCCAGAGGATGTCGGTTATCTGGGTGGTTTGTGACCGGTTTTCTAAGATGGTTCATTTGGTACCTTTGCCTAAATTGCCTTCCTCTTCTGATTTGGTTCCGTTGTTTTTTCAGAATGTGGTTCACTTGCATGGCATTCCGAAGAATATTGTGTCCGATAGAGGTTCCCAGTTTGTTTCTAGGTTTTGGCGGGCCTTTTGTGCTAGGCTGGGCATTGATTTGTCTTTTTCTTCCGCATTTCATCCTCAGACAAATGGCCAAACCGAGCGAACTAATCAGACTTTGGAAACTTATTTGAGATGCTTTGTGTCTGCTGATCAGGATGATTGGGTGGCTTTCTTGCCATTGGCCGAGTTTGCCCTTAATAATCGGGCTAGTTCTGCTACCTTGGTTTCACCCTTCTTTTGTAATTCTGGTTTTCATCCTCCTTTTTCTTCAGGGCAGGTTGAGCCTTCTGATTGTCCTGGGGTGGACACTGAGGGTTGACAGGTTGCAGCAAATTTGGGCTCATGTTGTGGACAATTTGGTGTTGTCTCAGGAGGAGGCTCAACGTTTTGCTAACCGTCGTCGGTGTGTTGGTTCCCGGCTTCGGGTTGGGGATTTGGTCTGGTTGTCTTCCCGTCATGTTCCTATGAAGGTTTCTTCCCCTAAGTTCAAGCCTCGGTTTATTGGTCCTTATAGGATTTCTGAGATTATCAATCCAGTGTCTTTTCGTTTGGCCCTTCCAGCCTCTTTTTCCATCCATAATGTTTTTCATAGATCTTTGTTGTGGAAATATGTGGTGCATCTGTTGATCCTCCTGCCCCGGTGTTGATTGATGGGAAGTTGGAGTATGTAGTTGAGAAGATTTTGGATTCTCGTTTTTCGAGGCGGAAGCTTCACTGTCTTGTCAAATGGAAGGGTTATGACCAGGAGGATAATTCTTGGGTTGTTGCCTCCGATGTTCATGCTGACGATTTGGTTTGTGCCTTTCATTTGGCTTGTCCTGATAGGCCTGGGGGCTCTGGTGAGGGTTCAGTGACCCCTCCTCAGGTGGGGGGTACTGTTGTGAATTCTGCTCTTGGGCTCCCTCCGGTGGTTATAAGTGGTAGCGCTGCTGTCTTTGGATCGCTGCATTCATCAGGTGTGTCCACTTATTGCAATTCTGACTGGGCTATTTAGTCTTGCTTGACCCTTTAGTCAGTGCCAGTTGACCATTGTTCCTGGAGGATTCACATCCCTGCCTGGTCTCTCCTGCTTTGCTGTTCATTTCAACAAAGATAAGTCTGGCTTTGTTTTTTGCAGTCCACATGCTGTGGGCCTTATTGTTCAGTTCTTTTCCATGTTTTGTCTTGTCCAGCTTGGTCTGTATAAGGATTTGTTCAGCCAAGCTGGTATCTCTGGAGAGGCAGATATACCCTCCATATCTTTAGTTAGATGTGGAGATTTTGTATTTTCTGTGGTGGATATTTTCTAGTGTTTTAATACTGACCGCATAGTACTCTGTCCTATCCTTTCTATTTAGCTAGAGCGGCCTCCTTTGCTAAATCCTGATTTCAGTCTGCGTATGTTATTTCCCTCTCCTTTCACAGTCAATATTTGTGGGGGGCTGTCTATCCTTTGGGGATTTTCTCTGAGGCAAGATAGTTTTCACTTTTCTATCTCTAGGGGTATTTAGTCCTCCGGCTGTGTCGAGATGTCTAGGGAGTGTTAGGTACATTCCACGGCTACTTCTAGTTGCGGTGTTAAGTTCAGGGTCTGCAGTCAGTACAGGTACCACCTTCTCCAGAGTACGTCTCATGCTGCTTCTAGGCCACCAGATCATAACAGTACAACTGGCCGCCCCCCACAAATATTGACTATCGCCTCTTGAATAAGATCACGGTCAAATTCCAATACCCTTTGCCTTTGCTTTCGGATTTGTTTGCTAGGATTAAGGGGGCTAGTTGGTTTACTAAGATTGACCTTCGAGGGGCATATAATCTTGTTCGTATTAAGCAGGGTGACAAATGGAAAACTGCGTTTAATACGCCCGAAGGCCATTTTGAATATCTTGTGATGCCATTCGGGCTCTCTAATGCTCCATCTGTGTTTCAGTCCTTCATGCATGATATATTTCGGAATTATCTTGATAAATTCATGATTGTATATTTGGACGATATTTTGATGTTTTTCAGATGATTGGGAGGCTCATGTGAAACAAGTCAGGATGGTATTTCAGATCCTTCGAGATAATGCTTTGTTTGTGAAGGGGTCTAAGTGCCTCTTTGGAGTACAGAAGGGTTCTTTTGTGGGCTTCATTTTTTCTCCCTCATGTATAGAAATGGATCCGGTTAAGGTTCAGGCCATTCATGATTGGATCCAGCCCACATCCGTGAAGAGCCTTCATAAATTTTTGGGCTTTGCTAATTTTTATCGCCGTTTCATTGCTAACTTCTCCAGTGTGGTTAAACCCTTGACCAATTTGACGAAGAAAGGCGCTGATGTGACGAATTGGTCCTCTGCGGCTGTTTCTGCCTTTCAGGAGCTTAAACGCCGATTTACTTTTGCCCCTGTGTTGCGTCAGCCGGATGTTTCTCTTCCATTTCAGGTTGAGGTTGACGCTTCTGAGATTGGGGCAGGGGCCGTTTTGTCTCAGAGGAATTCTGATGGTTCCTTGATTAAACCGTGTGCCTTCTTTTCTCGAAAGTTTTCGCCTGCGGAACGCAATTATGATGTCGGCAATCGTGAGTTGTTGGCTATGAAGTGCGCATTTGAGGAGTGGCGACATTGGCTTGAGGTGGCCAAGCACTGTATTGTGGTCTTGACTGATCATAAGAATCTGATTTACCTCGAGTCTGCCAAACAGCTGAATCCTAGACAGGCCCGATGGTCCCTGTTTTTCTCCCGTTTTGATTTTGTAGTCTCGTATCTTTCGGGTTCTAAGAATGTTAAGGCTGATGCCCTCTCTAGGAGCTTTTTGCCTGATTCTCCTGGGGTCCTTGAGCCAGTCGGCATTCTGAAGGAAGGGGTGATTCTTTCTGCCATCTCCCCTGATTTACGATGGGTTCTTCAGGAATTTCAGGCTGATAAACCTGACCGCTGTCCAGTGGGGAAACTGTTTGTTCCTGACAGATGGACTAGTAAAGTGATTTCTGAGGTTCATTGTTCTGTGTTGGCTGGCCATCCTGGGATTTTTGGTACCAGAGATTTGGTTGGTAGGTCCTTTTGGTGGCCTTCTTTGTCACGGGATGTGCGTTCTTTTGTGCAGTCCTGTGGGACTTGTGCGCGAGCTAAGCCTTGCTGTTCCCGCGCTAGTGGGTTGTTTTTGCCTTTGCCGGTCCCTGAGAGGCCTTGGACGCATATTTCTATGGATTTCATTTCTGATCTTCCGGTTTCCCAGAGGATGTCGGTTATCTGGGTGGTTTGTGACCGGTTTTCTAAGATGGTTCATTTGGTACCTTTGCCTAAATTGCCTTCCTCTTCTGATTTGGTTCCGTTGTTTTTTCAGCATGTGGTTCACTTGCATGGCATTCCGAAGAATATTGTGTCCGATAGAGGTTCCCAGTTTGTTTCTAGGTTTTGGACGGCCTTTTGTGCTAGGCTGGGCATTGATTTGTCTGTTTCTTCCGCATTTCATCCTCAGACAAATGGCCAAACCGAGCGAACTAATCAGACTTTGGAAACTTATTTGAGATGCTTTGTGTCTGCTGATCAGGATGATTGGGTGGCTTTCTTGCCATTGGCCGAGTTTGCCCTTAATAATCGGGCTAGTTCTGCTACCTTGGTTTCACCCTTCTTTTGTAATTCTGGTTTTCATCCTCGTTTTTCTTCAGGGCAGGTTGAGCCTTCTGATTGTCCTGGGGTGGACTCTGTGGTTGACAGGTTGCAGCAAATTTGGGCTCATGTTGTGGACAATTTGGTGTTGTCTCAGGAGGAGGCTCAACGTTTTGCTAACCGTCGTCGGTGTGTTGGTTCCCGGCTTCGGGTTGGGGATTTGGTCTGGTTGTCTACCCGTCATGTTCCTATGAAGGTTTCTTCCCCTAAGTTCAAGCCTCGGTTTATTGGTCCTTATAGGATTTCTGAGATTATCAATCCAGTGTCTTTTCATTTGGCCCTTCCAGCCTCTTTTTCCATCCATAATGTTTTTCATAGATCTTTGTTGCGGAAATATGTGGTGCCTCTGTTGATCCTCTTGCCCCGGTGTTGATTGATGGGGAGTTGGAGTATGTGGTTGAGAAGATTTTGGATTCTCGTTTTTTGAGGCGGAAGCTTCAGTATCTTGTAAAATGGAAGGGTTATGGCCAGGAGGATAATTCTTGGGTTGTTGCCTCCGATGTTCATGCTGACGATTTGGTTCGTGACTTTCATTTGGTTTGTCCTGATAGGCCTGGGGGCTCTGGTGAGGGTTCGGTGACCCCTCCTCAAGGGGGGGTACTGTTGTGAATCCTGCTCTTGGGCTCCCTCCGGTGGTTATAAGTGGTAGCGCTGCTGTCTTTGGATCGCTGCATTCATCAGGTGTGTCCACTTATTGCAATTCTGACTGGGCTATTTAGTCTTGCTTGACCCTTTAGTCAGTGCCAGTTGACCATTGTTCCTGGAGGATTCACATCCCTGCCTGGTCTCTCCTGTTGTGAATTCCGTTCTGGAGCTCCCTCCTGTGGTTGCTAATGGTATTTTTGTGAGTTCTGCCCTTGGGCTCCCTCTGGTGGTTTCGAGTGGAACTGCTGCTCCTTTGGGTAGCTGTGGCAGCTGGCTTCACTAATCGCCTTGCCTGGGTTTGTTATTTAAACCTGCTCTGGGCTTTAGTTCATGCCAGCTGTCAATGTTCTTGGTTGGATTTGGTTATCTCCTTGGATTTCTCATATGGGTTGTCCTTGTCAGCAAAAGATAAGTTTTTGCTAGTTCTTGTTTGTCCATTTTCTTGGACTCTATTGCTCTGCAAATATGTCTATTTTTGTCCAGCTCGTTACTATGTCATATTCAGGCTAGCTGGAAGCTCTGGGAAAGCAGATTTGCCCCTCCACACCGTGAGTTGGTGTGGAGTTCATTTTTGTAAACTCTGCGTGGATTTTGTAGTTTTTAATACTGACCGCACAGTATCCTTTTCTCTCTGTCTATCAAGTTTAGTATTGGCCTTCTTTGCTGAAATCTGATTTCATTTCTGTGTACGTCATTTCCCTCTTCACTCACAGCCAATATTTGTGGGGGGCTGTCTTTCCTTTTGGGGTTTTCTCTGAGGCAAGATAGCTTTCTATTTCCTTCTTTAGGGGTAGTTAGTTCTTAGGCTGTGAAGAGGTGTCTAGGGTGAGTCAGGAACATCCCACGGCTATTACTAGTGTTGTTGTTAGGATTAGGGACTGAAGTCAGTAGAGATACCACCTTCTCAGAGCTCGTCCCATGTTGCGTTTTAGCCACCAGGTCATATCAGTGTGGCCTCTTAACCACCAGGTCATAACACTCTCCTGCTTTGCTATTCACTTCAACAAAGATAAGTCTGGCTTTGTTTTTTGCAGTCCACATGCTGTGGGCCTTATTGTTCAGTTCTTTTCCATGTTTTGTCTTGTCCAGCTTGGTCTGTATAAGGATTTGTTCAGCCAAGCTGGTATCTCTGGAGAGGCAGATATACCCTCCATATCTTTAGTTAGATGTGGAGATTTTGTATTTTCTGTGGTGGATATTTTCTAGTGTTTTAATACTGACCGCATAGTACTCTGTCCTATCCTTTCTATTTAGCTAGAGTGGCCTCCTTTGCTAAATCCTGATTTCAGTCTGCGTATGTTATCCCCTTAGTGACAGAGCCAATTTGGTACTTAATGACCGAGCCAATTTTTACAATTCTGACCACTGTCACTTTATGAGGTTATAACTCTGGAACGCTTTATCGGATCCCGCTGATTCTGAGATTGTTTTTTCGTGACATATTGTACTTCAAGTTAGTTGTAACATTTCTTCGATATTACTTGCGATTATTTATGAAAAAAACAGAAGTATGGCGAAAATTTTTAAAATTTTGCAATTTTCAAACTTTGTATTTTTATGCCCTTAAATCAGAGAGATATGTCAGAAAAATAGTTAATAAATAACATTTCCCACATGTCCACTTTACATCAGCACAATTTTGGAACCAAAATTTGTTTTTGTTAGGGAGTTATAAGGGTTAAAAGTTGACCAGCAATTTCTCATTTTTACAACACCATGTTTTTTTTAGGGACCACATCACCTTTGAAGTCATTTTGAGGGGTCTATATGATAGAAAATAACCAATTGTGACACCATTCTAAAAACTGCACCCCTCAAGCTGCTCAAAACCACATTCAAGAAGTTTATTAACCCTTTACGTACTTCACAGGAACTGAAACAATGTGGAAGAAAAAAATGAACATTTAACTTTTTTTTGCAAACATTTTAATTCAGAACCATTTTTTTTTTCACAAGTCTAAAAACAGAAATTTAACCACAAGTTTTGTTGTTCAATTTCTCCTGAGTACGCCGATACCCCATATGTGTAGGTAAACCACTGTTTGGGCGCACCGCAGAGCTTGGAAGTGAAGGAGCGCCGTTTGATTGTTTCAATGCAGAATTGGCTGGAATTGAGATCGGACGCCATGTCACGTTTGGAGAGCCCCTAATGTGCCTAAACAGTGGAAACCCCCACAAGTGACACATTTTGGAAACTAGACCCCTTAAAGAACTTATATAGATGTGTGGTGAGCACTTTGAACCCCCAAGTGCTTCACAGAAGTTTATAACGTAGAGCCGTGAAAATAAAAAATCGCATTTGTTTTCACAAAAATGATTTTTTTCGCCCACAAATTCTTATTTTCACAAGGGTAACAGGAGAAATTAGACCAAAAAAGTTGTTGTGCAATTTCTCCTGAGTACGTCGATACCCCATATGTGGGGGTAAACCTCTGTTTGGGCACACCGCAGAGCTTGGAAGTGAAGGAGCACCATTTGACTTTTTCAATGCAGAATTGGCTGGAATTGAGATCGGATGCCATGTCGCGTTTGGAGAGCCCCTGATGTGCCTAAACAGTGGAAACCCCCCACAAGTGATACCATTTTGGAAATTAGACCCCGTAAGGAACTTATCTAGATGTGTGGTGAGCACTTTGAACCCCCAAGTGCTTCACAGAAGTTTATAACGTAGAGCCGTGAAAATAAAAAATCGCATTTGTTTTCACAAAAATTATTTTTTTGCCCCCAAAAATTCTTATTTTCACAAGGGTAACAGGAGAAATTAGACCACAAAAGTTGTTGTGCAATTTCTCCTGAGTACGTCGATACCCAACATGTGGGGGTAAACCACTGTTTGGGCGCACCGCAGAGCTTGGAAGAGAAGGAGTGTCCTTTTACTTTTTCAATGTAGAATTGGCTGGAATTGAGATCGGACGCCATGTCACGTTTGGAGAGCCCTTGATGTGCCTAAACAGTGGAAACCCCCCACTAATGACACCATTTTGGAAACTAGACCCCTTAAGGAACTTATCTAGATGTGTGGTTAGCACTTTGAACCCCCAAGTGCTTCACAAAAGTTTATAACGTAGAGCCGTGAAAATAAAAAAATCAAATTTTTTCTACAAAAATGATCTTTTTGCCTCCAAATTTTTATTTTACCAAGAGTAACAGGAGAAAATGGACCCCAGAAGTTGTTGTAAAATTTGTCCTGAGTACGCAGACACCCCATATGTGGGGGTAAACCACTGTTTGCGTGCATGGCTGAGCTCGGAAACAAAGGAGCGCCATTTGACTTTTCAATGCAAAATTGACTGGACCTGAGATCGGACGCCATGTCGCGTTTGGAGAGCCCCTGATGTGCCTAAACAGTGGAAATCCCCCAAAAGTGACCCCATTTTGGAAACTAGACCCCCGATGGAACTTACCTAGATGTGTAGTGAGAACTTTGAATGCCCAAGTGCATCACAGAAGTTTATAATGCAGAGTCGTGAAAATAAAAAATATATATTTTTTTTTAACAAAAAAGATTTTTTAGCCCCCAAGTTTTTATTTTCACAAGGGTAACAAGAGAAATTGGACCCCAAAAGTTGTTGTCCAATTCGTCCTGAGTATGCTGGTACCCCATATGTGGGGGTAAACCACTGTTTGGGCACATGGCTGAGCTCGGAAGGGAAGGAGCGCCATTTTGGAATGCAGACTTTGATAGAATTGTCTGCTGGCATTATGTTGCGTTTGCAGACCCCTAATGTACCTAAACAGTAGAACCCACCAACAAGTGACCCCATTTTGGAAAATAGACCCCCCAAGGAACTTATCTAGATATGTGGTGAGAACTTTGAATGCCCAAGTGCTTCACAGAAGTTTATAATGCAGAGTAGTGAAAATAAAAAATATATTTTTTTCCCACAAAAAAGATTTTTTAGCCCCCAAATTTTTATTTTCACAAGGGTAACAAGAGAAATTGGACCCCAAAAGTTGTTGTCCAATTTGTCCTGAGTATGCTGGTACCCAATATGTGGGGTAAACCACTGTTTGGGCGCACGGCAGAGCTCGGAAGGGAAGGAGCACCATTTTGGAATGCAGGCTTTGATAGAATGGTCTACGGGCGTTATGTTGCGTTTCAGAGCCACTGATGTACCTAAACAGTAGAAACCCCCCACAAATGACCCCATTTTGGAAACTAGACCCCCCAAGGAACTTATGTAGATATGTGGTGAGAACTTTGAGTGCCCAAGTGCTTCACAGAAGTTTATAATGCAGAGTAGTGAAAATAGAAAATATTTTTTTTTCCACAAAAAAGATTTTTTAGCCCCCAAGTTTTTATTTTCACAAGGGTAACAAGAGAAATTGGACATCAATATTTGTTCTCCAATTTATCCTGAGTATGCTGGTACCCCATATGTGGGGGTAAACCACTGTTTGGGCACACGGCAGAGCTCGGAAGAGAAGGAGCACCATTTTGGAATTCAGCCTTTGATAGAATTGTCTGTGGGTGTTATGTTGCGTTTGCAGAGCCCCTGATGTACCTAAACAGTAGAAACCCCCCACAAGTGACCAAATTTTGGAAACTAGACCCCCTAAGGAACTTATCTAGATATGTGGTGAGAACTTTGAATGCTCAAGTGCTTCACAGAAGTTTATAATGCAGAGTAGTGAAAATAAAAAAAATATTTTTTTTCCCACAAAAAAGAATTTTAGCCCCCAAGTTTTTATTTTCACAAGGGTAACAGGAGAAATTGGACCCCAAAAAAAGTTGTTGTCCAATTTATCCCAAGTACGCTGATGCCCCATATGTGGGGGTAAACCACTGTTTGGGCGCACGGCAGAGCTCAGAAGGGAGGGAGCACCATTTGACTTTTTTAGCGCAAAATTGTCTGTCGTGTTTGGAGACCCCCTGATGTACCTAAACAGTGGAAACCCCCCAATTCTAACTCCAACCCTAACTCCAACACACCCCTAACCCTAATCTCAACCCGATCCATAATCCTAATCACAACCCTAACGATAATCACAACCCTAACCCCAAAACAGCCCTAATCTCAACTCTAACCATAACCCTAATCAAAACCCTAAATCCAACACACCCCTAACCCTAATCTCAACCCTAACCTCAAACCTAACCTTAATCCCAATACACCCCTAACCCTAATCCCAACCCTAACCTTAACCCTAACCCTAATCCCAACCCTAATCCCAAACGTAACCCTAATCCCAACCGTAAACCTAATACCAACCCTAATCCAAACCCTAACCCTAATCCCAACTCTATCGCTAACTTTAGCCCCAACCCTAACCCTAATTTTAGCCCCAACCCTAGCCCTAACCCTAACTTTAGCCCCAATCCTAACCCTAAATTTAACCCTAACCCTAGCCCTAACTTTAGCCCCAACCCTAACCCTAAGGCTACTTTCACACTTGTGTCGTGTGGCATCCGTCACAATCCGTCGTTTTGGACAAAAAACGGATCCTGCAAATGTGCCCACAGGATGCCTTTTTTGCCCACAGACTTGTATTACCGACGGATGGCCACACGTCGCGTCCATCGTGCACTGGATCCGTTGTGTTTTGGCGGACCGTCGTCACAAAAAAAGTTCAATGTAACCTTTTTTTTGTACGTCGCATCCGCATTTCCGCGCATGCGTGGCCGTAATTCTGCCCCCTCCTCCCCAAGACATAGACTGGGCAGCGGATGCGTTGAAAAACTGCATCCACTGCCCACGTTGTGCACAATTTTCACAACGTGCGTCGGTACGTCGGGCTGACGCATTGCGACCGCCCCGTACCGACGCAAGTGTGAAAGAAGCCTAAGGCTACTTTCACACTAGCATCGTACTCGGCCCATCGCAGTGTGTCGGGTCGACGTACCGACGCTAGCGTTGTAAGCGCCGCACAACGGGTGCAGAGGATGCTGTTTTTTCAACGCATCCGCTGCCCCATTGTGAGGTGCGGAGAGTCGGGGGCGGAGTTCCGGCCACGCATGCGCGGTCGGAAATGGCGGACATGTCGCACAAAAAAAGTTACATGTAGCGTTTTTTTGTGCCGACGGTCCGCCAAAGCACGACGCATCCATCGCACGACGGATGCGACGTGTGGCAATCCGTCGCAATGTGTCGCTAATGCAAGTCGATGGAGAAAAAAACGCATCCTGCAAGCACTTTTGCAGGATGCGTTTTTTCTCCAACGACACATTGCGACGGAAGCCAAAAAACGCTAGTGTGAAAGTAGCCTAACCCTAACCCTAGCCCTAACCATAAATTTAGCCCCAACCCTAGCCCTAACCCTAGCCCTAACCCTAGCCCTAACCCTAACCCTAGCCCTAACCCTAGCCCTAACCCTAACCCTAATTTTAGCCCCAACTCGTCTCTCCTGCTGGCCGGCAGATGGCAGCAGATGGCACTGCACATGCGCCCGCCATTTTCTTTGCAGAGGAAGAAGCCGGCCGGCAAGAGGAGACGCAGGAAGACCTGGGGACACCGGGTGAGTATGATAGGGTCCCCGAATCCCCCTATTTATCTGTCCTCTGATGTGCGATCACATCAGAGGACAGAGAATTACAGATCGCTTTTTTTTTTTTTTGCGGTCGCCGGTAAACAGTTAATTACCGGCGATCGCAAAACAGGGGTCGGTAAAAAACGACCCCAATCATGTTCTTTGGGGTCTCGGCTACCCCCGGCAGCCGAGACCCCAAAGATCTTCCGGGTGCCGGGCGGCTGGCGCACTGCGCATGCGCCAGGCATTTTTTCCCAGAAAAAAGATGGCGGCGCCCATCGGGAGCCACGAGGAGCACCGGGGGAGATAGGTGAGTATTGGGGGGCTATTGGGGGCCTTCGGGGACACTATTTCTCTGTCCTCCGATGTGCGATCACATCGGAGGACAGAGAAATTAAATGGCAAATCGCGTTTTTTTTTTTTGTTGCGACCGCCGGTAAACGGTTAATTACCGGCGATCGCAGCTCGGGGGTCGGTAAAACCCCCCTGAATCATGTTCTCTGGGGTCTCAGCTACCCTCGGCAACCGAGACCCCAGAGAAAATCCGACTCTGGGGGGCGCTATTCACTTTTTCCACAGCGCCGTTAATTAACGGCGCTGTGGTTTAAGTACCCTTAACTGCCGCCGTTAAAAGGCATATCGGCGGTCATTAAGGGGTTATTTCCCTCTCCTCTCACAGTCAATATTTGTGGGGGGCTGTCTATCCTTTGGGGATTTTCTCTGAGGCAAGATAGTTTTCCCTTTTCTATCTCTAGGGGTATTTAGTCCTCCGGCTGTGTCGAGATGTCTAGGGAGTGTTAGGTACATTCCACGGCTACTTCTAGTTGCGGTGTTAAGTTCAGGGTCTGCGGTCAGTACAGGTACCATCTTCTCCAGAGTATGTCTCATGCTGCTTCTAGGCCACCAGATCATAACAATGAGGCAGTGACGCACCCTGAGCTGGATACAACCGGCTGTGGCTGCACACAGACTACAGGGCGAGCTGCACTCACACGGAGACCGTGCAGACAGCCGTAAACGGCGCTGCAAGGCCCAAAAAACCTCCTCTATGTTATCCTATGTAGTGTTTTTCCACAATTTAGCTGGATACGGGTGGAAAGCCACTAATAGGAATTATTTGAAAAAAGGTGCAGCAGGCTGCACTATTTGCAAAAAACGACAATGAATAGAACAGTATGAGGCAGTGAACCACCCTGAGCTGAATACAACCAGCTGTGGGTGCACACAGACTACAGAGTGGGCTGCACTCACACACACACACACACACACACAGAGACCTTGCAGATCGCTGTGAAAACAGCGCTGCAAGGCAAAAGCAAGGTGAACACACAGCGGTTGCTAAATTAGCCTGGGAAAAGCACATTGAAGCAAATCGCTATCTCAACTGGCCCTCAGTCAGAACACAGCGTCCTATGCCTAACTGAATTCACAGCAGAGTGAGCCAGAAAGGGCGGCAGCGTTTTTTATAGTGCATCATGACCAGGGCCGTATTTAGGGTTTCTGCTGCCCTAGGCACTTTTAGTGCTGCCTCCCCCTTTGGTGAGTATGACACTATCGGCAGTGACTTTAGCAAGAATCGCTGATGTGAAAGTCGCCTTTTGTAGCAGATCCGTCAGTTTTTCTGCATGTGCCGCGTAACGGATCACTTACGCAACACTGCGTTCGGCCTCATTCATTCCCTATGGGATTTGCGGCACTTGCCATGATCTGGAAAATGCGGTACCATACCTCCCAACTTTTGAAGAAGGGAAGGAGGTATAACGTGTGCGGCGCGCTTAGCGCGCCGCGGCAAATTTTAGGCCACGCCTCTGACCACACCCATTTCACAACTAGTCACACCCATATCCACGTCCCAACCACAGCCATTTAGCACTGCTGATCACACTGTTTTATATACAATAATTATAAACAAAACAATATGGCCACAGTGCTCCATACTGTATAATGGCCACACATGACGCTCCATTCTGTATAATGACCACACATGATGCTCCATACTGTATAATGGCCACAAATGATGCTCAATACTGTATAATGGCCACACGTGATGCTCCATACTGTATAATGGCCATTGGCCACACATGATGCTCCATACTGTATAACGGCCACACATGATGCTCCATACTGTATAATGACCACACATGATGCTCCATACTGTATAGCGGCCACACACAGTTCTCCATACTGTATAATGACCCCCCCTCCTGTATGCATGGCTCATATTCCCCCCTGTATGCATGGCTCTTAATCACCCCCCCGTATGCATGGCTCATATTCCACCTCCCCCTGTATGCATGGCTCATCTCTCCACCCCCCTGTATGCATGGCTCATAATTCCCCCCCCCTGTATGTATGGCTGATGGCTCATATTCCCCCGTATGCATGGCTCATAATTCCCCCCTGTATGTATGGCTGATGGCTCATATTCCCCCGTATGCATGGCTCATAATTCCCCCCCGTATGTATGGCTGATGGCTCATATTCCCCTATATGCATGGCTCATAATTCCTCCCCCTGTATGTATGGCTGATGGCTAATATTCCCCCGTATGCATGGCTCATAATTCCCCCCCGTATGTATGGCTGATGGCTCATATTCCCCTGTATGCATGGCTCATAATTCCCCCCCCTGTATGCATGGCTGATGGCTCATATTCCCCTGTATGCATGGCTTATGATTCTCCCCCGGTGTGCATGGCTGATGGCTCATAATTCCCCCCCCCCTGTATGCATGGCTGATGGCTCATATTCCCCTGTATGCATGGCTCATAATTCTCCCCCCCTGTATGCATGGCTGATGGCTCATAATTCCCCCCCCTGTATGCATGGCTGATGGCTCATAATTCCCCCCCTGTATGCATGGCTGATGGCTCATATTCCCCTGTATGCATGGATCATAATTCCCCCCCATATGCATGGCTGATGGCTCATACTCCCCGGCATGCATGGCTCATCTCTCCACCCCCTCCCCCGCTCCTTCTCCCATCTTGCATGGCTCGGGCGGCTTACCTTCCTCCTTCATCCCCCCGCCCCCTGTCCCCCGTCCCTCATACTCACCTGTCAGCTGTCCCACACACCGCGCGGCTGCGCCGACATCCTCCCTCTGGCTCTGTCCCGCCGCAGCACCTTCTTCCTGAGTGAGTGGTCATGTGGTACCGCTGATTAAGGTCATGAATATGCGCATATTCATGACCTTAATCAGCGGTACCATGTGACTGCTCACTCAGGACGCGCTACAGACGCTGAGACCAGGCATCGCTGGAGCAGGGTGAGTATCGTCTTCAAGGAGGGTGGGTGGGACTCGGAGGCGGGCGGGGGCGGGGCGGTCGGTCGCGTTTGTAACCCGGGACTTTAAAAAAAAAATAAAAATCTTGCTCAGGTGCCGCCCCCCGCAATGTCGCCGCCCTAGGCACGTGCCCTCGAGTGCCTAGTGGCAAATACGGCCCTGATCATGACATCATTTCAGCAGCCAATCACAGCCTTGCCAGTAGTTACATGCCCACCATGCTGAACAGGATGTGCCCACACTTGTAATCATTCCTCATTGGCTGAATTCGTGCAGTATGAATTCTGGGAACTTCCGATTCCGGTATCCGATATGCAGTAAGTATCGGAACTCGGTATCGGAATTCTGATACTGCAAATATCGTCCGATACCCGATACTTGCGGTATCGGAATGCTCAACACTAGTCAGCAGTGCTGTTTTTACTTGGAGACAAAATCTAAGAGTGAAGTACATGGCAATTTTAAGGTTAAGATATATTTTACATTGCAGAACGGACATGAAAAGATATCCCAACTATTTGAAATATTAGGCTAATCTCTGCATACAATTTTCTTACAGTGTACTTAAATTTCCAGTTTCTAATATTATGGCAAAATGTTCTCACTGACGAGCTCATGGAAATGGTAATGAATTAAAGCTCAAACTGTATTAAACATTTGTAGAAGCTTTACTCATGCGTTGATTAATCACTATGCTAGGAATTAAGTCCTGTAAATAATTACATAATGTAGAAGATTGGAAAGATATCATTGTATGCAAACATATTAAAGAGTAACATTTGTTTCTTTATTTCTTAGAAATCAATAGTTTAACAGAACATAAGAAAAGTTAGGACATATCATATAAAATAATCTGCTTCTTTCTCCTACACGACTGATCTTTTCTTTATAAAATCTGTACTCAGTGGCAAAATGAATGTTTAGTGAAGACAGATTTTCACAGTACTCAGAGAAGATGACTGATGGTGCTTATAAAATTCTATGAAGAGGGGATGGAGGAGCTTGAGACATATTCTACTACATGTTCTACTGAAACAAAAGCTACACTTTTAAAATACAAAACGTTTAAAGTGTAAGGGTACCATCTCACAGTGGCACTTTGATCGCTACGACGGCACGATCCGTGACGTTCCAGCGATATCCATACGATAGCGCTGTGTCTGACACGCAGCAGCGATCAGGGACCCCGCTGAGAATCGTACGTCGTAGCAGATCGTTTGGAACTTTATTTCGTCGCTGGATCTCCGCTGTCATCGCTGCATCGGTGTGTGACACCGATCCAGCGATGCGTTCGATTGTAACCAGGGTAAACATCGGGTTACTAAGCGCAGGGCCACGCTTAGTAACCCGATGTTTACCCTGGTTACCATCGTACCCGGGGACTTCGGCATCGTTGGTCGCTGGAGAGCTGTCTGTGTGACAGCTCCCCAGCGACCACACAATGACTTACCAACGTGGTCGTGATCGTTGATAAATCGTTTAGTGTAACGGTACCCTTACTGTAGTTTCAGAGAACCTCTGTATTCCTCCTACTGTTAGTATCTTTCTCAATACTGGGAAAGTCAGTATTTACTTAAGACAGATTTTACACATTCTACACTTGAATTGAGAGCAAAAATTAACCAGGAGATGAAAGAAGCAGATTTATTTGACAAGATATGTTGCAAAGTTTCTTATTTTCATGTGTACTATTGATGTATGAGATAAAAATTAAAATGGCTATTACTCTTTAACCCCTTAGTGACGGAGCCAATTTGCATCTTAATGAGCAGGCCAATTTTTACAATTCTGACCACTGTTATTTATGAGGTTATAACTCTGGAACACTTTAACGGATCCCGCTGCTTCTGAGAATGTTTTTTCATGAGAAATTGTTCTTCATGCTAGGGGTAAAATTTCCTCTATATTACTTGCGTTTATTTATGAAAAAAATGGAAATATGGTGAAAATTTTCAAAATTTAGCAATTTTCAAACTTTTAATTTATATGCCCTTAAATCAGAGAGATTTGTCACACAAATTAGTTAATAAATAACATTTCGCACATGTCTACTTTACATCAGCACAATTTTGGAAACAAGTTTTTTTTGTTAGGAAGTTATTAGGGTTAAAAGTTGACCAGCGATTTCTCATTTTTACAACAAAATTTACAAAACAATTTTTTTTAGGTACCATCTCACATTTAAAGTCACTTTGAGGGGTGTACAAGACAGAAAATACCCAAAAGTGACACCATTCTAAAAACTACACCCCTGAAGGTGCTCAAAACCACAATCGAGAAGTTTATTAACCCTTTACGTGCTTCACAGTAACTGAAGCAAGGTGGAAGCAAAAAATTTAACTTTTTTTTAAGAACATTTTATTTCAGAACCAATTTTTTTTATTTTCACAAGTGTAAAAAGAGAAAATGAACTACAAAATTTGCTTTTCAATTTCTCCTGAATACGCCCATACCCCATATGTAGGGGTAAACCACAGTTTGAGCACACAGCAGAGCTTGGAAGAGAAGGACTGCCGTTTGACTTCTTCAATGCAGAATTGGCTGGAATTGAGATGGGATGCCATGTCGCTTTTGGGGAGCCCCTGATGTGCCTAAACAGTGGAAACCCCCCACAAGTGACACCATTTTGGAAACTAGACCCCTTAAGGAACTTATTGAAATGTGTGGTGAGCACTTTGAACCCCAAAGTACTTCGCAGAAGTGTATAACGTAGAGCAATGAAAATAAAAATATATATTTTTCCCACAAATTTTTATTTTCACAAGGGTAACAGGAGAAATTAGACAACCAAAGATATTGTGCAATTTGTCCTGATTATGCCAATACCCCATATGTGGGGGTAAACCACTGTTTGGGCGCATTGCAGAGCTTGGAACGGAAGGAGCACCGTTTGACATTTTCAATGCAGAATTGGCTGGAATTGAGATCGGAAACCATGTTACATTTGGAGAGCCCCTGATGTGCCTAAACAGTGGAAACACCCCACAAGTGACATCATTTTGGAAACTAGACCCCTTAAGGAACTTATCTAGATGTGTGGTGAGCACTTTGAACCCCCAAGTACTTCACAGAAGTTTATAAAGTAGAGCCGTGAAAATAAAAGATCTTATTTTCCTCAAAAATGACTTTTTAGCCCACATTTTTTTATTTTCACAAGGGTAACAGGATAAATTGGACCCCAAAAGTTGTTGTCTAGTTTGTCCTAAGTATGTCGATACCCCATATGTGGGGGGACAACTGTTTGGGCACACATCGGGGCTCGGAAGGGAAGTAGTGACAATTTAAAATGCAGACTTTGATGGAATGGTCTGCGGTAGGGTTGAGCGACTTTCATTTTTTTAAGATCGAGTCGGGTTTTGCGAAACCCGACTTGGTCCAAAGTCGAGTTGAGTGCAGTCGGCCGATTATCGCTAAAAGTCGGGGATCGACCGAAACACGAAACCCAATGCAAGTCAATGGGGAAGCATAGTCGGCAGTGAGTGGAGGCCAGGAAAACACCTACAGTGCCCATTTTAATGCCAAAAACATCCATTCTTGTTTCTGAAGCTTGTCAATCTTAATTAACTTTATAATAATAGTTGGGCATTGGAAATTGGGGGTCATTTGGCAAAAGTTGTGGGGGGTAGGGCTGGTTCAATGTTTTAGTGGGCCCAGGAAACGTGGACTACGTCACGGCGGTGGAGCAGTGAGAGGTAAGTATTTCAACTTTGCAAGTGCTGTGATCCCGAGCAAGCAGGGAGGCCCACTCGTTCGCATTGGCACTGGCACAGGGCCCCTCAAAGTATGGTGGTGTGTTTGCACGGCGGGGGCACCTCCCACCGGCAGCGTCACTTTTGCGTACTCTGAGGGGCCCTGTGCCAGTGACGTCGCCAACGAGTATGCCCCCCCACCTGATGAAGGAACCTGCACTTTCATCTGCACCTTCCTCTTTGTCCCTGTGTAAGGTGGTATAACATGCGGGAAGGGGAACCTTACTTTCAGCAGGGTCAGATTCTGGCTGTGTAGAGTGCAAGGGGAATGTAGTGGTCTAGGTCAATGTACCAGCAGACTCATCTAGCAGTGGCTGGGCAATGGGCAGGATGAGGAGGAAACACAGATATAGGGCCAAAGAATAAAGTAGGCTAAATGCAGTTCAAAATTGGTAACAGGACTAAACAGGCGGCATTGCTTTGTTCAGTGGAGTAGCAAACCCAGGAGCAGCAGACACTGTTTTAAGGGCCCAACCACACTAGCAGGCCAAATGCAGTTTAATATCTGCTACTATAGGCCAAAAGCCTAAAGACTGAAGCTCAGCTTTATACAGTGGAGGACAACACCAGGGAGCGGCAGACACCGTTAGTAGGCCCTAACCCCCAATTTTTTTTAAAAAAAGCACTTAATGAGAGCCAGAAGGTTGAAGCTCAGATTTATACAGTGGAGGACAACACCAGGGAGCGGCAGACACCGTTAGTAGGCCGTAACCAAAGTTGAAGGCCAAATGCAGTTTAATATCTGATACTATAGGCCGAAAGCCTAAAGACTGAAGCTCAGCTTTATACAGTGGAGGACAACACCAGGGAGCGGCAGACACCATTAGTAGGCCCTAACCACCAATTTTTAAAAAAACAGCACTTAATGAGAGCCAGAAGGTTGAAGCTCAGATTTATACAGTGGAGGACAACACCAGGGAGCGGCAGACACCGTTAGTAGGCCGTAACCAAAGTTGAAGGCCAAATGCAGTTTAATATCTGATACTATAGGCCGAAAGCTTAAAGACTGAAGCTCAGCTTTATACAGTGGAGGACAACACCAGGGAGCGGCAGACACCGTTAGTAGGCCCTAACCACCAATTTTTTAAAAAACAGCACTTAATGAGAGCCAGAAGGTTGAAGCTCAGATTTATACAGTGGAGGACAACACCAGGGAGCGGCAGACACCGTTAGTAGGCCCTAATCACCAATTTTTTTAAAAAACAGCACTTAATGAGAGCCCGAAGGTTGAAGCTCAGATTTATATAGTCAAGGACAACACCAGGGAGCGGCAGACACCGTTAGTTGGCCCTAACCACCAATTTTTTTTTAAAAAAGCACTTAATGAGAGCCAGAAGGTTGAAGCTCAGATTTATACAGTGGAGGACAACACCAGGGATCGGCAGACACCGTTTGTAGGCCGTAACCAAAGTTGAAGGCCAAATGCAGTTTATTATCAGATACTATAGGCCGAAATCCTAAAGACTGAAGCTCAGCTTTATACAGTGGAGGACAACACCAGGGAGCGGCAGACACCGTTAGTAGGCCCTAACCACCAATTTTTTAAAAAACAGCACTTAATGAGAGCCAGAAGGTTGAAGCTCAGATTTATACAGTGGAGGACAACACCAGGGAGCGGCAGACACCGTTAGTAGGCCGTAACCAAAGTTGAAGGCCAAATGCAGTTTAATATCTGATACTATAGGCCGAAAGCCTAAAGACTGAAGCTCAGCTTTATACAGTGGAGGACAACACCAGGGAGCGGCAGACACCGTTAGTAGGCCCTATCCACCAATTTTTTAAAAAACAGCACTTAATGAGAGCCAGAAGGTTGAAGCTCAGATTTATACAGTTGAGGACAACACCAGGGAGCAGCAGACACCGTTAGTAGGCCCTAACCCCCAATTTTTTTTTAAAAAGCACTTAATGAGAGCCAGAAGGTTGAAGCTCAGATTTATACAGTTGAGGACAACACAGAGGAGCGGCAGACACCGTTAGTAGGCCGTAACCACCAATTTTTTTTTAAAAAGCACTTAATGAGAGCCAGAAGGTTGAAGCTCAGATTTAGACAGTTGAGGACAACACCAGGGAGCGGCAGACACCGTTAGTAGGCCCTAACCACCAATTTTTTTAAAAAAAGCACTTAATGAGAGCCAGAAGGTTGAAGCTCAGATTTAGACAGTGGAGGACAACACCAGGGAGCGGCAGACACCGTTAGTAGGCCCTAACCCCCAATTTTTTTTTAAAAAAGCACTTAATGAGAGCCAGAAGGTTGAAGCTCAGATTTATACAGTTGAGGACAACACCAGGGAGCGGCAGACACCGTTAGTAGGCCCTAACCACCAATTTTTTTTTAAAAAGCACTTAATGAGAGCCAGAAGGTTGAAGCTCAGATTTAGACAGTGGAGGACAACACCAGGGAGCGGCAGACACCGTTAGTAGGCCCTAACCCCCAGTTTTTTTTAAAAAAGCACTTAATGAGAGCTAGAAGGTTGAAGCTCAGATTTATACAGTTGAGGACAACACCAGGGAGCGGCAGACACCATTAGTAGGCCCTAACCACCATTTTTTTTAAAAAAAGCACTTAAAGAGAGCCAGAAGGTTGAAGCTCAGATTTATACAGTCGAGGACAACACCAGGGAGTGGCAGACACCGTTAGTAGGCCCTAACCCCCAATTTTTTTAAAAAAAGCACTAAATGAGAGCCAGAAGGTTGAAGCTCAGATTTATACAGTGGAGGACAACAACAGGGAGCAGCAGACACCGTTAGTAGGCCGTAACCAAAGTTGAAGGCCAAATGCAGTTTAATATCTGATACTATAGGCCGAAAGCCTAAAGACTGAAGCTCAGCTTTATACAGTGGAGGACAACACCAGGGAGCGGCAGACACCGTTAGTAGGCCCTAACCACCAATTTTTTTAAAAAAAGCACTTAATGAGAGCCAGAAGGTTGAAGCTCAGATTTAGACAGTGGAGGACAACACCATGGAGCGGCAGACACCGTTAGTAGGCCCTAACCCCCAATTTTTTTAAAAAAAGCACTTAATGAGAGCCAGAAGTTTGAAGCTCAGATTTATACAGTTGAGGACAACACCAGGGAGCGGCAGACACCGTTAGTAGGCCGTAACCACCAATTTTTTTTAAAAAAGCACTTAATGAGAGCCAGAAGGTTGAAGCTCAGATTTAGACAGTTGAGGACAACACCAGGGAGCGGCAGACACCGTTAGTAGGCCCTAACCACCAATTTTTTTTAAAAAAGCACTTAATGGGAGCCAGAAGGTTGAAGCTCAGATTTATACAGTCGAGGACAACACCAGGGAGCGGCAGACACCGTTAGTAGGCCGTAACCACCAATTTTTTTAAAAATAGCACTTAATGAAAGCCAGAAGGTTGAAGCTCAGACAAGGCAACCTGGAGGAGAACACCAAGGAGGAGGAGAACACTCAGTCAGGAGGACAACACCCAGGAGCGGCAGACACCGTTAGTAGGCCCTAACCACCAATTTTTTAAAAAACAGCACTTAATGAGAGCCAGAAGGTTGAAGCTCAGATTTATACCTTGGAGGACAACACCAGGGAGCGTCAGACACCGTTAGTAGGTCCTAACCACCAATTGTTTTTAAACAAGCACTTAATGAGAGCCAGAAGGTTTAAGCTCAGATTTAGACAGTGGAGGACAATTTGAATTTGGGACTGCAGACAGACTTAGTAGGCTGTCCCCTGTGGACCATGCATCCACCACATTAACCCACTGCGCCGTAATGGACACATAACCTTCCGTGGCCATGCCTACAGGTCCATGCGTCTGTTGTCAGGTGCACCTTTGTACTCACAGATTGCCAGAGTGCATGGACAATGGAGGTGGTGCTGGTGGAGGGATGGGATGGCTTTTCTTGAAAAAGAAGTGTCGACTGGGTAGCTCGTAGCGTGGGACAGCGTAGTCCATCATGGCTTTTTTAATATTACATAAAATAAAGAAATAGGCTCTATGCACTTTAAAATAGGTTCCAGGGGTACACGGGCAGCATTGGTGTGGTCAGCGGAGGAAGAGGATTGCAAGGAGGGACCGCAGACAGGCTTACTAGGCCTAAAATAACTAAAAATAGGCTCAAGGCAGTTTTAAATCGGTTACATGGATACACAGGCAGCATTGTGGTCAGCGGAGGAGGATTGCAAGGAGGGACCGCAGACAGGCTTACTAGGCCTAAAATAACTAAAAATAGGCTCAAGGCAGTTTTAAATTGGTTACATGGATACACAGGCAGCATTGTGGTCAGCGGAGGAGGAAGATTGCAAGGAGGGACCGCAGACAGGCTTACTAGGCCTAAAATAACTGAAAATAGGCTCAAGGCAGTTTTAAATCGGTTACATGGATACACAGGCAGCATTGTGGTCAGCGGAGGAGGATTGCAAGGAGGGACCGCAGACAGGCTTACTAGGCCTAAAATAACTAAAAATAGGCTCAAGGCAGTTTTAAATCGGTTACATGGATACACAGGCAGCATTG
The DNA here is from genome assembly GCF_051348905.1 of Ranitomeya variabilis. Classification (NCBI taxonomy): domain Eukaryota; kingdom Metazoa; phylum Chordata; class Amphibia; order Anura; family Dendrobatidae; genus Ranitomeya; species Ranitomeya variabilis. Next base: position 364,477,899 of record NC_135235.1, on the reverse strand, counting down.
TGGTCAGCGGAGGAGGAGGATTGCAAGGAGGGACCGCAGACAGGCTTACTAGGCCTAAAATAACTAAAAATAGGCTCAAGGCAGTTTTAAATAGGTTAGATGGATACACAGGCAGCATTGTGGTCAGCGGAGGAGGATTGCAAGGAGGGACCGCAGACAGGCTTACTAGGCCTAAAATAACTAAAAATAGGCTCAAGGCAGTTTTAAATCGGTTACATGGATACACAGGCAGCATTGTGGTCAGCGGAGGAGGAGGATTGCAAGGAGGGACCGCAGACAGGCTTACTAGGCCTAAAATAACTAAAAATAGGCTCAAGGCAGTTTTAAATCGGTTACATGGATACACAGGCAGCATTGTGGTCAGCGGAGGAGGAGGATTGCAAGGAGGGACCGCAGACAGGCTTACTAGGCCTAAAATAACTAAAAATAGGCTCAAGGCAGTTTTATATCGGTTACATGGATACACAGGCAGCATTGTGGTCAGCGGAGGAGGAGGATTGCAAGGAGGGACCGCAAACAGGCTTACTAGGCCTAAAATAACTAAAAATAGGCTCAAGGCAGTTTTAAATCGGTTACATGGATACACAGGCAGCATTGTGGTCAGCGGAGGAGGATTGCAAGGAGGGACCGCAGACTGGCTTACTAGGCCTAAAATAACTAAAAATAGGCTCAAGGCAGTTTTAAATCGGTTACATGGATACACAGGCAGCATTGTGGTCAGCGGAGGAGGAGGATAGCAAGGAGGGACCACAGACAGGCTTACTAGGCCTAAAATAACTAAAAATAGGCTCAAGGCAGTTTTAAATCGGTTACATGGATACACAGGCAGCATTGTGGTCAGCGGAGGAGGAGGATTGCAAGGAGGGACCGCAGACAGGCTTACTAGGCCTAAAATAACTAAAAATAGGCTCAAGGCACTTAGAGTTATCTCGCAGGGGTACACAGGCAGCATTGTTGTGGTCAGCGGAGGACGATTGCAAGGAGTGTCTGACACAGTTAGTACTCACAAAAAATTAATAGATGTTAATGTCTCGCAAAAAAACAAACAAAAATAAAAGTGTGGCATACTTAGGTACAGGGGTGGGCTCATCTGCTGAGTTTCTGACATAGTAATTTGGCAGTAAGTATTTACTGGTGCCAATATAGGACACTGACCCAGACTACTTTAACTAGCATCATAGATGTCAACAAATTGGTATTGACAGTGCCAGGCATTGAATGATGTCAGCGCATAGACTAAACATTAGTGGAGCTGTGAGAGATAATTTTGCACGTGGTAGAGCACAGTTTGAGCTGGGGGGGTGAACTGTCTTGTGGCCGGCGGTACCGTCCCAGGGCCCCTCATGTTACAACTGTGTGTCTGACGTTGGGTGCGCGCCACCACCGCCAGAGACACTTTATTGTACTATGAGGGACCCAGTGGCTGTGCCGTCGACCAAAAGCGAGCACACTCACCTCTTCAGACAAACGGCACTCTAACGGGTGCTTGCGCCAAGTGGCGAGACCACGGCCCCGTGGGGGGAGTTTTCCCATTGATGGAGGTGTAAACATGTCGTATGCTGGACAAACAGCTGCTGCAAATTAAGAGATTGGAACACTCAGTAAGACCAGTCCACAAGCAAGACCTTTTTATAGGAAAGCTATGTGTCAGCCGGGAAAGGTGGGGCAAAATAATTTGAAATCCAGGAGTGTTTCATTTTAATGAAGGTTAGATCATCCACATTTTGGGTAGCCAGACGAGTCCTTTTTTCGGTTAATATTGAACCAGCAGCACTGAATACTCTTTCTGATAGCACACTAGCTGATGGGCAAGCAAGCTCCTGCAATGCATATTCTGCCAATTCAGGCCAGGTGTCTAATTTGGATGCCCAGTAATCAAATGGGAATGACGGTTGAGGGAGAACATCGATAAGGGATGAAAAATAGTTAGTAACCATACTGGACAAATGTTGTCTCCTGTCACTTTGAATAGATGCTGCAGTACCTGTCCTGTCTGCGGTCATTGCGAAATCACTCCACAACCTGGTCAGAAAACCCCTCTGTCCAACGCCACTTCTGATTTGTGCACCTCTAACACCTCTGCCCTGTAGCCCCCTGCAGCTCGTGTGAGAACCATCACCGGCGCTGTGTGCTGGGAATGCCTGAATCAAACGGTCTACAAGAGTAGCTTGTTTGGTTGCTAATATTTGTTCGAGGTTCTCATGTGGCATAATATTTTGCAATTTGCCTTTATAGGGAGGTTCAAGGATGCAGGCCAACCAGTAATCGTCATCGCTCATCATTTTAATAATGCGTGGGTCCCTTTTGAGGATACGTAAGGCATAATCTGCCATGTGGGCCAAAGTTCCAGTTGTCAAATCTGCGGTTGTGCTGGTTTGAGGGGCAGTTACAGGCAAATCTACGTCACTTGTCTCCCTTAAAAAAACAGAACCCGGCCTTGCAACGCCACTAATTTCGGTTGGCCCAGGAGAAGCTTCCTCATTAAAAAAGTACTCACCCCCATCATCCTCCTCGCCCTCCTCCTCCTCTTCGCCCGCTACCGCGTCCTCTACACGGCTCTGACCAAACAATGGCTGACTGTCATCAAGGCTTTCCTCTTCCTCGGCTGCAGACGCCTGCTCCTTTATGTGCGTCAAACTTTGCATCAGCAGACGCATTAGGGGGATGCTCATGCTTATTATGGCGTTGTCTGCACTAACCAGCCGTGTGCATTCCTCAAAACACTGAAGGACTTGACACAGGTCTTGTAGCTTCGACCACTGCACACCTGACAACTCCATGTCTGCCATCCAACTGCCTGCCCGTGTATGTGTCTCCTCCCACAAAAACATAACAACACGCCTCTGTTCGCACAGTCTCTGAAGCATGTGCAGTGTGAATTCCACCTTGTTGCAACGTCGATGATTAGGCAATGCTGGGGAAGGTTCAAAGACCGCTGATAGTTCTGCATACGGCTGGAGTGTACGGGCGAACGGCGGATATGCGAGCAAAGTCTGCGCACTTTGAGGAGCCGGTCGGGTAACCCCGGATAACTTTTCAGGAAGCACTGCACCACCAGGTTTAAGGTGTGAGCCAGGCAAGGAATGTGTTTCAGTTGGGAAAGGGCTATGGCAGCCATGAAATTCCTTCCGTTATCACTCACTACCTTGCCTGCCTCAAGATGTACAGTGCCCAGCCATGACTGAGTTTCTTTCTGCAAGAACTCGGACAGAACTTCCGCGGTGTGTCTGTTGTCGCCCAAACACTTCATTGCCAATACAGCCTGCTGACGCTTGCCACTAGCTGTCCCATAATGGCACACCTGGTGTGCAACAGTGGCAGCTGCGGATGGAGTGGATGTGCGACTGCGGTCTGTGGACGAGCTCTCGCTTCTGCAGGAGGACGAGGAAGAGGAGGAGGGGGGGCGAACGCTACAGCCAACTCTCCTTGACCGTGGGCTAGGCAGAACTGTCCCAATATTGCTGTCCTCTGTGGACCCTGCATCCACCACATTCACCCAGTGTGCCGTGATGGACACGTAATGTCCCTGGCCATGCCTACTGGTCCATGCATCTGTTGTCAGGTGCACCTTTGTAGTCACAGTCTGCCTGAGTGCATGGACGATGCGGTCTTTAACATGCTGTTGGAGGGCTGGGATGGCTTTTCTAGAAAAGAAGTGTCGACTGGGTAGCTCGTAGCGTGGTACAGCGTAGTCCATCAGCGCTTTGAAAGCTTCACTTTCAACTAACTGGTAGGGCATCATCTCTAATGAGATTAGTCTAGCAATGTGGGCGTTCAAACCCTGTGTACGCGGATGCGAGGATGAGTACTTCCTTTTCCTAACAAGAGTCTCATGTAGGGTGAGCTGGACTGGAGAGCTGGAGATCGTGGAACTAGCGGTGGTGCCGGTGGACATGGCAGACTGAGAGAGGGTTGGAGATGGTATTCTTGCCAGTGCCCTACATGCAGTGTTTCCTACTACGAACCTGGTGATTCCCTGACTGCTTTGGCCTGGAGACAAAAGCTGCACAGATACTGCAGGTGTTGCGGGAAATGGTGGGGTTACAGTGAGGGAAGGGATGTAGCGTTGCTGACTAGCTTCATTGGCCGAGGGTGCTGCAACCTTTAGGCACGTTTGGTAGTTAGTCCAGGCTTGCAAATGCATGGTGGATAAATGTCTATGCATGCAACTTGTATTTAGACTTTTAAGATTCTGACCTCTGCTTAAGGTAGTTGAACATTTTTGACAGATGACTTTGCGCTGATCATTTGGATGTTGTTTAAAAAAATGCCAGACTGCACTCTTTCTACTATCGGATACCTTTTCAGGCATTGCAGACTGAGCTTCTTTAACCGGCTGGGCACGCTGTCCTCCAACTGTTTTTGGTTTTGCCAAGCGTTTTTGGCCAGATACGGGCCCGGCTTATGGATCCTGTTGTGATGTTGATGCCTGCTGTGGCTCCTCCTCCTCCGCTTCAGAACTACTGCCGCCTGCACGCTGTTCCCCCGATGGCTGCCAATCAGGGTCAACAACTGGGTCATCTATGACCTCCTCTTCTATGTCGTGTGCAACTTCGTCTGTGTCACTGTGTAAGCCGGTGGTATAGCGTTCGTGACGGGGCACCATAGTCTCTGCTGGGTTTGATTCTGGCTCAGTACACTGCGAGGGCAATGTTCTGGTCTGAGTCAAAGAAACAGCATAGTAATCTGGCTGTGGCTGTGCATCTGTGCACTCCATGTCCGATTCAACTTCTAATGGGCATCGCCTGTTAACTGTTTCACTGTCTAACCCAGGAACGGTATGTGTAAAGAGCTCCATGGAGTAACCTGTTGTGTCAACTGACGCATCCTTCACTGTTGTTCTGGGTGAAGGACACAAGGAAGCGACTTGTTCCTGACCGGGAGCATCCACTGACGAAGCACTGCTCTGTAGTGTTGAGCATTCCGATACCGCAAGTATCGGGTATCGGCCGATACTTGCGGTATCGGAATTCCGATACCGGTATTCCGATACTTGCCGCGTATCGGATACCGGAATCGGAAGTTCCCAGATTCAAAATGCACAAATTCATCCAATGAGAATGATTCCAAGTGTGGGCACATCCTGTTCAGCATGGAGGGCATGAAACTACTGGCATGGCTGTGATTGGCTGCTGAAATGATGTCATGATGCAGTTTAAAAGTCGCTGGCGCCATTTTGCGATCACTCTGCTGTGAATTCAGTTAGTGACAGGACGCTATTTGCTGACTGAGGGCCAGTTTAGAGATAGCGATTTGCTTCTTTGTGCTTTCCAAAGGCTAATTTAGCAACCGCTGTGTTCACCTACTATTCACCTTGCTTTTGCCTTGTAGCGCTGTTTTCACAGCGATCTGCAAGGTCTGTGTGTGTGTGTGTGTGAGTGCAGCCTACTCTCTAGTCTGAGTGCAGCCACATAGGCCATCCATAGCTGGTTGTATTCAGTTCAGGGAGGGTGGTTCATTGCCTCATACTGTTCTTTTTTTTTTTTTTTTCCAAGTAGTGTAGTCTGCTGCTAATTTTTTCAAAAAAATTCTATTAGTGTCTTTCCACCCGTCTCCAGCTAATTTGTGGAAAAACACTACATAGGATAACGTAGAGGAGGGTTTTTGGGCCTTGCTGCGCCGTTTACGGCTGTCTGCACGGTCTCCGTGTGACTGCAGCTCGCCCTGTAGTCTGTGAGCAGCCATAGCCTGGTTGTCTCCAGCTCAGGGTTCTTCACTGCGTCATACCGCCAAATCAATTTTCATTTTGTTTTAAGTAGTGCAGGCTGCTGCACATTTTTTCAAAAAATTCCTATTAGTGTCTTTCCACCCGTCTCCAGCTAATTTGTGGAAAAACACTACATAGGATAACGTAGAGGAGGGTTTTTGGGCCTTGCAGCGCCGTTTACGGCTGTCTGCACGGTCTCCGTGTGACTGCAGCTCGCCCTGCAGTCTGTGAGCAGCCATAGCCTGGTTGTCTCCAGCTCAGGGTTCTTCACTGCGTCATACCGCCAAATCAATTTTCATTTTGTTTTAAGTAGTGCAGGCTGCTGCACATTTTTTCAAAAAATTCCTATTAGTGTCTTTCCACCCGTCTCCAGCTAACTTGTGGAAAAACACTACATAGGATAACGTAGAGGAGGGTTTTTGGGCCTTGCAGCGCCGTTTACGTCTGTCTGCATGGTCTCCGTGTGACTGCAGCTCTATCTGTTGTCAGTTCAGCCCCCAAAAAATAAATAAATAATAAAGTTCACCAAACACACCAGTGACACCACTTTACATTTGTGTAGGCCACATTAGCTCATATTAAAGTCTAGTCCACACTTTAGAAAATTAGTGTTTCTTATACCTGTTAGGAGGAGTTGTTCAGGAATAAGCACACAAATCCGTTAGTACTTTTCTGCTTATCTTTATCAGTCAACCAAGATGAAGAAGGCAGTGAGTAAGGCACGTGGGCGTGGGCGTGGGCACGGAGCAGGGAGGGGACGTGGGGATTCTGTGCCTGCTGCGGGCACCGGTGACTCATCAGCACCCACTTTCACAAGGGAACAGTCATTCATGCGCAGCTTTGTCGCAGAGCGCCGTACACCGCTGCTGCGTGAAGAACAAATTGAAGCCGTTGTCGGATGGATGGCAGCTAATGCATCAACTTCAATTAGTGCCACATCCTCTCAGACACAGAGCACTGGAGAGCAGCCATCTGTCTCTTCACCACCTGCCAAATTGCCCAGGCAGACAGGGAGCCCAGGACAGGAGCCGTCTCTACTTCTGTTCTCTGAATCTCTTGGCTTGGAAACAGGGGGCCAGCCAAGCAGCATTGGAGAAATGGAAGAAGAGGCAGGGTGCAGTGATGTCCAACAGCTTTTTCTCTCTTCCTCTGAAGAGGCGGGTGGGCCAGTAGCTCCGTTCACCACATCGCAGGCCGCATCAGCTGATGATGACACTCAGGTGCCACTTACTGGTGCGTGCTCTGCTGCTGAGACTACCCAGGAGGAGCAGTTGGGGGCAGAGGGTAGTGTAGATGATGAGGTCCTTGACCCATCTTGGCGTGAGGGACAGGAAGGTGGTGGGAGCAGCTCTGAGGAAGAGATTCCACGTACGGCCCAAAGAGGGAGAGGGAGGGGGAAGACTGCGGATCCTGCAGCCTCCGCTTTGGCACCCGTTAGGAGCATGTCTCTTCCAAAAGCCAAAAAGGGCGCTCCCAAGACTTGCAGTGCCTGGTCCTTTTTTGACACAGTTGCAGCTGACATTTGCTATGTCAAATGCAAGGTGTGTCATCACAAAGTCAAAAGAGGTCGAAATGTCAGCAACCTCAATACCTCCAACATGTGGAAACATGTGCGCACCAGGCACCCGGCGGAGTTAGAAAAACACACTGAAGAGCTAGGCCAACCAACAGCGGCAGCTACCACCTCTTCAGCTCGTGTTGCCTCTTCCTCCAGCTCACACGCAGCTGGTTCGGCTTCCTCCCAGGATCGCCGTGGAAGAACCTCTGGCCCTGTTGTCCAGAGACCCGCTGTAATTCCACCCGCAGCACCACTTTCCCAGTCATCCACACACTCCCAGCCCAGTCTACAGCCATCGGTAGTACAGGCATGGGAGAAAAGGCGGCCTTTCTCGTCAAACCACCCACAAGCACAGGCTCTGACTGCAGGCATTGCCAAACTTCTGTCACTGGAAATGCTGTCATTCAGGCTGGTGGAGACTGACAGCTTCCGTGACTTGATGTCATTGGCAGTCCCACAGTACAATGTGCCCAGCCGCTTTTACTTCAGCAGGCAAGCCGTCCCTGCCCTGCACAAGCATGTGGAGGGACACATAAAACACGCGCTACTGAACGCCGTCAGTAGCAAGGTCCACCTCACCACCGATGCGTGGACCAGTCAACATGGACAGGGGCGATACCTTTCCCTCACTGCCCATTGGGTTAATGTCGTTGAGCCGGGTACAGACCGTGCGAGTGGCGCAGGACGTGTCCTGCCCACTCCAAGGATTGCAGGAATCCATTCTGTATGCATTGACTCCTCCTCCTACACCAGTTCCTCAGAATCATCACTGCAGGAGCCGTCACAGTCCACCTCCACATGGACCCGTGATGAACGTGTACCTGTTACGACCGACATGAGCACAGCCGTGGCCAAACGTCAACAGGCCGTCTTGAAATTAATTTATTTGGGGAATCGAAGCCACACAGCGCAGGAGCTCTGGAATGCCATCAAGCAGGAGAGCGATGTGTGGTTTGTGCCAGCGAATCTCCAGCCAGGCATGGTAGTGTGTGATAATGGCCGAAATATGGTGGCAGCTCTGGGCCTCGGCAACCTCACTCACATCCCATGTCTGGCACATGTGCTCAATTTGGTCGTGCAGAGCTTTTTGAGGGACTATCCGGATCTTGATGCACTGCTGCACAAGGTCCGCCTTGAGTGTGCTCACTTGCGGCGTTCCAGCACGGCAAAAGCACGCATTGCGGCTCTGCAGCGCCGACACCGCCTGCCGGAACATCGCATCATATGTGACCTACCTACCAGGTGGAATTCCACGTTACATATGTTGGAGCGGTTGTGTGAGCAGCAGCAAGCTGTAATGGAGTACCAGCTGCTTCAGGCGCAAAGAAGTCGCAGTCAGCGCCGTACAGACTTCACAACCACAGAGTGGGCCACTATGAATGACGTCTGCCAGGTTTTGCGTCCCTTTGATTATTCCACGCGGATGGCGAGTGCAGATGATGCACTAGTCAGCATGACGGTCCCCCTTATCTCCCTGCTTGAAAAATCACTGCAAGCGCTAAGGGATGATGTTGTGGAAGAGGTGGAGGATGAGGATTCAGCATTTCCATCATCTTCTGGACAGTCAGCGCCACGTGGTTCCTCACAAACGCGTAGGCAGGGGACAGTTTGTGAGGAGGATGAGGAGGAGTCAATGGAGGAGGAAGACATCCGTCCAGAGGAGGGAGTTACACAATTGTCCAGTACTCAGTGTGTACAGCGAGGGTGGGGTGATGACGAGCGGGCAGAGATCACGCCTCCAGCAGGGGACAGCGTTTCTTGGGCAGTTGGCAGTCTGCAGCACATGGTGGATTACATGCTGCAGTGCCTGAGAAACGACCGCCGCATCGCCCACATTCTCAACATGTCTGATTATTGGGTGTTCACCCTCCTCGATCCTCGCTACCGGGACAACGTAGAAAGCCTCATCACACCGTTGAACCGGGAGCGAAAAATGCGGGAGTACCAAGACACACTGGTGAATTCCATCATCTTCTCCATTCCAAATGAGAGAAGTGCAGCTAGTGCATTCCAAAGCAGCTCAGTGCGTCCAGGCAGTGGTGGAGGCTCTACACAAAGAGGGAGCAGAAGCAGTGCCTCTGCCCAAGGCAAGACCAGTATGGCCCAACTGTGGCACAGTTTTCTGTGCCCGCCACAAAAGTCTACACCATCACAGACGGCTCCAGTCAGCAGGAGGCAACGGTTCCGTCAGATGGTGACAGACTACATGTCTTGCCCTCTTGCTGTACTCCCAGACGGCTCTTCCCCTTTCAAGTTTTGGGTCTCAAAGCTGGATACATGGCCAGAGCTAAGCCAGTATGCATTGGAGGTGCTGTCTTGCCCTGCGGCCAGTGTATTATCGGAACGTGTCTTTAGTGCTGCAGGTGGTGTACTAACTGACCGTCGCATGCGACTATCCTCCGATAACGTTGACCGGCTTACTTTCCTGAAAATGAACAAGGCCTGGATCTCGCAGGAATTTGCCACTCCTCTTCCTGATTAAATAATTAGGTGACTGTCTACAGTATCCAGGTCTCCTGTTGTGTTCATCTTTCTACCACCTGAACTTAAATTCCTGGGCTCCAACACCGCCAGTTGAGGCTCAGAAGTGCCGTCTGCACAGTCAAAACATACGGCCCAGTGTTATTGGGTTTCAGTGACGTCAGCTGATCCCCAGCTGTGTAGCCGGCAATGTGTCCTGCGACCGCCACGCTGACACAACAACTGAAATGTAAGGGAACATGTCCCCCCCCCCCGAAGGCGTTTGTTACTGAAAGAGCCACCTTGTACAGCAGTAATGCTGCACAAGGAAAAGGTAGCTATTTTTGTTTAGCTCCTTGCACACGCAGAACTTAACACTTATAAAATGTGTCCACTGATACCGTAAAACCGTCCCGGAGGTGGGACTTTCCTTCGTAATATGACGCAGCACAGCCGTCATTCCTACCCCCTTGGCGCCGTGCCCCGGCTCCTCAGCGTTGTTTGATTCCGTCCCGGAGCCTGCGCTGTTATGTTATCCCTTGGCCAGGCACACTTAGCGCTGCCCGTCTTCTGACATCATTTGGTGTCAGGATGGCTGCGCCTGTGCGTCCGCGCTGGCCGAGAGCCCGCCTCGCAGTGTCTTCTGATTTAATCCCACTGGGGGCCTGAGATCCATGGACATGCGCAGTGCATATCTGAACCTCCACCTCTCACTCATCTCCCTACGGCTTCTTCAGACTGTGCGGTGTCAGCTGGTCCCTAATAGCATGCCACGGCCGTGACACCGCACAGTCTTAAGAAGCCGTAGGGAGGGGAGTGAGAGGCGAAGATATGCACTGCGCATGGCCACGGATCCCAGGCCCGCGGTGGGATTACATTAGACGACACTGCGAGGCGGGCTCTCGGCCAGCGCGGCCGCACAGGCGCAGCCAGCCTGACACCAAATGATGTCAGAAGATGGGCAGCGCTAAGTGTGCCTGGCCAAGGGATAACATAACAGCGCAGGCTCCGGGACGGAATCAAACAACGCTGAGGAGCCGGGGAACGGCACCAAGGAGGTAGGAATGACGGCTGTGCTGCGTCATATTACGAAGGAAAGTCCCACCTCCGGGACGGTCACACGGTATCAGGGGACACATTTTATAAGTGTTTAGTTCTGTGTTTGCAAGGAGCATCATGAAAAGAGCCACCTTTTCCTTTTGCATCTTTTTTGCTGCACAAGCTGGCTCTTTCAGCTACAAACGCCTTGGGGGGGGGGTTAAAGGTTCCCTTTCGAATTTCTCCAATCAGGCTTCGGCCTACATTGTGTTCCTCTGCTTCTCCTCCTGTCCCTGGGCTCCAACACCGCTAGTTGTTGCCTGGTAGTGCTGTACGCACAGTCAAAAGTCCCTCCTCTGTTATTGGGGTTCAGTAACGTCAGCTGTTCCCCTGCTGTGTGTGTGGCAATCCCTCCTATCTCCTCCACCTCCACCTCCCCCTCCTGTCCCTGGGCTCCAACACCGCTAGTTGCCGTCCAGTAGTGCTGTCCGCACAGTCAACAGTCCCTCCTCTGTTATTGGGGTTCAGTAACGTCAGCTGTTCCCCTGCTGTGTGTGTGGCAATCCCTCCTATCTCCTCCACCTCCACCTCCCCCTCCTGTCCCTGGGCTCCAACACTGCTAGTTGCCGTCCAGAAGTGCTGTCCGCACAGTCCCAACAGGCCCTCCTCTGTTATTGGGGTTCAGTAACGTCAGCTGTTCCCCTGCTGTGTGTGTGGCAATCCCTCCTATCTCCTCCACCTCCACCTCCCCCTCCTGTCCCTGGGCTCCAACACCGCTAGTTGCCGTCCAGTAGTGCTGTCCGCACAGTCAACAGTCCCTCCTCTGTTATTGGGGTTCAGTAACGTCAACTGTTCCCCTGCTGTGTGTGTGGCAATCCCTCCTACCTCCTCCACCTCCACCTCCCCCTCCTTTCCCTGGGCTCCAACACCGCTAGTTGCCGTCCAGTAGTGCTGTCCGCACAGTCAACAGTCCCTCCTCTGTTATTGGGGTTCAGTAACGTCAGCTGTTCCCCTGCTGTGTGTGCGGCAATCCCTCCTATCTCCTCCACCTCCACCTCCCCCTCCTGTCCCTGGGCTCCAACACCGCTAGTTGCCGTCCAGAAGTGCTGTCCGCACAGTCCCAACAGTCCCTCTTCTGTTATTGGGGTTCAGTAACGTCAGCTGTTCCCCTGCTGTGTGTGTGGCAATCCCTCCTATCTCCTCCACCTCCCCCTCCTGTCCCTGGGCTCCAACACCGCTAGTTGCCGTCCAGAAGTGCTGTCCGCACAGTCCCAACAGTCTCTCCTCTGTTTTTGGGGTTCAGTAACGTCAGCTGTTCCCCTGCTGTGTGTGTGGCAATCCCTCATATCTCCTCCACCTCCACCTCCCCCTCCTGTCCCTGGGCTCCAACACCGCTAGTTGCCGTCCAGAAGTGCTGTCCGCACAGAGCCAAACACCTCGCCAATGTGTTAGTGGGGTTCAGCACCGCCAGCTGTTCCCCTGCTGTGTATACGGCAACGTGTACTGTGACCGCCACGCAGGCACAACAAGTTAAATTTAAGGGAACCTGTCCCCTCCCCCCCAGGCGTTTGTTACTGAAGGAGCCACCTTGTGCAGCAGTAATGATGCAAAGGGAAAAAGTGCCTCTTTTCGTGGTGCTCCTTGCACATGCTGAACCTAACACTTATGAAAAGTGTCCCCTCCTACCGTGATACCGTCCGGTTGGTGGAACTTTCCTTTGTGATGTGACGCAGCACAGCCGTCATTCTTACCCCCTTGGCGCCGTGCGCCGCCTCCTCAGCAGATCCAAGGACTGCGAGGGTGTGATTGATGGGCATGAGCAGTGCATCAGTTCGCCTGTCCCTCATCTCCTTCCGACTTCTTCATTCAGACTGTGCGGCTTCATGGCCGTGGCATGCAATAAGGGATCAGCTGACGCCGCACAGTCTGAAGCGGGTGTAAGGACCCGAGTGTGAGAGGCGAACATATGTGCTGCGCCAGGCCATGAATCCCAGACCCGCAGTGTTTTAACAATGTTAAGACACTGCGGGGCTGGGATTCATGGTCATCGCGAACCGCACCGGCCGACATTAAATGATGTCAGAAGATGGGCAGCGCTAACAGCGCTAGGCCAGGGGATAACACGACAGCGCAGACTCCTGTACAGCAAATAACAACGCTCAGGAGGCTGCACCCAGCACCAAGGTGGGATTCTTGACATCTGTGCTGCGTCTCATTACGAAGGGAACTCGCGCCTCCAACACAGTTTGACTGTATAAAGGGCTAAATGTTATACGTGTTTCATTCAGCGTGTGCAAGGAGAAAAATTAAAAGAGCAACCTTTGACTTGTGCAGCACTACTGCTGCATAAGCTGTGGCTCTTCTACTTTGTAACACCTGAGGGGGGGTTAAAGGTTACCTTTGAAATTGGTTCTATTAGGCTTCGGCCTACACTCTGCTCCCCCTGCAGAGCCCGGGCTCCAACACCGCCAGTTGGGGCCCGGTACTGCTAGCTGCACAGAGCCAAACACCAGCCAATGTGTCAGCGGGGTTCAGCACCGCCAGCTGTTCCCCTGCTGTGCAGCCGGCAGCTAGGGTTGAGCGACTTTCATTTTTTTAAGATCGAGTAGGGTTTTGGGAAACCCGATTTTGTCCAGAGTCGAGTCGAGTGCAGTCGGCCGATTATCGCTAAAAGTCGGGGATCGACCGAAACACGAAACCCAATGCAAGTCAATGGGGAAGCATAGTCGGCAGTGAGTGGAGGCCAGGAAAACACCTACACTGCCCATTTTAATGCCAAAAACATCCATTCTTGTTTCTGAAGCTTGCCAATCTTAATTAACTGTATAATAATAGTTGGGCATAGGGAATTGGGGGTCATTTGGCAAAAGTTGTGGGGGGAGTAGGGCTGGCTCAATTTTTTCGTGGGCCCAGGAAATGCGGACTACGTCACGGCGGTGTTGCAGGGAAAGGTAAGTATTTAAACGTTGCAAGTGCTGTGATCCTGAGCAAGCAGGGGGGGGCCCACTCGTTCGCATTGGCACTGGCACAGGGCCCCTCAAAGTACGGCGGTGTGTTTGCATGGCGGGGGCGCCTCCCACCAGCAGCGACACTTTTGCGTACTCTGAGGGGCCCTGTGCCAGTGACGTCGCCAACGAGTATGCCCCCCCACCTGATGAAGGAACCTGCACTTTCATCTGCACCTTCCTCTTTGTCCCTGTGTAAGGTGGTATAACATGCGGAAAGGGGAACCTTACTTTCAGCAGGGTCAGATTCTGGCTGTGTAGAGTACAAGGGGAATGTAGTGGTCTAGGTCAATGTACCAGCAGACTCATTTAGCAGTGGCTGGGCAATGGGCAGGATGAGGAGGAAACAGATATAGGGCCAAAGAATAAAGTAGGCTAAATGCAGTTCAAAATTGGTAACAGGACTAAACAGGCGGCATTGCTTTGTTCAGTGGAGTAGCAAACCCAAGAGCAGCAGACACTGTTTCAAGGGCCTAACCACACTAGTAGGCCAAATGCAGTTTAATATCTGATAGTATAGGGCGAAAGCCAGAATGTGGAAGCTCAGCTTTGTTCAGTTGAGGACAACACCAGGCAGGGGCACACAGACAGACACCTTTAGTAGGCCGGAAAAGCCTATTGCATTTTTTAAAATGGTAATTTGGAGCAGAAGGTTGAAGCTCAGCTTTATTTAGTTGAGGGCAACACCAGGGAGGGGCAGAAGCCGTTAGTAGGCCCTAACCACCATTTTTTTTTTTTACAAACCAATTAATGAGAGCCGGAAGGTTGAAGCTCAGCTTTATTCAGTTGAGGACAACACCAGGCAGGGGCACACAGACAGACACCTTTAGTAGGCCGGAAAAGCCTATTGCATTTTTTAAAATGGTAATTTGGAGCAGAAGGTTGAAGCTCAGCTTTATTCAGTTGAGGACAACACCAGGCAGGGGCACACAGACAGACACCTTTAGTAGGCCGGAAAAGCCTATTGCATTTTTTAAAATGGTAATTTGGAGCAGAAGGTTGAAGCTCAGCTTTATTTAGTTGAGGGCAACACCAGGGAGGGGCAGAAGCCGTTAGTAGGCCCTAACCACCATTTTGTTTTTTACAAACCAATTAATGAGAGCCGGAAGGTTGAAGCTCAGCTTTATTCAGTTGAGGACAACACCAGGCAGGGGCACACAGACAGACACCTTTAGTAGGCCGGAAAAGCCTATTGCATTTTTTAAAATGGTAATTTGGAGCAGAAGGTTGAAGCTCAGCTTTATTTAGTTGAGGGCAACACCAGGGAGGGGCAGAAGCCGTTAGTAGGCCCTAACCACCATTTTGTTTTTTACAAACCAATTAATGAGAGCCGGAAGGTTGAAGCTCAGCTTTATTCAGTTGAGGACAACACCAGGCAGGGGCACACAGACAGACACCTTTAGTAGGCCGGAAAAGCCTATTGCATTTTTTAAAATGGTAATTTGGAGCAGAAGGTTGAAGCTCAGCTTTATTTAGTTGAGGGCAACACCAGGGAGGGGCAGAAGCCGTTAGTAGGCCCTAACCACCATTTTGTTTTTTACAAACCAATTAATGAGAGCCGGAAGGTTGAAGCTCAGCTTTATTCAGTTGAGGACAACACCAGGCAGGGGCACACAGACAGACACCTTTAGTAGGCCGGAAAAGCCTATTGCATTTTTTAAAATGGTAATTTGGAGCAGAAGGTTGAAGCTCAGCTTTATTCAGTTGAGGACAACACCAGGTAGGGGCACACAGACAGACACCTTTAGTAGGCCGGAAAAGCCTATTGCATTTTTTAAAATGGTAATTTGGAGCAGAAGGTTGAAGCTCAGCTTTATTTAGTTGAGGGCAACACCAGGGAGGGGCAGAAGCCATTAGTAGGCCCTAACCACCATTTTTTTTTTTTACAAACCAATTAATGAGAGCCGGAAGGTTGAAGCTCAGCTTTATTCAGTTGAGGACAACACCAGGCAGGGGCACACAGACAGACACCTTTAGTAGGCCGGAAAAGCCTATTGCATTTTTTAAAATGGTAATTTGGAGCAGAAGGTTGAAGCTCAGCTTTATTCAGTTGAGGACAACACCAGGCAGGGGCACACAGACAGACACCTTTAGTAGGCCGGAAAAGCCTATTGCATTTTT
The DNA here is from genome assembly GCF_051348905.1 of Ranitomeya variabilis. NCBI lineage: Eukaryota > Metazoa > Chordata > Amphibia > Anura > Dendrobatidae > Ranitomeya > Ranitomeya variabilis. The sequence goes on along the minus strand of NC_135235.1, from coordinate 364,462,010 downwards.
TAAAATGGTAATTTGGAGCAGAAGGTTGAAGCTCAGCTTTATTTAGTTGAGGGCAACACCAGGGAGGGGCAGAAGCCGTTAGTAGGCCCTAACCACCATTTTGTTTTTTACAAACCAATTAATGAGAGCCGGAAGGTTGAAGCTCAGCTTTATTCAGTTGAGGACAACACCAGGCAGGGGCACACAGACAGACACCTTTAGTAGGCCGGAAAAGCCTATTGCATTTTTTAAAATGGTAATTTGGAGCAGAAGGTTGAAGCTCAGCTTTATTCAGTTGAGGACAACACCAGGCAGGGGCACACAGACAGACACCTTTAGTAGGCCGGAAAAGCCTATTGCATTTTTTAAAATGGTAATTTGGAGCAGAAGGTTGAAGCTCAGCTTTATTTAGTTGAGGGCAACACCAGGGAGGGGCAGAAGCCGTTAGTAGGCCCTAACCACCATTTTGTTTTTTACAAACCAATTAATGAGAGCCGGAAGGTTGAAGCTCAGCTTTATTCAGTTGAGGACAACACCAGGCAGGGGCACACAGACAGACACCTTTAGTAGGCCGGAAAAGCCTATTGCATTTTTTAAAATGGTAATTTGGAGCAGAAGGTTGAAGCTCAGCTTTATTTAGTTGAGGGCAACACCAGGGAGGGGCAGAAGCCGTTAGTAGGCCCTAACCACCATTTTGTTTTTTACAAACCAATTAATGAGAGCCGGAAGGTTGAAGCTCAGCTTTATTCAGTTGAGGACAACACCAGGCAGGGGCACACAGACAGACACCTTTAGTAGGCCGGAAAAGCCTATTGCATTTTTTAAAATGGTAATTTGGAGCAGAAGGTTGAAGCTCAGCTTTATTTAGTTGAGGGCAACACCAGGGAGGGGCAGAAGCCGTTAGTAGGCCCTAACCAAAGTTGAAGGCCAAATGCAGTTTAATTTCTGATACTATAGGCCGAAAGCCAGAAGGTGGAAGCTCCGGTTTAGACAGTGGAGGACAATTTGAATTAGGGACTGCAGACAGACTTAGTAGGCTGTCCACTGTGGACCATGCATCCAACACATTAACCCATTGCGCCGTAATGGACACGTAATCTTCCGTGGCCATGCCTACAGGTCCATGCGTCTGTTGTCAGGTGCACCTTTGTACTCACAGATTGCCAGAGTGCATGGACAATGCGGTCTTCTACATGCTGGTGGAGGGTTGGGATGGCTTTTCTCGCAAAAGAAGTGTCGACTGGTTAGCTTGTAGCGTGGTACAGCGTAGTCCATCATGGCCTTATTAATAGTAAATAAAATATATAACTAGGCTCTATGAACTTTTAAATAGGTTCCAGGGGTACACGGGCAGCATTGGTGTGGTCAGTGGAGGAGTATTGCAAGTAGGGGCTGCAGACAGGCTATCAAAGGCCTAAAATAACAAACAGTAGGCAGTCATGGCAGTTTTACATCGGTTACATGGATACACAGGCAGGCACTCCAGGCAGCATTGTGGTCAGTGGAGGAGTATTGCAAGTAGGGGCCGCAGACAGGCTATCAAAGGCCTAAAATAACAAACAGTAGGCAGTCATGGCAGTTTTACATCGGTTACATGGATACACAGGCAGGCACTCCAGGCAGCATTGTGGTCAGTGGAGGAGTATTGCAAGTAGGGGCCGCAGACAGGCTATCAAAGGCCTAAAATAACAAACAGTAGGCAGTCATGGCAGTTTTACATCGGTTACATGGATACACAGGCAGGCACTCCAGGCAGCATTGTGGTCAGTGGAGGAGTATTGCAAGTAGGGGCCGCAGACAGGCTATCAAAGGCCTAAAATAACAAACAGTAGGCAGTCATGGCAGTTTTACATCGGTTACATGGATACACAGGCAGGCAGCATTGTGGTCAGTGGAGGAGTATTGCAAGTAGGGGCCGCAGACAGGCTATCAAAGGCCTAAAATAACAAACAGTAGGCAGTCATGGCAGTTTTACATCGGTTACATGGATACACAGGCAGGCACTCCAGGCAGCATTGTGGTCAGTGGAGGAGTATTGCAAGTAGGGGCCGCAGACAGGCTATCAAAGGCCTAAAATAACAAACAGTAGGCAGTCATGGCAGTTTTACATCGGTTACATGGATACACGGGCAGGCAGCTTGGTGGTGAGTGGAGGAGTATTTAAAGTAGGGACCGCAGACAGGCTTCAAAGGCCTAACATAAGAAAATGGGCTGGCTGTAGGCACTTTATAATTGGTTCCAGGGGTACATGGGCAGCAGTGGTCTGGCCAGTGGAGGACTAGTGGAAGGAGGGACCGCAGACAGGCTTCAAAGGCCTAACATAAAAAAATGGGCTGGCTGTAGGCACTTTATAATTGGTTCCAGGGGTACACGGGCAGCAGTGGTCTGGTCAGTGGAGGACTAGTGGAAGGAGGGACCGCAGACAGGCTTCAAAGGCCTAACATAAAAAAATGGGCTGGCTGTAGGCACTTTATAATTGGTTCCAGGGGTACACGGGCAGCAGTGGTCTGGTCAGTGGAGGACTAGTGGAAGGAGGGACCGCAGACAGGCTTCAAAGGCCTAACATAAAAAAATGGGCTGGCTGTAGGCACTTTATAATTGGTTCCAGGGGTACACGGGCAGCAGTGGTCTGGTCAGTGGAGGCCTAGTGGAAGGAGGGACCGCAGACAGGCTTCGAAGGCCTAACACAATAAAATGGGCTGGCTGTAGGCACTTTAAAATTGGTTCCAGGGGTACACGGGCAGCAGTGGTCTGGTCAGTGGAGGCCTAGTGGAAGGAGGGACCGCAGACAGGCTTCGAAGGCCTAAAATAACAAACAATAGGCTCATGGCAGTTTTACAGCGGTTACATGGATACACGGGCAGGCAGCTTGGTGGTGAGTGGAGGAGTATTTAAAGTAGGGACCGCAGACAGGCTATCAAAGGCCTAAAATAACAAACAATAGGCTCATGGCAGCTTTACAGCGGTTACATGGATACACGGGCAGGCAGCTTGGTGGTTAGTGGAGGAGTATTTAAAGTAGGGACCGCAGACAGGCTATCAAAGGCCTAAAATAACAAACAATAGGCTCATGGCAGTTTTACAGCGGTTACATGGATACACGAGCAGGCAGCTTGGTGGTGAGTGGAGGAGTATTTAAAGTAGGGACCGCAGACAGGCTATCAAAGGCCTAAAATAACAAACAATAGGCTCATGGCAGCTTTACAGCGGTTACATGGATACACAGGCAGCTTGGTGGTGAGTGGAGGAGTATTTAAAGTAGGGACCGCAGACAGGCTATCAAAGGCCTAAAATAACAAACAATAGGCTCATGGCAGCTTTACAGCGGTTACATGGATACACGGGCAGGCAGCTTGGTGGTTAGTGGAGGAGTATTTAAAGTAGGGACCGCAGACAGGCTATCAAAGGCCTAAAATAACAAACAATAGGCTCATGGCAGTTTTACAGCGGTTACATGGATACACGGGCAGGCAGCTTGGTGGTGAGTGGAGGAGTATTTAAAGTAGGGACCGCAGACAGGCTATCAAAGGCCTAAAATAACAAACAATAGGCTCATGGCAGCTTTACAGCGGTTACATGGATACACGGGCAGGCAGCTTGGTGGTTAGTGGAGGAGTATTTAAAGTAGGGACCGCAGACAGGCTATCAAAGGCCTAAAATAACAAACAATAGGCTCATGGCAGTTTTACAGCGGTTACATGGATACACGGGCAGGCAGCTTGGTGGTGAGTGGAGGAGTATTTAAAGTAGGGACCGCAGACAGGCTATCAAAGGCCTAAAATAACAAACAATAGGCTCATGGCAGCTTTACAGCGGTTACATGGATACACGGGCAGGCAGCTTGGTGGTTAGTGGAGGAGTATTTAAAGTAGGGACCGCAGACAGGCTATCAAAGGCCTAAAATAACAAACAATAGGCTCATGGCAGTTTTACAGCGGTTACATGGATACACGGGCAGGCAGCTTGGTGGTGAGTGGAGGAGTATTTAAAGTAGGGACCGCAGACAGGCTATCAAAGGCCTAAAATAACAAACAATAGGCTCATGGCAGTTTTACAGCGGTTACATGGATACACGGGCAGGCAGCTTGGTGGTGAGTGGAGGAGTATTTAAAGTAGGGACCGCAGACAGGCTATCAAAGGCCTAAAATAACAAACAATAGGCTCATGGCAGCTTTACAGCGGTTACATGGATACACGGGCAGGCAGCTTGGTGGTTAGTGGAGGAGTATTTAAAGTAGGGACCGCAGACAGGCTATCAAAGGCCTAAAATAACAAACAATAGGCTCATGGCAGCTTTACAGCGGTTACATGGATACACAGGCAGCTTGGTGGTGAGTGGAGGAGTATTTAAAGTAGGGACCGCAGACAGGCTATCAAAGGCCTAAAATAACAAACAATAGGCTCATGGCAGTTTTACAGCGGTTACATGGATACACGGGCAGGCAGCTTGGTGGTGAGTGGAGGAGTATTTAAAGTAGGGACCGCAGACAGGCTATCAAAGGCCTAAAATAACAAACAATAGGCTCATGGCAGCTTTACAGCGGTTACATGGATACACGGGCAGGCAGCTTGGTGGTTAGTGGAGGAGTATTTAAAGTAGGGACCGCAGACAGGCTATCAAAGGCCTAAAATAACAAACAATAGGCTCATGGCAGTTTTACAGCGGTTACATGGATACACGGGCAGGCAGCTTGGTGGTGAGTGGAGGAGTATTTAAAGTACGGACCGCAGACAGGCTATCAAAGGCCTAAAATAACAAACAATAGGCTCATGGCAGCTTTACAGCGGTTACATGGATACATGGGCAGGCAGCTTGGTGGTTAGTGGAGGAGTATTTAAAGTAGGGACCGCAGACAGGCTATCAAAGGCCTAAAATAACAAACAATAGGCTCATGGCAGTTTTACAGCGGTTACATGGATACACGGGCAGGCAGCTTGGTGGTGAGTGGAGGAGTATTTAAAGTAGGGACCGCAGACAGGCTATCAAAGGCCTAAAATAACAAACAATAGGCTCATGGCAGTTTTACAGCGGTTACATGGATACACGGGCAGGCAGCTTGGTGGTGAGTGGAGGAGTATTTAAAGTAGGGACCGCAGACAGGCTATCAAAGGCCTAAAATAACAAACAATAGGCTCATGGCAGCTTTACAGCGGTTACATGGATACACAGGCAGCTTGGTGGTGAGTGGAGGAGTAGTGCAAGGAGTGTCTGTCCCAGTACTCCCAAAATATAAATAGATGTTAATGTCTCGCAAAACAACCAAAACAAAAAAAAAGGTGGCATACTTAGGTACAGGGGTGGGCTCATCTACTGAGTTTCTGACATAGTAATTTGGCAGTAACTATTTAATGGTGCCAATATAGGACACAGACACAGACTACTTTAAGTTGCATCATAGATGTCTACAAATTTGTATTGTCAGTGCCAGACATTGAATGATGTCAGCGAATAGACTAAAGATTGGTGGAGCTGTGCGACATAATTTTGCACGTGGTAGAGCACATTTTGAGCTGGGGTAGGGGGAAACTCTCTTGAGGCCGGCGGGACCGCCCCAGGGCCCCTCATGTTACAACGGTGTGTCTGACGTTGGGTGCGCACCACCACCGCCAGAGACACTACATTGTACTATGAGGGACCCAGTAGCAATGCCGTCAACCAAAAGCGAGCACACCCACCTCTTCAGACAAACAGCAGTCTCACGGGTGCTTGCGCCAAGTCGCGATACCACGGCCCCGTGTGGGGAGTTTGGCCATTTAGGGAGGTGTAAACATGTCGTGTGCTGTACAATCAGCTGCAGCAAATTAGACATTAGAAAAGTAATTCACAGGCAAGAGCTTTTCATAGGAAAGCTAGGTGTCGGCCGGGCAAGGTGGGGCAAAAGATTTCGAAATCCAGTTGTGGTTCATTTTAATGAATGTTAGATCGTCAACATTTTGGGTAGCCAGACGAGTCCTTTTTTCGGTTAATATTGAACCTGCAGCACTGAATACTCTTTCTGATAGGACACTTGCTGCCGGGCAAGCAAGCTCCTGCAATGCATATTCTGCCAGTTCTGGCCAGGTGTCTAATTTGGAGGCCCAGTAATCAAATGGGAATGACGGTTGAGGGAGAACATCGATAAGGGATGAAAAATAGTTAGTAACCATACTGGACAAATGTTGTCTCCTGTCACTTTCAATTGATGCAGCAGTACCTGTCCTGTCTGCGGTCATAGCAAAATCACTCCACAACCTGGTCAGAAAACCCCTCTGTCCAACGCCACTTCTGATGTGTGCACCCCTAACACTCCTAGTCTGCTGCCCCCTGGAGCTCGTGTGAGAACGATCACGTGCGCTGTGTGCTGGGAATGCCTGAAGCAAACGGTCAACAAGAGTTGATTGTTTGGTTGCTAATATTAGTTCCAAGTTCTCATGTGGCATAATATTTTGCAATTTGCCTTTATAGCGTGGATCAAGGAGGCAGGCTAACCAGTAATCGTCATCGTTCATCATTTTCGTAATGCGTGTGTCCCTTTTTAGGATACGTAAGGCATAATCCACCATGTGGGCCAAAGTTCCAGTTGTCAAATCTCCGGTTGTGATTGGTTGAGGGGCAGTTGCAGGAAAATCTACGTCACTTGTGTCCCTCAAAAAACCAGAACCCGGCCGTGACACGCAACCAATTTCCTGTGCCCCCGGGAAAGGTTCGGCATTAAAAATATACTCATCCCCATCATCCTCCTCGTCCTCCACCTCCTCTTCGCCCGCTACCTCGTCCTGTACACTGCCCTGACCAGACAATGGCTGACTGTCATCAAGGCTTTCCTCTTCCTCTGGTGCAGACGCCTGCTCCTTTATGTGCGTCAAACTTTGCATCAGCAGACGCATTAGGGGGATGCTCATGCTTATTACGGCGTTGTCTGCACTAACCAGCCGTGTGCATTCCTCAAAACACTGAAGGACTTGACACATGTCTTGTATCTTAGACCACTGCACACCTGACAACTCCATGTCTGCCATCCTACTGCCTGCCCGTGTATCCTCCCACAAATAAATAACAGCACGCCTCTGTTCGCACAGTCTCTGAAGCATGTGCAGTGTTGAGTTCCACCTTGTTGCAACGTCTATGATTAGGCGATGCTGGGGAAGGTTCAAAGACCGCTGATAGGTCTGCATACGGCTGGCGTGTACAGGCGAACGTCGGATATGTGAGCAAAGTGCACGCACTTTGAGGAGCAGGTCGGAGAACCCAGGATAAGTTTTCAATAAGCACTGCACCACCAGGTTTAAGGTGTGAGCCAGGCAAGGAATGTGTTTCAGTTGGGAAAGGGAGATGGCAGCCATGAAATTCCTTCCGTTATCACTCACTACCTTGCCTGCCTCAAGATCTACTGTGCCCAGCCACGACTGCGTTTCTTGTTGCAAGAACTCGGACAGAACTTCCGCGGTGTGTCTGTTGTCGCCCAAACACTTCATAGCCAATACAGCCTGCTGACGCTTGGCAGTAACTGGCCCATAATGGGACAACTGGTGTGCAACAGTGTCATCTGCCGATGGAGTGGTTGGCAGACTGCGTTCTGTGGAAGAGCTGTAGCTTCTGCAGGAGGACGAGGAGGAGGAGGAGGAGGGGGTGCGAACGCCTACAGCCAACTGTTTCCTAGACCGTGGGCTAGGCACAACTGTCCCTAAATTGATGTCGCCTGTGGACCCTGCATCCACCACATTCACCCAGTGTGCCGTGATGGACACATAACGTCCCTGGCCATGCCTACTGGTCCATGCATCTGTAGTCAGGTGCACCTTTGTACTCACAGATTGCCTGAGTGCATGGACGATGCGCTGTTTAACATGCTGGTGCAGGGCTGGGATGGCTTTTCTGGAAAAAAAGTGTCGACTGGGTAGCTCGTATCGTGGTTCAGCGTACTCCATCAGGGCTTTGAAAGCTTCGCTTTCAACTAACCGGTAGGGCATCATCTCTAACGAGATTAGTCTAGCTATGTGGGCGTTAAAACCCTGTGTACGCGGATGCGAGGATAAGTACTTCCTTTTTCTAACCAGAGTCTCATGTAGGGTGAGCTGGACTGGAGAGCTGGAGATCGTGGAACTTTCGGGTGTGCCGGTGTACATGGCAGACTGAGAGACGGTTGGAGACGGTATTGTTTCCGCCGGTGCCCTAGATGCAATATTTCCTCCTACAAAACTGGTGATTCCCTGACCCTGACTGCTTTGGGCTGGCAAAGAAACCTGCACAGATACTGCCGGTGGTGCGGAAAATGGTGGCCTTACAGTGACGGAAGGGATGTTGCGTTGCTGACTAGCTTCATTGGCCGAGGGTGCTACAACCTTAAGGGACGTTTGGTAGTTAGTCCAGGCTTGAAAATGCATGGTGGTTAAGTGTCTATGCATGCAACTAGTATTTAGACTTTTCAGATTCTGACCTCTGCTTAAGCTAGTTGAACATTTTTGACAGATGACTTTGCGCTGATCAGTTGGATGTTGTTTAAAAAAATGCCAGACTGCACTCTTCCTAGACTCGGATCCCTTTTCAGGGATTGCAGACTGAGCTTTAACCGGATGGCCACGCTGTCCTCCAACAGGTTTTGGCTTTGACACGCGTTTTGGGCCAGATACGGGCCCGGCAGATGGAACCTGTTGCGATGTTGATGCCTGCTGCGGCCCCTCCTCCACCTCCGCTTCTGAACTACTGCCGCCTGCACCCTGTTCCCCCAATGGCTGCCAATCGGGGTCAATAACTGGGTCATCTATTACCTCCTCTTCGAGCTCGTGTGCAACTTCGTCTGTGTCACTGTGTCGGTCGGTGGTATAGCGTTCGTGGCGGGGCAACATAGTCTCATCAGGGTCTGATTGTGGATCTGTACCCTGAGAGGGCAATGTGGTGGTCTGAGTCAAAGGAGCAGCATAGTACTCTGGCTGTGGCTGTGCATCAGTGCACTCCATGTCAGAATCTACTTGTAATGGGCATGGCCTGTTAAATGTTTCACTTTCTAAGCCAGGGACGGTATGTGTAAAGAGCTCCATGGAGTGACCCGTTGTGTCGCCTGCTGCATCCTTCTCTCTTGTTGTAGTTTTTGCTGAGGAGGACAAGGAAGCGACTTGTCCCTGACCGTGAACATCCACAAGCGACGCGCTGCTTTTACATTTACCAGTTTCTGAAGAGGAGGCAAAAGAGCTAGAGGCTGAGTCTGCAATGTAAGCCAAAACTTGCTGTTGCTGCTCCGCCTTTAAAAGCGGTTTTCCTACTCCCAGAAAAGAGAGCGTTCGAGGCCTTGTGTAGCCTGACGACGAAACTGGCTCCACAGCTCCAGACTTAGGTGGAATATTTTTATCCCCACGACCACCTGATGCTCCACTACCACTACCATCATTACCAGCTGACAATGAACGCCCACGACGACCTCTTGCACCAGACTTCCTCATTGTTTTAAAATCTTAACCAAAGTAACTTTATTTGTTGCTGTCAAACAACTTACACGGTGAGCTATAACTTCAGTATGATTTCTATATCCCTTAACAGGTTGGTGAGACCACAACGAAAATCAGGCACAATGTTACACACTCTGTTTTCTGTGGCACCAAATCACAGAGATGACACACACGCAGGACTGTCACTCAAGCACTATTGTCAATATTAATCTCCCACCTAATTAATTTTTTTTTTTTCTCAGGGAGACTTTAGAAACCCAAGAATATTTAAAAAAAAAAAAAAAAAAAAAAAAGCCTTTCTATGGCCCACTGAATGAGAGATGGCACGCACAGGAGTGGCACACAAGCCCTGACAGAGGCCAATATTTTTCTCACACTGATTGATGTAGTGTTTTTGTGTTGAGGTAGATTTTAAAACACAAATGAAGGAAAAAAACTTAAAGGCTTTCTATGGCCCACAATTAGAGAGAGAGGTGGCACACCCAGGAGTCAAGACTGGCACACAAGCTGAAAGGGCAATATTACTCTCCCACTGTTTTTTTAACTTTTTTTTTTTATTTTCAGGGAGACTTTAGAAACCAAATAATATTAAAAAAACAAAAAAAATAAATAGCCTTTCTATGGCCCACTGAATGAGAGAGAAAGGTGGCACACCCAGGAGTCAAGACTGGCGCACAAGCTGAAAGGGCAATATTACTCTCCCACTGTTTTTTTAACTTTTTTTTTTTTTTTCAGGGAGACTTTAGAAACCAAATAATATTAAAAAAAAAACAAAAAATAAATAGCCTTTCTATGGCCCACTGAATGAGAGAGAAAGGTGGCACACCCAGGAGTCAAGACTGGCGCACAAGCTGAAAGGGCAATATTACTCTCCCACTGTTTTTTTATGTATTTTTTGTTTTTTAAGGGAGACTTTAGAAACCCAATAATATTTAAAAAAAAAAAAAAAAAGGCTTTGTATGGCCCACAATTAGAGAGAGAGGTGGCACACCCAGGAGTCAAGACTGGCACACAAGCTGAAAGGGCAATATTACTCTCCCACTGTTTTTTTATGTATTTTTTTTTTTTCAGGGAGACTTTAGAAACCAAATAATATTAAAAAAAAATAAAAAATAAATAGCCTTTCTATGGCCCACTGAATGAGAGAGAGAGGTGGCACACCCAGGAGTCAAGACTGGCGCACAAGCTGAAAGGGCAATATTACTCTCCCACTGTTTTTTTTTTTTTATTTTCAGGGAGACTTTAGAAACCAAATAATATTTTAAAAAAAAAAAAAAACAAGGCTTTCTATGGCCCACTGAATGAGAGATGGCACGCACAGGAGTGGCACACAAGCCCTGACTGAGGCCAATATTTTTCTCCCACTGACTGATGTACTGTTTTTGTGTTGAGGTAGATTTTAAAACACAAATGAAGGAAAAAAAATAAAAGGCTTTCTATGGCCCACTGAATGAGAGGGAGAGAGGTGGCACACCCAGGAGTCAAGACTGGCACACAAGCTGAAAGGGCAATATTACTCTCCCACTGTTTTTTTATGTATTTTTTTTTTTCAGGGAGACTTTAGAAACCAAATAATATTAAAAAAAAAAAAAAAAAAAAAAGGCTTTCTATGGCCCACTGAATGAGAGGGACAGAGGTGGCACACCCAGGAGTCAAGACTGGCACACAAGCTGAAAGGGCAATATTACTCTCCCACTGTTTTTTTATGTATTTTTTGTTTTTTAAGGGAGACTTTAGAAACCCAATAATATTTAAAAAAAAAAAAAAAAAGGCTTTGTATGGCCCACAATTAGAGGGAGAGAGGTGGCACACCCAGGAGTCAAGACTGGCACACAAGCTGAAAGGGCAATATTACTCTCCCACTGTTTTTTTATGGGTTTTTTTTTTTTCAGGGAGACTTTAGAAACCAAATAATATTAAAAAAAACAAAAAAATAAATAGCCTTTCTATGGCCCACTGAATGAGAGAGAGAGGTGGCACACCCAGGAGTCAAGACTGGCACACAAGCTGAAAGGGCAATATTACTCTCCCACTGTTTTTTTATGTTTTTTTTGTTTTTTAAGGGAGACTTTAGAAACCCAATAATATTTAAAAAAAAAAAAAAATAGGCTTTCTATGGCCCACTGAATGAGAGGGAGAGAGGTGGCACACCCAGGAGTCAAGACTGGCACACAAGCTGAAAGGGCAATATTACTCTCCCACTGTTTTTTTAGGTTTTTTTTTTTTTTTCAGGGAGACTTTAGAAACCAAATAATATTAAAAAAAAAAAATAATAAATAGGCTTTCTATAGCCCACTGAATGAGAGATAGCACACACAGCAGTGGCACACAAGCCCTGACTGAGGCCAATATTTTTCTCCCACTGATTGATGTAGTGTTTTTGTGTTGAGGTAGAATTTAGAACACAAATCACGGAAAAAATAAATAGGCTTTCTATGGCCCACTCAGTGAGAGATGGCACACACAGGGATGGCACTGTAGCAGAAATGCCAATCTTAATCTCCCACAAAAAAAACAAACAAAAAAAAAAAACTGTCCTACAATTACTATCTCCCTGCAGTAATCTAAGCCAGGTATGGCAGGCAGCAATAGGAGTGGACTGATGCACAAATTAAATATAAAGTGTGGACAAACAAAAAAGATAGCTGTGCAGAAAGGAAGGAACAAGAGGATATGTGCTTTGAAAAAAACAGTTGGTTTCCACAGTGGCGTACACACAGCAATACAGCTATCACGGAGCCTTCTAGGGCAGCCCAATGAGCTACAGCGCTGAGGGAAAAAAAAAAAAAAATAGCTTCCACAGTCCCTGCACACCGAAGGTGGTGTTGGACAGTGGAAATCGCTGCAGCACAAGCGGTTTGGTGGTTAGTGGACCCTGCCTAACGCTCTCCCTGCTTCTGACGAAGCGGCAGCAACCTGTCCCTAAGCTCAGATCAGCAGCAGTAAGATGGCGGTCGGCGGGAACGCCCCTTTATAGCCCCTGTGACGCCGCAGACAGCAAGCCAATCACTGCAATGCCCTTCTCTAAGATGGTGGGGACCAGGATCTATGTCATCACGCTGCCCACACTCTGCGTTCACCTTCATTGGCTGAGAAATGGCGCTTTTCGCGTCATTGAAACGCGACTTTGGCGCGAAAGTCGCGTACCGCATGGCCGACAAGCACAGGGGTCGGATCGGGTTTCATGAGACGCCGACTTAGCCAAAAGTCGTCGACTTTTGAAAATGATCGACCCGTTTCGCTCAACCCTACCGGCAACGTGTCCTGCAACAGCCACGCAGGCACAACAGACCCAAAGCTGCCGCCAGTGCAGGCTTCGGCCTACACTCTGCTCCATCTCCTCCTCCTGCTGACCCTGGGCTCTAACACCGCCAGTTGGGGCCCGGTACTGCTAGCTGCACAGAGAAAAACACCAGCCAATGTGTCAGTGGGGTTCAGCACCGCCAGCTGTTCCCCTGCTGTGTAGCCGGCATCGTGTCCTGCAAAAGCCACACAGATACAAGAACTGAAATTGAAGGGAACCTGTCCCCCCTCCCCCAGGCGTTTGTACGTTTTACAGCCACCTTGTACAGCGGTAATGCTGCATGTGTGCAAGGTGGCTCATAAACGTATTCTCCTCGCCCATGTGGAACTGAAAACACGTCTAAAATGTGTCCTCTGTGTGACCATTTAACCGTCCCGGTGGTGTGACTTTAATTTGTAATGACACGCTGCAACCCCCTTGGTAGCGCTGCCCGTCTTCTGGCATCATTGTTTGGCTGCCTGCGCCTCTGCGGCCGCCCTGACCCACACAACGCCCCTCGGTGTCTTATTTATTGGGACTGCGAGGGTGTGATTGATGGGCATGAGCAGTGCATCAGTTCGCCTGTCCCTCATCTCCTTCCGCCTTCTTCAGACTGTGCGGCTTCATGGCCGTGGCATGCGATAAGGGATCAGCTGACGCCGCACAGTCTGAAGCGGGTGTAAGGACCCGAGTGTGAGAGGCGAACATATGTGCTGCGCCAGGCCATGAATCCCAGACCCGCAGTGTTTTAACAATGTTAAGACACTGCGGGGCTGGGATTCATGGTCATCGCGAACCGCACCGGCCGACATTAAATGATGTCAGAAGATGGGAAGCGCTAACAGCGCTAGGCCAGGGGATAACACGACAGCGCAGACTCCTGTACAGCAAATAACAATGCTCAGGAGGCTGCACCCAGCACCAAGGTGGGATTCTTGACATCTGTGCTGCGTCTCATTACGAAGGGAACTCGCGCCTCCAACACAGTTTGACTGTATAAAGGGCTAAATGTTATACGTGTTTCATTCAGCGTGTGCAAGGAGAAAAATTAAAAGAGCAACCTTTGACTTGTGCAGCACTACTGCTGCATAAGCTGTGGCTCTTCTACTTTGTAACACCTGAGGGGGGGTTAAAGGTTACCTTTGAAATTGGTTCTATTAGGCTTCGGCCTACACTCTGCTCCCCCTGCAGAGCCCGGGCTCCAACACCGCCAGTTGGGGCCCGGTACTGCTAGCTGCACAGAGCCAAACACCAGCCAATGTGTCAGTGGGGTTCAGCACCGCCAGCTGTTCCCCTGCTGTGCAGCCGGCAACGTGTCCTGCAACAGCCACGCAGGCACAACAGACCCAAAGCTGCCGCCAGTGCAGGCTTCGGCCTACACTCTGCTCCATCTCCTCCTCCTGCTGACCCTGGGCTCTAACACCGCCAGTTGGGGCCCGGTACTGCTAGCTGCACAGAGAAAAACACCAGGCAATGTGTCAGTGGGGTTCAGCACCGCCAGCTGTTCCCCTGCTGTGTAGCCGGCATCGTGTCCTGCAAAAGCCACGCAGACACAAAAACTGAAATTGAAGGGAACCTGTCCCCCCTCCCCCAGGCGTTTGTACGTTTTACAGCCACCTTGTACAGCGGTAATGCTGCATGTGTGCAAGGTGGCTCATAAACGTATTCTCCTCGCCCATGTGGAACTGAAAACACGTCTAAAATGTGTCCTCTGTGTGACCATTTAACCGTCCCGGTGGTGTGACTTTCCTTTGTAATGACACGCTGCAACCCCCTTGGTAGCGCTGCCCGTCTTCTGGCATCATTGTTTGGCTGCCTGCGCCTCTGCGGCCGCCCTGACCCACACAACGCCCCTCGGTGTCTTATTTATTGGGACTGCGAGGGTGTGATTGATGGGCATGAGCAGTGCATCAGTTCGCCTGTCCCTCATCTCCTTCCGCCTTCTTCAGACTGTGCGGCTTCATGGCCGTGGCATGCGATAAGGGATCAGCTGACGCCGCACAGTCTGAAGCGGGTGTAAGGACCCGAGTGTGAGAGGCGAACATATGTGCTGCGCCAGGCCATGAATCCCAGACCCGCAGTGTTTTAACAATGTTAAGACACTGCGGGGCTGGGATTCATGGTAATCGCGTACCGCACCGGCCGACATTAAATGATGTCAGAAGATGGGCAGCGCTAACAGCGCTAGGCCAGGGGATAACACGACAGCGCAGACTCCTGTACAGCAAATAACAACGCTCAGGAGGCTGCACCCAGCACCAAGGTGGGATTCTTGACATCTGTGCTGCGTCTCATTACGAAGGGAACTCGCGCCTCCAACACAGTTTGACTGTATAAAGGGCTAAATGTTATACGTGTTTCATTCAGCGTGTGCAAGGAGAAAAATTAAAAGAGCAACCTTTGACTTGTGCAGCACTACTGCTGCATAAGCTGTGGCTCTTCTACTTTGTAACACCTGAGGGGGGGTTAAAGGTTACCTTTGAAATTGGTTCTATTAGGCTTCGGCCTACACTCTGCTCCCCCTGCAGAGCCCGGGCTCCAACACCGCCAGTTGGGGCCCGGTACTGCTAGCTGCACAGAGCCAAACACCAGCCAATGTGTCAGTGGGGTTCAGCACCGCCAGCTGTTCCCCTGCTGTGCAGCCGGCAACTTGTCCTGCAACAGCCACGCAGGCACAACAGACCCAAAGCTGCCGCCAGTGCAGGCTTCGGCCTACACTCTGCTCCATCTCCTCCTCCTGCTGACCCTGGGCTCTAACACCGCCAGTTGGGGCTCTAGGAAGACAAGCTTGAATAGGTCCCCATCCTGGTTCCAGCACCGTCAGCTAGTTCCGAGCAGAGCCTTTGGCTTAGGTGCCTCCCTCTGGGTATCCGAGTTCCACCAACGTCAGGTGGTCCTTGGTAGTGCTTTCAGGCACGGGTACCTCCTGCTTAGTAACCGGGTTCCAGTAACGTCAGCTGGTCCTCGGTAGTTCCATTGGCTCTTGGACCTTCGGCTACCCATCCGGGTTCCAGCACCGTCAGCTGGTTCTCGGCAGTGTCTTTTGCTCTTATACCTTCTGCTCCCCATCCTGGTTCCAGTACCGTCAGCTAGTTCCGGGCAGAGCTTTTGGCTTAGGTGCCTCCCTCTGGGTATCCGAGTTCCACCAACGTCAGGTGGTCCTTGGTAGTGCTTTCAGGCACGGGTACCTCCTGCTTAGTAACTGGGTTCCAGTAACGTCAGCTGGTCCTCGGTACTTCCATTGGCTCTTGGACCTTCGGGTAGCCATCCGAGTTCCAGTTCCATCAGCTGTTTCTCGGCATTTTCTCAGCCTTCTTGTACCTTCTGCTACATTTCCAAGTTCAAGAGACTAAACACGATAACCCGGAAGACCACCCCTAAGATGACGACGACACCAGAGACGACAACCACCGTGATGACGACGACCCTGGAGACGATGACCCTGAAGACCACCCCGATGACGACGACCCCAGAGACGACAACCACCGTGATGACGACGACCCTGGAGACGATGACCCTGAAGACCACCCCGATGACGACGACCCCGGAGACGACGACCCTGGAGACGACGACGACCTGGAAGACCGAGAAGCAGAAGAACAAGAGGCTGCAGAACAAAGAGCAGAAGAACATTAAGCATAAGACTAAATATCAGAGCAAAAGATATTATCTAAATTATAAGCAGAAGAAGACTAAGCAGTGTATGGGGGTGAGTCCGTTCCTCCTCGTGGTGCCCCTGGATAAAGCCTGATTTTGCAGGCCAAACTGAACGCGGACAAATGTAACTGTTTTGTGACAGGCAGAACGGAAGGTGTACTCTTCAAACTTTTATAGATAACAACTACGGGAATGCCTGTCACAAATAAGAATATGATGAAGAAGTTGAATATGAAGAAGATAATAGTAAAATAAAAAGAATATGAACAATGTAACAAAAAAAATAATAGGTAGAAGATGAAGAAGAAGATGAATAAGGTGAAGAAGTTGATGTCAAAGAAGCTAATGATGAGGATAATGAAGAAGAAAGTGTGGGAGAAGTAAAAAAGAAGGTGAAGGGCGTGGAAGTAGTGAAACATCAATATCTGACAAAATAAAATAAAAAAAAATAACAGTCAAAATCTTTCTAACGCCGAACGTCATAAAAAAAAATAAAAATCCTGCTATTCTATTTGATTGGGCTAAACCTCTGTGCCTTTAATGTCTCCGCCACCTCCCCCAATACATCCTACATTATTCTTAGTTGTTTTCCTTCATGTAGAATGAACCTACAAGTTTATAAAGGGTTTATTTTAATTCCGATATTTTCGTCCCATTGACTTGCATTGGGATCGGGTATCGGTATCGGATTAGATCCGATACTTTGACGGTATCGGCCGATACTTTCCAATACCGATACTTTCCGATATCGGAAGGTATCGCTCAACACTACTGCTCTGACATTTGGCACTTTCCGAGGAGGAGGCGAAAGAGCTAGAGGCAGAGTCAGCAATGAAAGCCAATACTTGTTCCTCCTGCTCCGGTTTCAAAAGTGGTTTTCCTACTTCCAGAAAAGGGAGCGTTCGAGGCCTTGTGTAGCCAGATGACGACCCTGGCTCAACAACTCGAGACTTAGGTGCTGTACTGCTTTTACCACGACCACCTGATGCTCCACCACCTCTACCATCATTACCAGCTGACAATGACCGCCCACGGCCATGACCTCTTCCACTAGACTTCCTCATTGTTTGCAAAACGTAACCAAAGTAACGGTATTTGTTATTGTAAAACAACTTATAAGGTGAACTCAAACTTCTGTAGGATTTATATATACCTTTATAGGTGCCTGACACTGAAAGGAAAATCAGGCCCAATGTTACACACTAGGTTTTCTGTGCCCCAATAATTTGAGACAGATGGCACACACAGGACCGGCACTCAAGCAGAAATGCCAATCTTAATCTCCCACTATTTTTTTTTTTCAGGGAGAATTTAAAAAAAAAAAATTAACAGTATGACACACTAGGTTTCCTGTGCCCAAATAATTTCAGACAGATGGCACACACAGGACCGGCACTCAAGCAGAAATGCCAATTTTAATCTCCCACTATTTTTTTTTTCAGGGAGAATTTAAAAAAAAAAATGGCCCAGTATTACACACTGGTTTTCTGTGGCACACAATGAGAGACAGATGCCACACACAGCAATGGCACAGAGGCAGACTTGCCAATCTTTATCTCCCACTATTTATTTATTTTTTTTACAGGGAGAATAAAAAAAAAAAAATGGCCCATTATTACTCACTGGTTTTCGGTGGCACACAATGAGAGACAGATGCCACACACAGCAATGGCACAGAGGCAGACTTGCCAATCTTTATCTCCCACTATTAATTTTTTTTTTACAGGGAGAATTTACCCCCCAAAAAAAAATGGCCCAGTATTACACACTGGTTTTCGGTGGCACACAATGAGAGACAGATGCCACACACAGCAATGGCACAGAGGCAGACTTGCCAATCTTTATCTCTCACTATTTATTTATTTTTTTACAGGGAGAATTTACAAAACAAAAAAAAAGGCCCAGTATTACACACTGGTTTTCGGTGGCACACAATGAGAGAAAGATGCCGCACACAGCACTGGCACAGAGGCAGGCTTGCCAATCTTTATCTCCCACTATTTATTTATTTTTTTACAGGGAGAATTAAAAAAAAAATGGCCCAGTATTACACACTGGTTTTCGGTGGCACACAATGAGAGACAGATGCCACACACAGCAATGGCACAGAGGCAGACTTGCCAATCTTTATCTCCCACTATTAATTTTTTTTTTATAGGGAGAATTTACCCCCCAAAAAAATGGCCCAGTAATACACACTGGTTTTCGGTGGCACACGATGAGAGACAGATGCCACACACAGCACTGGCACAGAGGCAGACTTGCCAATCTTTATCTCCCACTATTAATTTTTTTTTTACAGGGAGAATTTACAAAAAAAAAATGGCCCAGTATTACACACTGGTTTTCAGTGGCACACAAAGAGAGACAGATGCCACATGCAGCAATGGCACAGAGGCAGACTTTCCAATCTTTATCTCCCACTATTTATTTATTTTTTTACAGGGAGAATTTACAAAACAAAAAAAAATGGCCCGGTATTACACACTGGTTTTCGGTGGCACACAATGAGAGACAGATGCCACACACAGCAATGGCACAGAGGCAGACTTGCCAATCTTTATCTCTCACTATTAATTTTTTTTTACAGGGAGAATTTACAAAACACAAAAAAATGGCCCAGTATTACACACTGGTTTTCGGTGGCACACAAAGAGAGACAGATGCCACACGCAGCAATGGCACAGAGGCAGACTTTCCAATCTTTATCTCCCACTATTTATTTATTTTTTTACAGGGAGAATTTACAAAACACAAAAAAATGGCCCAGTATTACACACTGGTTTTTGGTGGCACACAATGAGAGACAGATGCCACACACAGCACTGGCACAGAGGCAAACTTGCCAATCTTTATCTCACACTATTTATTTATTTTTTTACAGGGAGAATTTAAAAAAAAAAATGGCCCAGTATTACACACTGGTTTTCGGTGGCACACAATGAGAGACAGATGCCACACACAGCACTGGCACAGACGGCAGACTTGCCAATTTTTATCTCCCACTATTTATTTTTTTCAGGGAGAATTAAAAAAAAAAAAATTATGGCCCAGTATTACACACTGGTTTTCGGTGGCACACAATGAGAGACAGATGCCACAAACAGCAATGGCACAGAGGCAGACTTGCCAATCTTTATCTCCCACTATTTAATTTTTTTTTTCAGGGACAATAAAAAAAATAAATAAAAATAAAGGACCAGTATTACACAGTGGTTTTCAGTGGCACACAATGAGAGACAGATGCCACACACAGCAATGGCACAGATGCAGACTTGCCAATCTTTATCTCCCACTATTTAAATTTTTTTTTTTTTTAAGGAACAATAAAAAAAAAAAAAAAAAAAATAAAGGACCAGTATTACACACTGGTTTTCGGTGGCACACAATGAGAGACAGATGCCACACACAGCACTGGCACAGAGGCAGACTTGCCAATCTTTATCTCCCTGCAGTAATCTCAGAAAATTATGGCAGGCAGCTATAAAAAGGACTGCTGCACACAAAAGTGTGGACAAACAAACAAGATAGCTGTGCAGAAAGGAAGGAACAACAGGATTTGTGCTTTGAAAAAAGCATTTGGTTTGCACAGCGGCATACACACACAGCAACGCAGCTATCAGGGAGCCTTCTAGGGCAGCCCAATGAGCTACAGCGCTGAGGAAAAAAAAATGTAGCTTCCACTGTCCCTGCAAACAAAAGGTGGTGTTGGACAGTGGAAATCGCTACAGCACAAGCGGTTTGGGGGTGAATGTACCATGCAAAACACTATCCCTGCTTCTGACGAAGCGGCACCGCTCCCTACACTCAGATCAGCAGCAGTAAGATGGCGGTCGGCGGGAACGCCCCTTTATAGCCCCTGTGACGCGGCAGAAAGCAAGCCAATCACTGCAATGCCCTTCTCTAAGATGGTGGGGACTGAGATCTATGTCATCACGCTGCCCACACTCTGCGTCCACCTTCATTGGCTGAGAAATGGCGCTTTTAGCGTCATTGAAACGCAACTTTGGCGCAAAAGTCGCGTACCGCATGGCCGACCCCACACAGGGATCGGGTCGGGTTTCATGAGACGCCGACTTTGCCAAAAGTCGGCGACTTATGAAAATGAACGATCCGTTTCGCTCAACCCTAGTCTGCGGGCGTCATGTTGCATTTGCAGAGCCCCTGATGTATCTAAACAGTAGAAACCCTGCACAAGTCACCCCACTTTAAAAACTAGAGCCCCAAAGAAGCTTATCTAGATATGTGGTGCGCACTATGAACCCCCAAGTGCTTCACAGAAGTTTATAAAGCAGAGCTGTGAAAATAAATCATTTTTTTCCACAAAAATGATTTTTTACCACAAAATTTTTACTTTCTCAAGGGTAACAGGATTAAACCCTTAATCCCATATGACGTACTATCCCGTCGAGGTGACCTGGGACTTAATTCCCAGTGACAGGATGGTATGTCATATGCAATCGGCCGTGCTCACGGGGGGAGCGCAGCCAATCGTGGCCGGGTGTCAGCTGACTATCGCAGCTAACATCCAGCACTATGTGCCAGGAGCAGTCACGGAACGCACATTAACCCCGGCACATTGTGATCAAACATGATCGCAGTGTTTGGGCAGCATAGGGAAGCATCGCGCAGGGAGGGGCCTCCCTGCGTAGTTCCCTGAGACCCTCGGAACAGCGCGATGTGATCACGTTGCTCCGAGGGTCTCCTACCTCCTTCTCCCTGCAGGCCCCGGATCCAATATGGCTGCGGGGCTGCTTCTGGGTCCTGCAGGGAGGTGGCTTGCAAGCGCCTGCTCAGAGCAGGCGCTTGCAAGCCTGCAGCACTGCCTGTCAGATCGCTGATCTGACACAGTGCTGTGCAAAGTTTCAGATTAGCAATCTGACACTATAACATGATGTCCCCTTTGGGGCAATGTAAAAAAGTAAAAAAAAAAAAATATTCACATGTATAAAAAAAAATTAAAAAAATTCCTAAATAAACAAGAAAAAAAAATATTGTTCCCATAAATACATTTCTTTATAAAAAAAACAAAAAAACAATAGAAGTACACATATTTAGTATCGCGGCGTCCATAACGACCCGACTTATAAAACTGTCCCACTAGTTAACTCCTTCAGTGATCACCGTACAAAAAAAGAGGCAAAAAACAAAGCTTTATTATCATACCGCCAAACAAAAAGTGGAATAACATGCGATCAAAAAGACGGATATAAATAACCATGGTACCGCTGAAAACGCCATCTTATCCCGCGAAAACGAGCCACCATACAGTGTCATCAGCGAAAAAATAAAAAAGTTATAGTTCTCAGAATAAAGCGATGCAAAAATTATTTTTTCTATAAAATAGTTTTTATCGTATAAATGCGCCAAAACATAAAAAAATGATATAAATAAGGTATCGCTGTAATCATACTATCCCAAAGAATAAATCTGCTTTATCAATTTTACCAAACGTGGAATGGTATAAACGCCCCCCCCCCATAAAAAAAAAGAAATTAATGAATAGCTGTTTTTGGGTCATTCTGCCTCACTAAAATCAAAATAAAAAGCGATCAAAAAATGTCACATGCCCGAAAATGGTACCAATAAAAACGTCAACTGGTCCCGCAAAAAACAAGACCTCACATGACTCTGCAGACCAAAATATGGAAAAATTATAGCTCTCAAAATGTGGAGACGCAAAAACTATTTTTTTGCAATAAAAAGCGTCTTTTAGTGTGTGACAGCTGCCAATCACACAAATCGTCTAAAACCCACTATAAAAGTAAATCAAACCCCTCTTCATCACCCCCTTAGTTAGGAAAAAATAGTAACATTTAAAAAATGTATTTATTTCCATTTTCCCATTAGGGTTAGGGTTAGGGTTGGGGCTAGGGCTAGGGTTAGGGTTGTGGCTAGGGTTAGGGTTGGGGCTAGGGTTGGGGCTAGTGTTAGGGTTGGTGCTAGATTAGGGTTGGGGCTCGGGTTAGGGTTGGGGCTTGGGTTAGTATTGGGGCTAGAGTTAGGGTTGGGGCTAGGGTTATGGATGGAGTTATGGTTACAGTTAGGGTTTGGGCTAAAGTTAGGGTTAGAGTTGGGGCTAAAGTTAAGGTTAGGGTTGGGGCTAAAGTTAGGGTTAGGATTACATTTATAAAGTCAGAAAAATCACTGCACTCGTATGCTTTTTAGATGCATAAATTGAAAAGTTTATTCAAATTGAAGAGAGTAAGATACTAGGCGAATTGACGTTTCGGCCAACCCGTGGCCTTGTTCACAAAAGCCGCCTGTTGAATTTCTCTTGCATATAAAGAAGAATCCTTCAAATTGTGTTGAGTTATATACAATGATATAGCGATATACCTAGCTGGAACGTTAAATGACGTATGTCCATGCAAAAAAAAGGCCGTATCCGCGGCTGGAACAGATCCTGTCCTGTAGATACAATGGGCAAAATTATAGATCAGGTACTGGTCATCCCGTATGTTCTCATATGCCCTCAAGATCACATAGAGATCTGGTGCTGTGTTGCGTTGGTAAGTACGTGACCCAATGGGTACATACAGGAGACCCTCCCTGGGAATATGATATGCTGCCGGTGGGTACAACAACCTCGTCCCGAGGTGCAGGCGAGGCGTACGCGTTGGCGGCGTGGTGGGGGAGGCCGACAGGATCGTGTCGGCCTCCCCCACCACGCCGCCAACGCGTACGCCTCGCCTGCACCTCGGGACGAGGTTGTTGTACCCACCGGCAGCATATCATATTCCCAGGGAGGGTCTCCTGTATGTACCCATTGGGTCACGTACTTACCAACGCAACACAGCACCAGATCTCTATGTGATCTTGAGGGCATATGAGAACATACGGGATGACCAGTACCTGATCTATAATTTTGCCCATTGTATCTACAGGACAGGATCTGTTCCAGCCGCGGATACGGCCTTTTTTTTGCATGGACATACGTCATTTAACGTTCCAGCTAGGTATATCGCTATATCATTGTATATAACTCAACACAATTTGAAGGATTCTTCTTTATATGCAAGAGAAATTCAACAGGCGGCTTTTGTGAACAAGGCCACGGGTTGGCCGAAACGTCAATTCGCCTAGTATCTTACTCTCTTCAATTTGAATAAACTTTTCAATTTATGCATCTAAAAAGCATACGAGTGCAGTGATTTTTCTGACTTTATGATATATGGGATCAAAACATCCCGTTCACTAGCACCGCAGACTACATCAATTGAGTGCTGGCTTTGATTTCTTCTCTACAGGATTACATTTATGGTTGGGATTAGGATTAGGGGTGTGTAAAGTTTAGGAGTGTGGTTAGGGTTATGATTGGGATTAGGGTTAGAGGTGTGTTGGAGTTTAGGGTGTTGTTATAGGGTTGGGATTAGGGTTAGGGGTCTGTTGGGGTTAGGGGTGTGTTGGTGTTAGGGGCGTGATTGGGGTTAGGGTTAGGGGCATGTTCAGGTTAGGGGTGTGGTTAGGGTTATGGGTAGAGTTGGGATTAGGGTTAGGGGTGTGTTTGGGTTAGGATTTCAGTTACAATTGGGGACTTCCACTGTTTAGGCACATCAAGGGCTCTTCAAACACGACATGGCGCCTGATCTCAATTCCAGCCAATTCTGCATTGAAAAAGTAAAACAGTGCTCCTTCCCCTCCTAGCTCTCCCGTGCGACCAAACAGGGTTTTACCCATACATATAGTGTATCAGTGTATTCAGGACAAATTGCACAACTTTTCAGGTCCAATTTCTCTTGTTTTTCTTGGGAAAATAAAAATTTGGGGGGCTAAAAAACAATTTTTGTGGGAAAAAAATTATTTCTTATTTTCATGGCTCTGCGTTATAAACTATATTAAAACACTTGGGGGTTGAAAGTTCTCACAACACATCTAGATAAGTTGCTTGGGGGGTCTAGTTTCCAATATGGGGTCACTTGTGGGGGGTTTCTACTGTTTAGGTACATTAGGGGCTCGGCAAACGCAATGTGACGCCTGCAGACCATTCCATCTAAGTTTACATTCCAAACGGCGCTCCTTCCCTTCCGAGCTCTGCCATGTGCCCAAACTGTGGTTCCCCCCACATATAAGGTATCAGCGTACTCAGGATAAATTGGAAAACAACTTTTGGGGTCCAATTTCTCTTGTTACCCTTGGGAAAATAAAAATTTAAGGGGCTAAAAAACATTTTTGTGGAAAAAAAAATACTTTTATTTTCACGGCTCTGCGTTATAAACTGTAGTGAAACACTTGGGGGTTCAAAGCTCTCACAACACATCTAGATAATTTCCTTAGGGGGTCTATTTTTCAAAATGGTTTAGGCTCATCAGGGGCTCTCCAAATGTGACATGGTGTCCCATCTCAATTCCAGTCAATTTTGCATTGAAAAGTCAAACCGCGCTCCTTTCTTCCGAGCTCTGCCATGCGCCCAAACAGTGGTTTACCCCCACATATCGGGTATCAGTGCACTCAAAACAAATTGCACAACAACTTTTGGGGTCCAATTTCTTCTCTTACCCTTGGGAAAATAAAAAATTGGGGTGAAAAAAATCATTTTTGCGATAAAACATGATTTTTTATTTTTACGGCTCTAAATTATAAACTTCTGTGAAGCACTTGGTGGGTCAGAGTGCGCACCACACATCTAGATAAGTTTCTTAGGGGGTCTAATTTCCAAAATGGTGTCATTTGTGGGGGTTTCCACTGTTTAGGCACATCAGGGGCTCTCCAAATGCAACATGGCGTCCCATCTCAATTCCAGTCAATTTTGCATTGAAAAGTCAAACAGCGCTCCTTCCCTTCCGAGCTCTGCCATGCACCCAAACAGTGGTTTACCTCCACATGTGGGGTATCGTCGTACTCAGGATAAATTGCAAAACAACCTTTGGGGTCCTTTTTCTCCTTTTACCCTTGGTAAAATAAAACAAATTGGAGCTGAAATAAATTTTTTTTGAAAAAAAGTTAAATGTTCGGTTTTTTTAAACATTCCAAAAATTCCTGTGAAACACCTGAAGGGTTAATAAACTTCTTGAATGTGGTTTTGAGTACCTTGAGATGTGCAGTTTTTCGAATTGTGTCAGACTTGGGTATTTTCTATCATATAGACCCCTCAAAGTGACTTCAAATGTGATGTGGTCCCTAAAAAAAATGTTGTTGTAAAAATGAGAAATTGCTGGTCAACTTTTAACCCTTATAACTCCCTAAGAAAAAAAAATTGGTTCCAAAATTGTGCTGATGTAAAGTATACATGTGGGAAATGTTACGTATTTTGTAACTATATAATGTTAAGTATAAATGTATAAATGTTAAGTATTTTGTGTGACATATCTCTGTGATTTAAGGGCATAAAAATTCAAAGTTAGAAAATTGTGAAATTTTCTAAATTTTCGCCAAATTTCCATTTTTTTCACAAATATACGCAGTTAATATCAAAGAAATGTTACCACTATCATGAAGTGCAATATATCATGAGAAAACAATGTCAAAATCATCAGGATCCGTTGAAGCATTCCAGAGTGATAACCTCATAAAAGGACAGTGGTCAGAATTGTATAAATTGGCCCGGTCATTAACGTGCAAACCACCCTTGGGGCTTAAGGGGTTAATTGGACCATGAAAGTTGTTGTGCAATTTGTTCTTAGTATGCTGATATCCCATATGTGGGGAGACCACTGTTTGGGCACATGGTAGAGCTCGGAAGGGAAGAAATGCCGTTGTGGAATGCAGACTTTGATAGAATGGTCTGCGAGCATCATGTTGCGCTTGCAGAGCCCTTGACGTGCCTAAGCAGTAAAAATCCCCCCCAATTGACCCCATTTTGGAAACTAGATCCCCCAAGGAGCTTATCTATATGTGTGGTGAGCACTTTGAACGCCCAAGTGCCTCACAGAAGTTTATAATGCAGAGCTGTAAAAATAAGAAATCTTTTTTTTCACAAAAATGATTTTTAATCCCCCAATTTTTTTTATTTTCCCAAGACTAACAGGAGAAACTGGACCCCAAAAGCTGTCCAATTTGTCCTGAGTACCCTGATGCCCCATATGTGCAGGTGAACCACTGTTTGGGCGCACAGCAGAGCTCAGAAGGAAGGGAGCACCATTTGACTTTTTGAACGCAAAATTGGCTGGAAACAATGGTGGCGCCATGTCGCGTTTGGAGATCCCCTGATGTACTCAAACAGTGGAAACCCACCAATTCTAACTCCAACCCTAATCCCAACACACCCGTAACCCTAATCCCAACCCTATCCATAATCCTAATTACAACCCTAACCCCAACACACTCCTAACCCTAATCCCAACCCTAACCATAACCCTAATCACAACCCTAACCCCAACACACCCCTAAACCTAATCCAACACTAACTATAACCCTAATCACAACCCTCACCTCAACACACCCCTAACCCCAATCATAACCCTAATCAAAACCCTAACCGCAACACGCCCCTAACCATAATCCCAGCCCTAACTATAACCCTAAACCCAATACACCCTAACCCTAATCCAAACCATAAACCCAACAGATCCCTAACCCTAATCCTAACCCTAACTACAAACCTAACCCAAATCCCAACTCTAATCCCAATACACCTCTAACCCTAATCCCAACATTGACAATAACCCTAATCCCAAACCTAACTCTAATCTTAACTCTAACCCCAATCTCAACCCTAACCCAAACCTAACCCTAATCCCAAACCTAACCCTAATCCCAACCCTAACCCTAATCTCAACCCTAATTCTAATCTTAACTCTAACCCTAACTTTAGCCCCAACCCTAACCCTAACTTTAACCCAACTCACTTTAGCCCAGCTCTAACCCTGCTTGGAAACTGGAAATAAATACATTTTCTTTATTATTGTTTCCTAACTAAGGGGGTGATAAAGGGGGGGGGGGTTATTTAGTTTTTTTTAATTTTGATCACTGTGGTAGGGTTTTTGTGACCAAAATTAACCAATAGGAAAAATCTTCCTATTGTTGCTGGGTGCTGGCAGGGACATCTTGGCGGGAGCATTGTGCATGTGCCCACCATTTTCTTGCCAGAAAAAGAGGATGCACCCATGGGGTGAAGCAGGAGGGCCGAGGTGCATCGGGAGACACTGGAAAGTATTGGGGGGGTGATCGGGGAACCCTATTTCTCTGTCCACTGATGTGCGATCACATAGGAGGACAGAGAAATTAAATGGCACAGCAGACTTTTTTTTTGCGATCGCCAGAGTCAGGAGACATCACGGTGACCGACATGTTTAAGGATCAGTCCTGAGCTTTTTATTATACTATTTGCCTTTTAATTGGTGGCTTCTTTATATTACACTAGATGGTGGCCCGATTCTAACGTATCGGGTATTCTAGAATATGTAGGTAGTATATAGCACAGGCTACGTACTATATTGCACAGTGACGTAGTATATAACACAACCGACGTAGTATATAACATAGCTACGTAGTATATAACAGAGCTATGTAGTATGTAACACAGCGTATGTAGTATATAACACAGCCACGTAGTATATAATATAGCCACGTAGTGTATTGCACAGGTATGTAGTATATTGGTCAGCCACATAGTATATAGCAGAACCATGTAGTATATAACATAGCCACGTAATATATTGTACAGGCACGTAGTATTTTGTACAGCCATGTAGTATATAACAGTCACGTAGTGTATTGCACAGCTACGTAGTGTATTGCACAGCTATGTAGTGTATTGGTCAGCGACGTAGTATATAGCAGAGCCACGTAGTATATAACATAGCCACGTAGTATATTGTAGAGCCACGTAGTATGTTGCACAGGCACATAGTATATTGCACAGTCACGTAGTATATAACACAGTCACGTAGTGTATTGCACAGCTATGTAGTGTATTGGTCAGCGACGTAGTATATAGCAGAGCCACGTAGTATATAACATAGCCACGTAGTATATAACAGAGCCACATAGTATATAACAGAGCCACATAGTATATTGCACAGTTGACGTAGTATATAACAGAACTGACACAGCCACATAGTATATTGCACAGCTACATAGTATATAACACAGAGCACGTAGTATATTGCACAGCCATGTAATATATTGCACAGCCACGTAGTATATTGCACAGTCACGTTGTATATTGCCCAGCTACATAGTATATAGCACAGAGATGTAGTATATAACAGAGCCCACGCAGTATGCAAAACAGCCCACGTAGTATATAGCAATGTGGGCACTATATGCGTGGTTAAAAAACACTTAAAATAAAAAATAAACATATACTCACCTTCCGAAGGCCCCTTAAAGTACTGGTGCCGATGTGCAGTGCGCGCTGCAGCTTCCGGTCCAAGGTTTGGCATGAGCGCAGGACCTGTGATGACGTCGTGGTCACATAACCGTGACGTCATGGCAGGTCCTTCTCGCATAGCATCCTTGGCACCGGAACCTGGCGCTTTCACTGCCGAGGACAGCACGCGACGTCGGATGGTGAGAATAACCTTTTATTATTATTATTATTATTATTATTATTATTATTTGTAACATTAGATCTTTTTACTATTGATGTTGCATACGCACAGGGTTAATAGCTGCATTAACGGAGTGCGTTACACCGTGGTCCGTTAACGCTGGCATTAACCCTGTGTGAGCGCTCAGCGCTGACTGCAGGACAGTAAAGCAGCAGCCATTTCGCTGCCAGACTATGGCCGTCGCTGATTGGTCATGGCAATGGTAGTGGGTAGGGTTGAGCGAAACGGATCGGTCACTTTCATAAGTCACCGACTTTTGGCAAAGTCAAGTTTCATGAAACCTGACCCGATCCCAGCGTGGGATCGGCCATACGGTACACGATCTTCGCGCTAAAGTCGCGTTTCCTATGACGCTTAAAGCGCCATTTCTCAGCCAATGAAGGTGCATGCAGAGTGTGGGCAGCGTGATGACATAGGTCCTGGTCCCCACCATCTTAGAGAAGGGCATGGCAGTGATTGGCTTGCTTTCTGCGGCGTCACAGGGGCTATAAAGGGGCGTTCTCGCCGACCGCCATGTTACTGCTGCTGATCTGAGCATAGGGAGAGGTTGCTGATGCTTCGTCAGAAGCAGGGATAGCGTTAGGCAGGGTAAATTAAGCCCCAAACCGCTTGTGCTGTAGCGATTTCCACTGTCCAACACCACCATTTCTTTTTGGGACAGTGGAGGCTCAATTTCTGTGCAACAGCTCTGTAGGTTATAAGGCTCCCTGATAGCTGCATGCCTGTGTGTACGCCGCTGTGCAAACCAACTGCTTTTTTCAAAGCACAAATCCTGTTGCTCCTTCCTTTCTGCACAGCTATCTTGTTTGTTTATCCACACTTTTGACTTTTGTGTGCAGCAGTCCTTTTTATTGCTGCCTGACATACTTTTCTGAGATAACTGTAGGGAGATAGTAATTGTAGTACAGTCCCTTTTTTTTTTGTTTTTTTTTGTTATATCTCTTCAAGCCACTTTTTGCCACAGAAAATATACTCTAATACAGTGGCCACGATTTATTCACAATTCTCCCAGAAAAAAAAAAGTGGGAGATTAAGATTGTCATATCTGCATCAGTGCCAGTCCTGTGTGTGGTATCTGTCTTTGTTTTTCTGCCACAGAAAACCTACTGTATAACAGTGGGCCTGATTTCTTCACAATTCTCCCAGAAAAAAAAATAAAAGTGGGATATTAAGATTGGCAAATCTGCATTAGTGCCAGTCCTGTGTGTGGCATCTATCTTTGCTTTTCTGCCACAGAAAACCTACTGTCTAACAGTGGGCCTGATTTCTTCACAATTCTCCCAGAAAAAAAAGTAAAAGTTGGAGATTAACATTGGCAAATCTGCATTAGTGCCAGTCCTGTGTGTGGCATTTTTTTTTTCTGCCACAGAAAACCTACTGTATAACAGTGGGCCTGATTTCTTCACAATTCTCCCAGAAAAAAAAATAAAAGTGGGAGATTAAGATTGGCAAATCTGCATTAGTGCCAGTCCTGTGTGTGGCATCTGTCTTTGTTTTTCTGCCACAGAAAACCTCCTGTATAACAGTGGGCCAGATTAAATCACTTGTCTCACATATCCCCCAAAAAATTAAAATAAAGGGAGAATAATCTTGCCAAACCTGTGCATCTGTGTGAGTGCTGTCTGTGGTATCTGTCAGTCATTTTGTGCCACAGGAACTATACCGTGATATAGTGGGCCTGATTCAATCCCTTGTCTCCCATATCAAAAAAAGAGGGACATTTCTATTGCCAGTGTGTGCATCTGCGTCAGTCCGGCTAGTGCCATATCTGCCAGCCTCTTTCTGCTAATCAAACTGTGTTGTGTAATACAGTGGGCCTGATTTTTCACTGCATTCTCCCACACAAAAAAAGGGACATTTCTATTGCCAGTGTGTGCTGTTGTGAATTCCGTTCTCGGGCTCCCTCCTGTGGTCGTGAATAGTACTTTGGTGAGTTCTGTCCTTGGGCACCCTCTGGTGGCTTTGAGTGGAACTGCTGATCTTTGAGGTTGGCTTTTTCAGCTGCCCTCATTTATTGCTTCTGCTTGCTTCCCTATTTAACTCTGCCCAGGTCGTTAGTCCATGCCAGCTGTCAATGTCTCAGTACTGGTTCAGATCTCTCTTGGAATTCTCAGATGACCTGACTACTCCAGCAGAAGCTAAGTCCTTGCTAATCATTTGCTGTTCATTGGTTTTTTGAATATATTTTTCAGTACATGTTATGTTTCAGTCCAGCCTGCTATTATGATATTTCCTTGCTAGCTGGAAGCTCTGGGAGTGCAGAGCTGCACCTCCACACCGTGAGTCGGTGTGGAGGTTTTTTGCACACTCTGCGTGGTTTTTGTAGTTTTTTATATGGACCGCATAGTTCCCTTTCCTATCCTCTGTCTTTCTAGAGAAGATTCGGCCTCCTTTGCTAAAATCTGTTTCATTCCTGTGTTTGTCACTTCCCTCTTAACTCACAGTTAATATTTGTGGGGGGCTACCTTTACTTTGGGGAATTTCTCTGAGGCAAGGTAGGCTATTATTTCTATCTTTAGGGGTAGTTAGCTCTTAGGCTGTGAAGAGGCGTCTAGGGAGAGTTAGGTACGCTCCACGGCTATTTCTAGTGTGTGTGATAGGATTAGGGATTGCGGTCAGTAGAGTTACCACTCCCTCAGAGCTTGTCCCAGGTTTTCTGTTTTAACCATCAGGTCACTTCAGGTGCTCCTAACAACCAGGTCATAACAGTACAGCTGGCCAACAAAGTGTTAATGCATCTCAAAAGAGGGATAAGAGAAGTTCTGAGTCAATTTTTTTTTCTTTGCAGCCTGTTTTGTCTTTCTTTTCCCCTTAACCTCTGGGTGGTTCAGGACTCAGGTGTAGATATAGATATTCAAGGTTTGTCCTCTTGTGTGGATCAACTCACTGCTAGGGTACAGAGTATTCAAGATTATGTAGTTCAGAATCCGATGTTAGAGCCTAGAATTCCAATTCCTGATTTGTTTTCTGGGGATAGATCTAAATTTTTGAATTTCAAAAAAAATTGCAGACTGTTTCTTGCTCTGAGACCCCGCTCCTCTGGTGATCCCATTCAGCAGGTAAAGATTGTTATTTCTTTGTTGTGTGGTGACCCGCAAGACTGGGCATTCTCCCTTGAGCCAGGAAATCCTGCATTGCTTAATGTGGATGCATATTTTCTAGCGCTTGGATTGCTTTATGACGAACCTAATTCTGTGGATCAGGCAGAAAAGATCTTGCTGACTCTATGTCAGGGTCAGGATGAGGCAGAAGTATATTGCCAGAAGTTTAGAAAGTGGTCTGTGCTTACTCAATGGAATGAGTGTGCCCTGGCAGCAATTTTCAGAAAGGGTCTCTCTGAAGCCCTTAAGGATGTTATGGTGGGGTTCCCCATGCCTGCTGGTCTGAATGAGTCATTGTCTTTGGCCATTCAGGTTGATCTGCGTTTGTGCGAGCGCAAAGTTGTGCACCATTTGGCGGTGTCCTCTGAGCGGAGGCCTGAGCCTATGCAATGTGATAGGACTTTGACCAGAGCTGAACGGCAAGAACACAGACGTCAGAATGGGCTGTGTTTTTACTGTGGTGACTCCTCTCATGCTATCTCTGATTGTCCTAAGCGCACTAAGAGGTTCGCTAGGTCTGTCACCATTAGTACTTTGCAGCCTAAATTTCTCTTATCTGTTACCCTGATTTGCTCACTGTCGTCCTACTCTGTTATGGCATTTGTGGATTCAGGCGCTGCCCTGAACTTGATGGACTTGGAGTTTGCCAGGCGCTGTGGTTTTTCTTTGGAGCCTTTGCAGAGTCCTATTCCCTTAAGGGGGATTGATGCTACGCCATTGGCCAAGAATAAACCTCAGTACTGGACTCAGCTGACCATGTACATGGCTCCCGCACATCAGGAAAATATCCGCTTTTTGGTGTTGCATAATTTGCATGATGTTGTCGTGTTGGGTTTGCCATGGTTACAGGTTCATTATCCAGTACTGGATTGGAAATCAAAGTCTGTGTCTAGTTGGGGTTGTCAAGGGATACATGGTGATGTTCCTTTGATGTCAATTTCTTCCTCCACTCCTTCTGAAGTCCCTGAGTTTTTGTCGGATTACCAGGATGTATTTGATGAGCCCAAGTCCAGTGCCCTACCTCCTCATAGGGACTGTGATTGCGCTATTAATTTGATTCCTGGTAGTAAGTTCCCTAAGGGCCGACTGTTCAATTTATCTGTTCCAGAACATGCCGCTATGCGGAGTTATGTAAAGGAGTCCTTGGAGAAAGGGCATATTCGCCCGTCTTCGTCGCCGTTGGGAGCAGGGTTCTTTTTTGTGGCCAAGAAGGATGGCTCTCTGAGACCCTGTATAGATTACCGCCTTCTCAATAAAATCACGGTCAAATTTCAGTACCCTTTATCTCTGTTGTCTGATTTGTTTGCTCGGATTAAGGGGGCTAGTTGGTTTACCAAGATTGACCTTCGAGGGGTGTCACGATTCACACCGTGACTGTCAGGATCCCTTAGCCGCTGCCCACAATATGTCCCGGATTGGGGTGACTTTAGACCAGCAGACGGCTATCACATGTGCAGGGGGCTTATCCTAGTTATTCCTCCACTGCCACAATGTGATGAAAAGAACACACACAATGCTATTGACCTCATTGTTTACAGCAGGGGCTTATTTTAGGTATCCCACTGCTCTTCCATATACCATGAACTGCAGGGATTTGTGTATCCCGCATACAGTTTCACTCAACACTTGCAGCTCTCTGGCGCCCCCCTTACTCTCAGGTCAGATTAGGTACTGCACCTAGGGTAATTAGTCGCCAGAAAGGCTGCCTGCTATGTACTGGCTATTGGGCACACTGCAGCGACGCGATAACTACTCCCACTCAGGCAGGAACAATAATTATCAAGCCGCAGTCGCTACAGTGACTCCCCAAAAGCCGGCACACGGTAAGCTGCCACCAGCTCCGATCAAACGGGTCCGGAGCTAACCCAAAACAGTAGCGTAATTTCCCTTCAAAAGACTTAGGGTACGTTTTTAGAGCAGGGAGAAAGGACTGGCATGAAATAATATACCCCACAGAATGTAGGCAGTGCTTTTTATAAAAATATTTTACAAAGATGTTACAAATGAGACAATTGCAAATATGTACAAGGTAATTATAAAAATAAAAGGATTAAATGAAGAAAAGGTAACACTCACATATTCTCAGATCATTGCATTGCAGGCAACAGGCTAGGAGAACTTTCCATCTATCCCAGTGCATTTGCACTCGCAGTCTGGTCGCTTCAGGTAAAAACTCACAACTCCCCCCTGGAAGCCTGCCAGCAACTTTATAACCTACAGCCTGTGACCTCACAGAAAGGGCTGGTTTTTTCAACCCCTCCTCTCTCGTCAGGGTTACTCACTGTGCACTAAATATATCTGATGCCCGTAACTTCGCTCCAGAACATGTCATAAACGTACCATACCCAGCATTCATCTCGTATTATCGCGGGCATTCCGATGAGATCAAATATGTCCTATTATTTACAGAGCAACCCCTACTTCTTCACCCAATGGAGCTACAAGCCTGTGATTAGAGTGATGCGTAGATCCTCCGAGTGTGATTATGACGATATATTTTGGTGTTCGTATTTTAAATCGTTTGCCTAATATCTTACAAAAACAGAACAAAGGACTTTTATGATTCTAGAAGCTTCTAGTCCAGTGATAGCTGGACAAGAGCTTACGCGGCAGGAAATGCCGGTCGTAAATGCCTTTCTTCAATAAAACTCCCCTCTCACCTACATTGGCAAGGCAGCTCTTGGCTGAGTGAAAGGGAAGGGGGGTTTTTAACCCACAGCTTGCTAGCAACAGAACTAAACTTATATGATATTTCATACTATATCGTGACAAGGGGCGTATAATCTTGTGCGTATTAAACAGGGTGATGAATGGAAAACAGCATTTAATACGCCCGAGGGCCATTTTGAGTACCTGGTGATGCCATTCGGGCTTTCTAATGCTCCATCTGTGTTTCAGTCCTTTATGCACGACATCTTCCAGAAGTATCTGGATAGGTTCATGATCGTATATGTGGATGATATTTTGGTCTTTTCGGATGATTGGGAGTCTCATGTAAGGCAGGTCAGGATGGTGTTCCAGGTCCTTCGTGCTAATGCGTTGTTTGTGAAGGGCTCTAAATGCCTCTTTGGAGTTCAGAAGGTTTCCTTTTTGGGCTTCATTTTTCCCCTTCTGCTATCGAGATGGATCCTGTCAAAGTTCAGGCCATTTATGATTGGACTCAACCTACATCTGTGAAGAGTCTTCAGAAGTTCCTGGGCTTTGCTAATTTTTACCGTCGCTTCATCGCTAATTTTTCTAGTGTGGTTAAGCCTTTGACTGATTTGACGAAGAAAGGCGCTGATGTGATGAATTGGTCCCCTGCGGCCGTTGAGGCCTTTCAGGAGCTTAAACTTCGTTTCACTTCGGCCCCTGTGTTGCGTCAGCCAGATGTTTTGCTCCCTTTTCAGGTCGAGGTTGATGCTTCTAAGATTGGGGCAGGGGCTGTTTTGTCTCAGAGAAGTTCTGATGGCTCCTTGATGAAGCCGTGTGCTTTCTTTTCTAGAAAGTTTTCGCCTGCCGAGCGTAATTATGATGTCGGCAATCGGGAGTTGTTGGCTATGAAGTGGGCATTTGAGGAGTGGCGACATTGGCTTGAGGGAGCCAAACATCGCGTGGTGGTCCTGACTGATCACAAGAATCTGACTTACCTCGAGTCCGCCAAGCGGTTGAACCCTAGACAGGCTTGATGGTCACTGTTTTTCTCCCGTTTCGATTTTGTGGTCTCATACCTTCCGGGATCTAAGAATGTGAAGGCTGATGCCCTTTCTAGGAGTTTTTTACCTGATTCTCCGGGAGTCCCTGAGCCGGCTGGTATTCTTAAAGAGGGGGTGATTCTGTCTGCCATCTCCCCTGATTTGCGGCGGGTGCTGCAGGAGTTTCAGGCTGATAGACCTGACCGCTGCCCAGTGGAGAAACTGTTTGTCCCTGATAGATGGACTAGTAGGGTTATTTCTGAGGTTCATTGTTCAGTGTTGGCTGGTCATCCTGGGATTTTTGGTACCAGAGACTTGGTTGCCAGGTCCTTTTGGTGGACTTCCTTGTCACGGGATGTGCGTTCTTTTGTGCAGTCCTGTGGGACTTGTGCTCGGGCCAAACCTTGCTGTTCTTGTGCCAGTGGGTTGCTTTTGCCTTTGCCTGTCCCGAAGACGCCCTGGACACATATTTCCATGGATTTTATTTCTGATCTTCCTGTCTCTCAAAGGATGTCTGTCATCTGGGTGGTTTGTGATCGGTTTTCTAAGATGGTCCATTTGGTACCCTTGCCTAAATTGCCTTCCTCCTCTGATTTGGTTCCATTATATTTTCAGCATGTGGTTCGTTTGCATGGCATTCTGGAGAACATTGTGTCGGACAGAGGTTCCCAATTTGTTTCTAGGTTTTGGTGGTCCTTTTGTGCTAAGATGGGCATTGATTTGTCTTTTTCTTCAGCGTTCCATCCTCAGACAAATGGCCAAACCGAACGAACCAATCAGACCTTGGAAACCTATCTGAGATGCTTTGTTTCTGCTGATCAGGATGATTGGGTGACCTTCTTGCCATTGGCCGAGTTCGCCCTTAATAATCGGGCTAGTTCTGCTACTTTGGTTTCACCTTTTTTTTGTAATTCTGGTTTTCATCCTCGTTTTTCTTCAGGGCAGGTTGAGTCTTCTGACTGTCCTGGTGTGGATTCTGTGGTGGACAGGTTGCAACAAATTTGGACTCACGTGGTGGACAATTTGACGTTGTCTCAGGAGAAGGCGCAACGTTTTGCTAACCGCCGTCGCCGTGTTGGTCCCCGACTTCGTGTTGGGGATTTGGTTTGGTTGTCTTCTCGTTATGTTCCTATGAAGGTTTCTTCTCCTAAGTTCAAGCCTCGTTTCATTGGTCCTTATAAGATTTCTGAAATTATCAATCCTGTGTCGTTTCGTTTGGCCCTTCCAACTTCTTTTGCCATCCATAATGTGTTCCATAGGTCGTTGTTGCGGAGATATGTGGCGCCTATGGTTCCTTCCGTTGATCCTCCTGCTCCGGTGTTGGTTGAGGGGGAGTTGGAGTATGTGGTGGAGAAGATTTTAGATTCTCGTATTTCGAGACGGAAGCTGCAGTACCTGGTTAAATGGAAGGGCTATGGTCAGGAGGATAATTCCTGGGTTGTTGCCTCCGATATCCATGCTGCCGATTTGGTTCGTGCCTTTCATTTGTCTGGTCCTGATCGGCCTGGGGGCTCTGGTGAGGGTTCGGTGACCCCTCCTCAAGGGGGGGGTACTGTTGTGAATTCCGTTCTCGGGCTCCCTCCTGTGGTCGTGAATGGTACTTTGGTGAGTTCTGTCCTTGGACACCCTCTGGTGGCTTTGAGTGGAACTGCTGATCTTTGAGGTTGGCTTTCTCAGCTGCCCTCGTTTATTGCTTCTGCTCGCTTCCCTATTTAACTCTGCCCAGGTCGTTAGTCCATGCCAGCTGTCAATGTCTCAGTACTGGTTCAGATCTCTCTTGGAATTCTCAGATGACCTGACTACTCCAGCAGAAGCTAAGTCCTTGCTAATCATTTGCTGTTCATTGGTTTTTTGAATATATTTTTCAGTACATGTTATGTTTCAGTCCAGCCTGCTATTATGATATTTCCTTGCTAGCTGGAAGCTCTGGGGGTGCAGAGCTGCACCTCCACACCGTGAGTCGGTGTGGAGGTCTTTTTGCACACTCTGCGTGGTTTTTGTAGTTTTTTATACGGACCGCATAGTTCCCTTTCCTATCCTCTGTCTTTCTAGAGAAGATTCGGCCTCCTTTGCTAAAATCTGTTTCATTCCTGTGTTTGTCACTTCCCTCTTAACTCACAGCTAATATTTGTGGGGGGCTACCTTTACTTTGGGGAATTTCTCTGAGGCAAGGTAGGCTATTATTTCTATCTTTAGGGGTAGTTAGCTGTTAGGCTGTGAAGAGGCGTCTAGGGAGAGTTAGGTACGCTCCACGGCTATTTCTAGTGTGTGTGATAGGATTAGGGATTGCGGTCAGTAGAGTTACCACTCCCTCAGAGCTTGTCCCAGGTTTTCTGTTTTAACCATCAGGTCACTTTAACCACCAGGTATAATAGTGTGCATCAGCGTCAGTCCTGTCAGTGTCATGTCTGCCAGCCTCTTTCTGCCAATCAAACTGTCTAGTGTAATACAGTGGGCTTGATTTTTCCCTGCATTCTCCCACACATAAAAAAGGGAGATTTACATTCACAACAAGTTCACGCACACCTTGTACCTGGTTTTACAGGACCACATAACGGTTGTTAGTTTGGTAACATTTTTCCAAGAATGAGGAAGTCTGGTGGAAGAGGTCGTGGCCATGGGTGTTCATTGCCAGCTGGTAATGATGGTAGTGGTGGTGGTCGTGGAGCATCAGGTGGTCGTGGGAAAAGCAATATAGCCCCTAAGTCTCGAGTTGTTGAGCCAGCCTCATCGTCTGGCTACCCAAGGCCTCGAAGGCTCCCTTTTCTGGGAGTAGGAAAACCGCTTTTAAAGCTGGAGCAGCAGGAACAAGTATTGGCTTTCATTGCTGACTCTGCCTCTAGCTCTTTCGCCTCCTCCTCGGAAAGTGCCAAATGATAGAGCAGTGCGTCGTCAGTGGATGCTCCCGGTCAGGAACAAGTCGAAATAAGCATGAGCATCCCCCTAATGCGTCTGCTGATGCAAAGTTTGATGCACATAAAGGAACAGGCGTCTGCAGCCGAGGACGAGGGAAGCCTTGATGACAGTCAGCCATTGTCTGCTCAGGGAAGTCTACAGGACGAGGTGGCGGGCGAAGAGGAGGAGGACGAGGAGAATTATGGGGATGAGTATTTTTGGGATGAGGAAGCTTCTCAGGGGGCAATAGAAACTGCTGGCGGTGCAAGTCCGGGTTCAGGGTTTTTGAGGGAGACAAGTGATGTTGATTTGCCAGAAAGTGCTCCTCAACCCAGCATATGCACTGAGTTGACAACTGGAACATTGGCCCACATGGCGGATTATGCCTTGCGTATCCTCAAAAGGGACCCACACATTATAAAAATGATGACCGATGACGATTACTGGTTGGCCTGCCTCCTTGATCCTCGCTATAAAGGCAAATTGCAAATATCATGCCACATGAGAACCTCGAACAGATATTGGCAACCAAACAAACTACTCTTGTAGACCGTTTGATTCAGGCATTCCCAGCACACAGCGCCGGTGATGGTTCTCACATGAGATGCAGGGGGCAACAGGGCAGAGGTGTTAGAGGTGCACAAATCAGAAGTGGCGTAGGACAGAGGGGTTTTCTGAGCAGGTTGTGGAGTGATTTCGCAATGACCGCAGACACGACAGGTACAGCAGCATCCATTCAAAGTGACAGGAGACAACATTTGTCCAGTATGGTTACTAACTATTTTTCCTCCATTACCGATGTTCTCCCTCAACCGTCATTCCCCTTTGATTATTGGGCATCCAAAATAGACACCTGACCTGAATTGGCCAAATATGCATTGCAGGAGCTTGCTTGCCCAGCAGCTAGTGTGCTATCAGAAAGAGAATTCAGTAGGGTTGAGCAACTTTTATTTTTATAGGATCAGGTCGGGTTTCACGAAACCCGACTTTCTCAAAAGTCGGGTCGAGTGAAATCGGCCGATCCTATAAAAAAGTCGGGGTCAGCCGAAACACGAAACCCAATGCAGTGCAATGGGATACTATGGTTCCCAGGGTCTGAAGGAGAGGAAACTATATTCCTATACTCACCCTCGGACGCGCCCTGCTTCTTTCTGGCAGCCTTCCTTCCTAAGAATGAGCGCGTGAAGGACCGTAGATGACGTCGCGGCTTGTGATTGGTCGCGCGACCAATCACAAGCCGCGACGTCACCGCAGGTCATTTACGCGCTCATTCTTAGGAAGGAAGGCTGCCGATTAGTACCAGGGCACGTCCGAAGGTGAGTATATCAATATTTTTTATTTTGATTCTTTATTTTACACTTAAATATGGACTCCGATACCTATTCCCGATATCGCAAACATATCGGAACTCGGTATCGGAATTCCGATACCAGATTCAGAAGATCGCCGACCTCATGGCCGACCCCACACAGGGGTCGGGTCGGGTTTCATGAAACCCGACTTTGCCAAAAGTCGGCAACTTCTGAAAATGGCCGACCCGTTTCGCTCAACCCTAGTATTCAGTGCTGCTGGTTCAATCCTGACCGAAAAAAGGACTCGTCTGGCTACCCAAAATGTTGATGATCTAACCTTCATTAAAATGAGCCACTCATGGATTTCAAATTATTTTGCCCCACCTTTCCCGGCTGACACCTAGCTTTCATGTAAAAAGGTCTTGCTTTGGGACTGGTGTTACTGACTGTTCCAATCTCTTAATTTGCAGCTGCTGTTTGTCCAGCATACAACATGTTTACACCTCCCTAAATGGCCTAACTCCCCCCACGGGGCTGTGGTCTCGCCACTTGTCACAAGCACCCGTCAGAGTGCCGTTTGTCTGAAGAGGTGGGTGTGCCCACTTTTGGTCGACGGCACTGGCACTGGTTCACTCATAGTACAATGAAGTGTCTCTGGCGGTGCTGGCGCGCACCCAACGTCAGACACACCATTGTAACATGAGGGGCCCTGGGCTTGTACCATCGGCCAGGAGAGAGTGTCCCCCCCCTAAGGTCAAACAGTGCTCTACCACTGGCAAAATTATCTGTCGCTGCTCCACCACTGTTTAGTCTATGCGCTGAAATCCTTCAATGCCTGGCACAGACAATAACAATTTGTTGACATGTATGATGCTAGTTAAAATAGTCAGGGGCCCTGTCCTACATATATACCAGTAAATACTTTGAGCCCAATTACAATGTCTGAAAGTCAGCACACCCCTGTACCTAAGTATGCCACCCTTTTTTTTTTTTTTTGTTTTGTTTTTTTGGGGGATACATTAACATCAATATAGGTTTTGGGACTCGGAGTACTTACTGTGTCAGACACTCCTTCCAATTGTCCTCCACTGACCACACCAATGCTGCCTGTGTACTCCTGCCACCCAATGGAAGCTGCATAGAGCCTATTTTATTATTTTAGGCCTAGGAAGTCTGTCTGCGGTCCCTCCTTCCAATTGTCCTCCGCTGACCACACCAATGCTGCCTGTGTACTCCTGCCACCTAATGGAAGCTGCATAGAGCCTATTTTATTATTTTAGGCCTAGGAAGTCTGTCTGTGGTCCCTCCTTCCAATTGTCCTCCGCTGACCACACCAATGCTGCCTGAGTACCCCTGCCACCTAATGGAAGCTGCATAGAGCCTATTTTATTATTTTAGGCCTAGGAAGTCTGTCTGCGGTCCCTCCTTCCAATTGTCCTCCACTGACCACACCAATGCTGCCTGTGTACCCCTGCCACCTAATGGAAGCTGCATAGAGCCTATTTTATTATTTTAGGCCTAGGAAGTCTGTCTGCGGTCCCTCCTTCCAATTGTCCTCCGCTGACCACACCAATGCTGCCTGAGTACCCCTGCCACCTAATGGAAGCTGCATAGAGCCTATTTTATTATTTTAGGCCTAGGAAGTCTGTCTGCGGTCCCTCCTTCCAATTGTCCTCCACTGACCACACCAATGCTGCCTGTGTACCCCTGCCACCTAATGGAAGCTGCATAGAGCCTATTTTATTATTTTAGGCCTAGGAAGTCTGTCTGCGGTCCCTCCTTCCAATTGTCCTCCGCTGACCACACCAATGCTGCCTGTGTACCCCTGTAACTAATTTAAAAATGCATAGAGCCAACTTTTTTAGTTAACACATACTACCTTTGTCTGTCTGCGGCTCCACTCAATCACGCTGTCCCCCACTGAAAAAGCTGAACTTCAACCTTCAGGCTCTCATTAAGTAGTTGTTTATATAAGACAGCAGTTGCCCTACTACTTTGGTTGGGGCCTAGTAACGGTGTCTGCCGCTCCTTGGTGTTCTCCTCCAGGTTTCCTTGTCTGAGCTTCAACCTTCAGGCTCTCATTAAGTATTTTTTTAATGTCACACTGCAGTTGCCCTACTACTTTGGTTGGGGTCTAGTAACGGTGTCTGCCGCTCCTCGGTGTTCTCCTCCAGGTTTCCTTGTCTGAGCTTCAACCTTCAGGCTCTCATTAAGTATTTTTTAATGTCACACTGCAGTTGCCCTACTACTTTGGTTGGGGCCTAGTAAAGGTGTCTGCCGCTCCTTGGTGTTCTCCTCCTCCTTGGTGTTCTCCTCCAGGTTTCCTTGTCTGAGCTTCAACCTTCAG
The DNA here is from genome assembly GCF_051348905.1 of Ranitomeya variabilis. NCBI lineage: Eukaryota > Metazoa > Chordata > Amphibia > Anura > Dendrobatidae > Ranitomeya > Ranitomeya variabilis. The sequence goes on along the minus strand of NC_135235.1, from coordinate 364,419,865 downwards.
GCTCTCATTGAGTATTTTTTAATGTCACACTGCAGTTGCCCTACTACTTTGGTTGGGGCCTAGTAACGGTGTCTGCCGCTCCTAGGTGTTCTCCTCCTCCTTCGTGTTCTCCTCCAGGTTTCCTTGTCTGAGCTTCAACCTTCAGGCTCTCATTAAGTATTTTTTAATGTCACACTGCAGTTGCCCTACTACTTTGGTTGGGGCCTAGTAACGGTGTCTGCCGCTCCTTGGTGTTCTCCTCCAGGTTTCCTTGTCTGAGCTTCAACCTTCAGGCTCTCATTAAGTATTTTTTAATGTCACACTGCAGTTGCCCTACTACTATTTTATTTGGGGCCTAGTAACGGTTTCTGCCGCTCCTTGGTGTTCTCCTCCAGGTTTCCTTGTCTGAGCTTCAACCTTCAGACTCTCATTAAGTATTTTTTAATGTCACACTGCAGTTGCCCTACTACTTTGGTTGGGGCCTAGTAACGGTGTCTGCCGCTCCTTGGTGTTCTCCTCCACTGAACAAAGCAGTGCTGCCTGTTTACTCCTGTTACCAATTTTGAACTTCATTTGGCCCACTTTATTACTTGGGCCTACTAACTGTGTCAGCCTCTCATTACAGTTGTCCTCCACTGAACAAAGCAATGCCGCCTGGTTAGTCCTGTTACCAATTTTGAACTGCATTTAGCCTACTTTATTCTTTGGCCCTATATCTGTGTTTCCTCCTCATCCTGCCCATTGCCCAGCCACTGCTAGATGAGTCTGCTGGTACATTGACCCAGACCACTACATTCCCCTTGCACTCTACACAGCCAGAATCTGACCCTGCTGAAAGTAAGGTTCCCCTTCCCGCATGCTATACCACCTTACACAGGGACAAAGAGAAAGGTGCAGATGAAAGTGCAGGTTCCTTCATCAGGTGGGGGGGCATACTCGTTGGCGACGTCACTGGCACAGGGCCCCTCAGAGTACGCAAAAGTGTCGCTGCCGGTGGGAGGCGCCCCCGCCATGCAAACACACCGCTGTACTTTGAGGGGCCCTGTGCCAGTGCCAATGCCAACGAGTGGGCCCCCCCTGCTTGCTCAGGATCACAGCACTTGCAAACTTGACATATTTACCTCTCACTGCTTCACCGCCGTGACATAGTCCATGTTTCCTGGGCCCACTAAAAACTTGAACCAGCCCTACCCCCCACAACTTTAGCCAAATGACCCCCAATTTCCAATGCCTTTCTATTATTATAAAATAAATTAAGATTGACAAACTTCAGTAACAAGAATGGATGTTTTTGCCATTAAAATGGGCACTGTAGGTGTTTTCCTGGCCTCCACTCACTGCCGACTATGCTTCCCCATTGACTTGCATTAGGTTTCATGTTTCGGTCGATCCCCGACTTTTTGCAATAATCGGCCGACTTCACTCGACTCGACTTTTGACAAAGTCGGGTTTCGCAAAACCCAACTCGACCCCAAAAAAGTAAAAGTCGCTCAACCCTAGTCGTGGGCGTTTTGCCATGACCAATCAGCGACTTCGATGTCCATGACAGACAGAGGCCGCGATCAATGAATATCCGTGACAGACAGAAGGACAGACAGAAAGACGGAAGTGACCCTTAGACAATTATATATAGATAATATGGCTTATTAGCCCTATGAACTTGATCCTACCAGTCATATACTGGGATCAGTGATGCTCTCCTGACTATTTATTTTGCCCTGTGTCCTTTGCATTGAATTTTATCTACATAATATAATTGTGTAGTGATTGATTTTATTGTTTTTCTTTGCTATTGCTATTGTGTTTATGGACTAATAAAAATATTTTGCATATACTCTTATGACAGATTCTATGACTCCAAATATTCAAATTTTTTTATACAAATTGTAATATTTGTCTGTCTACTGGCTAACACGTTATAAAGATATTTATTTTTCCTTCACTTTAAGTGATAACATGCAACTGTGAACAGAGAGGCTGATGACCCATTTATTCACATGATCTTATGACTTCTTGACACAGACGTGAGGGTAGGTGTTTTCAAGACTTCAAGTGACTGCATAACTTATGGATACAGCAAATAGGGTTGAAAGTGATGGAAACAGTTGAGCTTCTTAATGCGCACACAAATGGATAATTTTTCAAGTCTATAAGTTTATGTTCTATACTCGGCACTCCCAACACGCTTTCCAATGAAACATCAGAAATCTGAGTTACAACCATTATAAAAGTATTGAAAATTGATTACCCCAAAATGTAGTAAGCACAAATAAAATGTTGTTAAACAGTGAATTTCCTTTTAAGTAGTTCAGTTATTATAATTTGTAGGACTTAGACAGACAAACTCTCATATTTTAATAATATAATTTTGTGTGGCAAAACGTACAAAGAAATTTTGGAAATGTTCTACCTGCATTGAAGTGATATTTAAAGGTCTATCGATTATGATCCAAGTTGCAGTCTCATAACAAGGAGGAATGGTCATCGAACCTTGATAAGTCAGAAATCCAAATGACTCTGGATATAATTCTTCAATGCTGAGATCTTGGATGATATTAGCTTCATCTACAGAAATAGATGTTTGCAATGAAAACAAAGTCAGTTTTTAACATTTGCAAGTACATCTATGAGACGGAAAACTTATGATTTCACACATCATGCACATTGTGCACTATGAAGATTCTCCAGTGCTGATACCGGGAGTGGAAGGGATATGACTACAAGCGTGTGATTTGCATACATGCGATCACATGTCGGCTAGAGTCTATCTAGCGTCACTTAATGTCAGTGTACTGATCGAGAACAGATGCAGTTTGGTTTGAATGTGTCCAGGAACATGGAAATCGCATACTTGCATTCAAATAACCGCTCCCTGCCGACACATGGAAATGCTCGCAGAGAGCAGTGTGCACAATGGGAGGATTCAAAACTTAGAGTGACTGCAGACTTGTATTTTAGATCAGACAACCCTATCTAAACAATCCACTGACTGGTTATAGTACTGAACTTCAGGAACTAAAGAATGAGGGCTAGAGTTTGGGTCACCAACAGAATTTGTCCCACACCTGGCAATGATTGTTGCTTATTTTGCGAAACTGAAAACTTGAACATGCAAAATATTCTAAATCACTTGCATAAATTCTAGAGATGAGCAAATTATTTGAAATTCAAATTCACCGTGTTCAGCAAAGTTTTCCAGAAAATTTGATTTGCGATGAATTTCAGTACTTCAATGCCTCTAACTGCTTGGAAAATACACATACCCTGACAAGCAATAGGGTAACAATGTTTTGAACTTAAGACTTTCAGGCTCCATATCACACCATTCACTACAGGTCTAACATGAGACTACCATCATTTTATAGACAATCATCTTAGATTTATCATAAATAAATTTGACTTGCAGCAATTTAGCATAGGATTAGTTATGCAGATTCTTGTCATATCACTGCATTGTTACTGTTTTGCTCCTAAAAATCTACATTTTTATTATTTTGCAACTCCATCTTTAGCTTTCAGCACTACTTGAATCCTTTCGGACATGCTCCCGATCAGATTCAAACATGTCTAGACCGAAATCTGATCCCATGTCTTATCTACACATTCCCAGAGTTGGTGAATATTGATCTTCACTTGGATACATATACAGGTTTTCCTTCAACTCTACCCACAAGTACTAGATTGGGTTGAGGTCTGGAGACTGTGAGTGCCAATGCAGCACCTCCATTTTTTTTTATTGAACAATTTCTTCCCCAGTCTTGACATAAGCTTTGAGTTGTTGTCCTGCGGGAATATTATGTCATCCTTTTTATACCCTTACTACTTCAGTGTGTGAAGTAAGCTGCCACCTCACCACCACCAGAGCTGCCGCCTCACCACCACCAGAGCTGCCGCCTCACCACCACTAGAACTGCCGCCTCACCACCACCAGAGCTGCCGCCTCACCACCACCAGAACTGCAGCACCCCTTTCCTTCTGTCTCTTCCCTATTATCCCGTAGAATGTCTGTCATTGTAAATTTGTTTACTGTAAACGATATCTATAATTCTAAGTAACCCGTTTCTCATGTACAGCACCATAGAATTAATGGTGCTATATGAATAAATATTAATAATAATAATAATAATAATAATAATAATAATGTAGGATACACACATATCATCATTGAGACTTCCATCAATCCTGGTCAACTATCCAACATCTTTGGCTGTGAAACAACACCATATCATTAGGCTTCTATCACTGAACTTGACAGTTTCTTCAATTTCTCAAACTGTTAACCCCTTTTTCTCTTCTTTCTTCCAAACCCATTTGTCCCCATCAGAGTCTGTTGACTTTCTTTCATCTCACTGCTCAAATTCACCTGTTTCCAATCTTCTACTGTCCATTTTTCAGACTTTTTTGCAAACTTGAGCCAACGCTTCTTATGATGATATTAAAGTTGAGGCTTCTTCACCTTTTTTCGAGATACCATTCCAGACTTATGTAATGGGCATCGTATAGTGCTTGCATAAATGTCTGTGTGAGCTCACTGTTATGAAGCATAAGAGCAACTTCCGCTGCTATGTTTGTCATGCCAGAACTGATAAAACTTTTGATGAGCCAAATTGTTGACTATGAGTCTTTTGCCTGGACATCCACCTCTTGGCTTTTCAATGGATGGACTTCATTTTGTATTCTTCCAACAGTCATGACATTCACGTGATGCAGTTTGGATATTTTCTTAGTCAAGAAGCCACTATCGATGAGCTAGATGAGGCCATTTCGCTTTTTTTGGGAAATATTCTTCATTGCTGCTCCTTGATTCGAACCAGTGACTTTTCAGGAATCAACATAACAATACACTGAACTATTAGGAAATAGGAGACCAGTTTGTAATTTGTAGTATACAGGAAGAAAAAGATTTTTTCACCAAGCGGAGCAAAACAGTAACAAAGCAGTGACATGACAAGAATCTGCATAACTAATCATATGCTTAATAGTTGCAAATTTATGTTTGGGATACCCAAGATAATTGTCTATAAAATTATGATAATCTCACATTTGAACCATTAGTGGAAGGTGAGATATAGAGCCTGAAAGTAAAAAATTCAAAATATTGTCACTTTTTTGCTCATCAGTGTATAACACTCTGAGACCTCCTAGGATTGTACTGAACCCTTTTGAGCTCTGTATTGCAAACACAGCCTGTCCAGCAGACCTCTTCCTATATGGCTAGGGGTAAACAGATGGTAAACGGTGGTAGACAGCAACCAGTTTACTAAAACAATTCATTACCAGACTTTTTGCGCTACTTAAATGTAAACACATTCCAAAATGCATTCCTTTTTGTCACACACTGGCAAATGGAAGAAGCTGGCACTTTTTCACATGGAGGTGCCACATTTTTCTCTGAAATAGACTTGAAATATTGGGCTATTACAACAACAAAGTATGCAAAAATAAAACAAATTATTTATTACTAAACCATTCTTTGTGAGGCACGTAGTTGTGTTCAATATTCTCATTTGAGGTGATTTTTCTATTGACTTTTTGGTATTGTTTGTCTCACAACTCAAGAAGTAGTAGCCAAATTTGAACTCTTGGCTATTAAATTGCCCACCTTGTTTCAAGTGTGTGAAGAAGAAAGAAAATGTTGTTATTAAGGTGCTATTACTGCAATAAACCACAGATGAATCCTTTCACAGTCACACTGACTATGTAGGCACAACACCTTATATGACTTGAATCTTTAAATTAATAAATGTGACCTTGCTATGTAATGTGTAATGGATGAACATTGTCTGATTATACAACAAATCCTGACTATGAGAGAAAGCATAAGAGTATACAGACAGGACAGCGCAAGATCACAGATTCTGCTTTCTGTGAGGTAAAACATTTTCCTACCTATTGAAAAACAAGCAGCACTTTACCTCACAGAAAGAATCAGCTGCATTCCCACGCTGTTCTGTCTATATACTCTCTTTTGTTTTCTCTCCTGCACAGGTGTTGTGGTATATCTGACCATGTCATGTTCCTGCACGGTGAGACACAGCCATTATACAGGACATAACAGGGGCACATTTATAAGTTTACTTCAGCACAGTGGCATTTTTATAACATATGCAATTGTGAAAATGGTAAATTATTACTTAAAGGTTTTTTTTATTCTAATATGGAATGAGCTGTGCGCTCTGACCTCCTGTCCCCACACTGTAAAATCCTAAAATGTCTGCCAGACTGATCCTCATCTTTTATCAAGGCTGTTACGGTCCCCAATAATTGGCTGTGCTGAGGATCTGCAGATTTGAGGGATTTTGACTTTTAATTCAATGTTTTGTGGCTTGATCTATTAATCTATAAACTATTTTTGTGGTATTGGCAACATTTCTGAAGGAAATAGTGCAACAATGATTAGCTACAATATTTATCAATCATTGGAAAAGTTTTTAAACTGACTTGGACAGTGGGGCATCTGATGTTTCAATGGATTAATTTTTTTCTCCTATTTCTAGTGCTGAACAATTTCCCTAAGAAATTCTGTTGACATGGCCTTGTGAATTTGCATGTTATGCTGATTAGAAATTAGGAAATATCAACAGCTGTACGTGAGTAGAAAATATGTTTTTCTGATGGATTCCGTATATTTGTGCTTCGGTATATAATTATTCTGATCAGACTGATCTAATCAGTGTAAATCAGATACAGGACCTCAAAATGTGTTAATTTCTTTCATTAACAAAATCATACTTATATCATAAATTTCTCTGAAGAAAAACTGTAAAAATTTAAATATTTCCATGCTATCCAGCCAGTATGCACAATGTTCACTATCATGTTGTGGCTTCAATTCTGAATTGACCCACTGCACCCGTGATACTTGTGCTCTTAAATGGATCTAAACCTTTCCTGAGTGATTAACGTATTATGAAGAACATCACATTTTTGCTTTATTGACAGCAAGTAATGCAGTGCAAAACAAGCTACTCTGACTGTAAAAAGCACACCAGAAATTAGATAATAACAGAAATATGGACCCACATTTCCATTTAAAAATGTTTTATGATGTTATACAGTTGAAACCAGAAGTTTACATGCACTATATAAAAAGAAACATATGCATGTTTTTCTCAATATCTGACATGAAATCAGTATAAAACTTTCCTGTTTTAGGTCAATTAGGATTACCATAATTATTAATATTTGCCAACTGCCAGAATAATGAGAGAGAGAATGTTTTAAGGCATTTTTATTACTTACTACAGAGTCAAAAGTTTACACACATTTCATTAGTATTTGGTACCATTGCCCTTAAACTGAATGACTAGATAGACAACCCTGGCTGCTGCATTAAGGATGGACTGGAGAAGGGAAAGTCGAATGAAGGGGAGGTCAATTAATAGAGCGTTTCAGTAATCCAGGTGGGAGTGGATCAAGGTGACAGTGAGGGTTTTTGTTGTTTCCCTGGTGAGAAAAGGGCGGATACTAGAGATGTTCTTTAGGTGTAAGTGGCAAAAGCGGGCAAGAGATTGCATATGGGATGTGAAGGAGAGATCGGAGTCAAACATAACACCCAGACAGCGTGCCTGCTGCCAGGGTGTTATTATGGTGCCACCCACGGAGAGGATAATGTCAGGTTTAGGGAGGTTAGTAGATGGCGGGAGCAGAAGAAGTTCAGTTTTGGAGAGGTTGAGTTTCAGATAGAGGGCGGACTTGATGTCAGAGACTGCGGACAAACAGTCACTGGGGTTCTGTAGTACAGCGGGAGTAAGGTCAGGGGATGACGTATATAGTTATGTATCATCGGCATAAAGATGGTACTGTAAGCCAAATCTGCTGATGGTCTGTCCAATTGGGGCCGTGTAGAGGGAAAAGAGAAAAGGGCCAAGAACTGAGCCCTGAGGTACCCCAACAGTGAGAGGAAGAGGGGATGAAGTGGAGCCAACTAACGATGTAGTGAAGGAGCTGTCTGAAAGACAAGAAGAGAACCAGGAGAGAGCAGTGACCTTAACCCCTTCACGACATGCGCCGTACTAGTACTGCGTATGTTGTGTCTCCCCCTTTGATGTGTGCTCCGGCCGTGAGCCCACATCAAAGTCGCGACATGTCAGCTGTTTTGTACAGCTGACAAGTGCATGCAATTAATCTGTTAAATGTCGCTGTCAAACGCTGACAGTGGCATTTAACTACCGCTTCCAGCCGCATGGCCGGAAATGAGCTCATCTCCGAACCCTGTCACATGATCGGAGTCGGCGATGCGTCAGGATGGTAACCATAGAGGTCTTTGAGACCTCTATGGTTACTGATGCCGGCCTGCTGTGAGCGCCACCCTGTGGTCGGTGCTCATAGCCAGCCTGCAATTCAGCTACATGGCAGCGATCTGATGATCGCTGCTATGTAGCAGAGCCGATCAGGCTATGCAAGCTTCTAGCCTCCCATAGAGGCTATTGAAGCATGGCAAAAGTTAAAAAAAGTTTTTAAAAATATGAAAAAAATAAAAAAATATAAAAGTTTAAATCACCCCCCTTTCGCCCCATCCAAAATAAAACAATAAAAAAATCAAGCCTACACATATTTGGTATTGCCACGTTCAGAATTGCCCGATCTATCAATAAAAAAAGCAGTAACCTGATCGCTAAACAGCGTAGCGAGAAAAAAATTTGAAATGCCAGAATAACGTGTTTTTTTGGTCGCTGCGACATTGCATTAAAATGCAATAACAGGTGATCAAAAGAACGTATCTGCATAAAAGTGGTATAATTAAAAACATCAGCTCGGCTCACAAAAAATAAACCCTCACCCGACCCCAGATCATGAAAAATGGAGACGCTATGGGTATCTGAAAATGGCGCATTTTTTTCGCAAGATTTTGAAATTTTTTTTACCACTTAGTTAAAAAATAACCTAGACATGTTTGGTGTCTATTAACTTGTAATGACCTGGAGAATCATAATATCAGGTCAGTTTTAGCATTTAGTGAGGCTAGCAAAAATGCCAAGCAAAAAACAAGTGTTGGATTGCACTTTTTTTGCAATTTCACCACACTTGGATTTTTTTTCCCGTTTTCTAGTACAAGACATGGTAAAACCAATGGTGTCATTCAAAAGTTCAACTCGTCCCACAAAAAAATAAGCCTTATGACCATATTGACGGAAAAATAAAAAAGTTATGGCTCTGGGAATGAGGGGAGCGAAAAACGAAAACCCAAAAATGAAAAAGGGCCGCGGCGGGAAGGGGTTAATGCCTAGTGACTGGAGCCTAGAAAGTAGAAGATGGTGGTCAACAGTGTCAAAAGCTGCAGAGAGGTCGAGAAAATGGAGCAGAGTGTGGTCACAATTACACTTTGCTGTAAGAAGGTCATTGGTCACTTTGATGAGTGCAGTTTCTGTCAAATGTAGGGGGCGGAAGCCAGACTGTGAAGTGTCTAGGAGGGAGTGAGTGAAGACGTAACTGGTAAGGCGGGAGTAGACTAGGTGCTCCAAGAATTTAGAGATGAAGGGGGGGTTGGAGACTGTTCTGTAGTTATTTGTGCAGGATGGATCGAGAGAGGGTTTCTTTAGTAATGAAGTGTTTCCAGGAGGAGGGGAAAATGCCAGAGGAGAGGGAGAGATTAAAGATTGTAGTTAGATGAGTTGTGAAAACTGGAGAGAGCAACTGGAGGAGGTGTGAGGGAATGGGGTCAGTAGTGCATGTAGTCAGAAGAGAAGAAGAGAGGAGCCTGGAGACTTCTTCTTCTGTGATGGGATCAAATGTGGAGAGTGAGCCAGGGAAAAAGCAGGGAGGGATGGGAGTCACTGCACTTAGTGTCTGAGGGCAGATTTCATGATGGATATTATCTATTTTCTCTATAGAGTGGGAGGCCACGCCATCAGCACAAATGTCTGTGATAAGGGCTTGTGCTTTTGGCCTGAGGAGGGAGTGAAAGGTGTCAAAAAGTTTCTTGGGGTTGTTGGAGAGTGAGGAGAGGTGAAGTAGGTCATGGCAAGGTGAAGGGCAGAATTATAGGTTCTTAACATAAATTTGAAGTGGATGAAGTTTTCTGGTGTGCGAGTTTTCCTTCATAAGCGTTCAGCACTTCTAAAGCATCGCTGGAGAAGCCGAGTTTGCAATGTGAGCCAGGGCTGTTTAACTCTGTGTTTGGAGGTTCTGAGGGTGAGGGGAGATACTTGGTCAAGAGTGCTTCAAAGAGTGTCATTGTACTGGTGTACATCCAGATCAGGACAGGACAGGAGAAAGACGAGATTGGGGACATTGATGAGTGTAGGGAGTCTGAAAGTGTATGAGGGATAACAACATGTAGATTTCTGAATGTGTGGTAGGTAGGAGTGTACTGGGGTGCGTGAGGGATGGAGAGCATGAAGGAGAGAATGTTGTGGTCAGAGAGGGAAAGCAGTGAGTTATTTAGATAGGAGATTGAATAGAACCGGACAAAGACCAGGTCAAGGGTGTTACCGCCAGCCAGAGAAATGTTCCAGGAAGTGAGTGGGTGAGCCTGGTTGCCGGTATATCACCGCTACTCTGAGGGAGAGGGGACAAAACAGCTTGTTGGTGTGGACCTCAAGAGAAGGGAATGAGAGTGATGGAACTGGGGGTGATGACCTGGAAAGTGCATTGTGGGGACATGAGTATGCCGACTCCACCATCATGTCTGTTTGTGGGTCTTGGGGAATGGGAGAATTGTAAACCACCATGGAAAATGGCAGCAGGGGAGACAGTGTCAGAATCCTTAATCCAGGTTTCCGTGAGGGCCAACAGATTAAGAGAGTTGTTCAGAAAGTAATTGTGTAGGAAAGGAAGCTTGTTACATACAGACCGTGGTTTCCAAAGAGCACAATTAAAAGATGGATGTGAAGGAGTGAAAGTAATATTAATAAGATTAGTGTGGTTATTATACAAGGTAGGATAGGGATTGAGGTTGGGGGTTGGTGGACAAGGGTTGGGGGAGATATCCCCCGAGATCAGAAGGAGTAGGAGGATAAAGAGCAAGTAGTTTTTGGAATTGTATGAAGTTTTTTTATGCAGTGTGTTTGGGCAAGATGAGCTGAGGTTTTTCAAGAAGGTGAGAAGTGCATAAGAGCTGTACATGGGAGAGGGAAGGAGAGAGGAGCTGATGTATATAAGTCGTGATGGAGGACAGATGGAGCCGTGAATGTGGATGGCAAGGGAACATATGAGGATAGGAATATAGCACATGGATAGAAGGGAGAGCACAGTGTGGGTTACCTGACTCCTGTCCTGGCTAAATACCATGGAATAACTGCTTTATCTCGATGCTTATCTTCGGGACACAATCTTACTAGCTTCCACCATCATCTTCACAAAGTCTTTTGCATTGTCCTTGGGTTGATATGCACATATTGGACCAAAGCACATTCAAATCTGAGACATGAAACCCGCCTCCTTCTTGAGCGGTATGATGGATGGACATTCCCATCTTATTTGTACTTGTGTATAATTGTTTGTACAGATAAACAAGGCACCTTCAAGTAGCTTGAAATTGCACCCAAGGATGAGCCAGACTTCTGCAAGTCCACAATCCTCTTCCTGGTATCTTGGCTGATTTTTTAAGACTTTCCCATGATGCTACACAAAGAAGCAGTGTGTTTCAGGTGTCCATTAAAATACAACCACAGTTGTGTCTCCAATTAACTCAGGTGTTGCAAAAAAAAAGCTACCAGAAGCTTCAAAACACATGACATCATCATATGGGCAGTCCAGAATTGTTTAAAGGCATAGTAATCTTAGTGTTTGTAAAATTTTGACTTTGCAGTAAGTAGTTAAAATGCCTTAAAACATTCTCTCTCTCTCTCATTATTCTGGCATTTGGCAAATATTAATAATTGTGGTAATCCTAATTGATCTAAAATGGGAAAAGTTTATTCTGATTTTATGTGAGATATTGAAAAAAACATGCATGTGTCTTTTTATATAGTGTATGTAAACATCTGGTTGATTACTTCTATTGTAGCCATTTTATTTATCATTGCAACCTCTTATAAATCTTTAAATAAAATCTGACTAATGGACTATCAAGCAAAACACTGCAAAATTAACAGGATGTCAGGTAGTAATTGATCTTTTTTTTTTTTTGCTGATGTTTCTAGCAATTGACAATGTATTGGTTCCTTTATATGAAGGAAGAATAGTTTGCAATATATATATATAGTTACATAGTTACATAGTTATTAAGGTTGAAGGAAGACTGTAAGTCCATCTAGTTCAACCCATAGCCTAACCTAACATGCCCTAACATGTTGATCCAGGGGAAGGCAAAAAAACCCCATGTGGCAAAGAGTAACTCCACCATGGGGAAAAAAAATTCCTTCCCGACTCCACATACGGCAATCAGACTAGTTCCCTGGATCAACGCCTTATCAAGGAATCTAGTGTATATACCCTGTAACATTATACTTTTCCAGAAAGGTATCCAGTCCCCTCTTAAATTTAATTAATGAATCACTCATTACAACATCATATGGCAGAGAGTTCCATAGTCTCACTGCTCTTACAGTAAAGAATCCGCGTCTGTTATTATGCTTAAACCTTCTTTCCTCCAGACGTAGAGGATGCCCCCTTGTCCCTGTCTCAGGTCTATGATTAAAAAGATCATCAGAAAGGTCTTTGTACTGTCCCCTCATATATTTATACATTAACATAAGATCACCCCTTAGTCTTCGTTTTTCCAAACTAAATAGCCCCAAGTGTAATAACCTATCTTGGTATTGCAGACCCCCCAGTCCTCTAATAACCTTGGTCGCTCTTCTCTGCACCCGCTCCAGTTCAGCTGTGTCTTTCTTATACACCGGAGACCAGAACTGTACACAGTATTCTAAGTGTGGTCGAACTAGTGACTTGTATAGAGGTAAAATTATGTTCTCCTCATGAGCATCTATGCCTCTTTTAATACATCCCATTATTTTATTTGCCTTTGTAGCAGCTGCCTGACACTGGCCACTGAATATGAGTTTGTCATCCACCCATACACCCAGGTCTTTTTCATTGACGGTTTTGCCCAGAGTTTTAGAATTAAGCACATAGTTATACATCTTATTACTTCTACCCAAGTGCATGACCTTACATTTATCCCCATTAAAGCTCATTTGCCATTTATCAGCCCAAGCTTCTAGTTTACATAAATCATCCTGTAATATAAAATTGTCCTCCCCTGTATTGATTACCCTGCAGAGTTTAGTGTCATCTGCAAATATTGAAATTCTACTCTGAATGCCCCCTACAAGGTCATTAATAAATATGTTAAAAAGAAGAGGGCCCAATACTGACCCCTGTGGTACCCCACTGCTAACCGTGACCCAGTCCGAGTGTGCTCCATTAATAACCACCCTTTGTTTCCTATCCCTGAGCCAGCTCTCAACCCACTTACACATATTTTCCCCTATCCCCATTACTCTCATTTTATGTAACAACCTTTTGTGTGGCACCGTATCAAAAGCTTTGGAAAAGTCCATATATACTACGTCCACTGGGTTCCCTTGGTCCAGTCCGGAACTTACCTCTTCATAGAAGCTGATCAAATTAGTCTGACATGAACGGTCCCTAGTAAACCCGTGCTGATACTGGGTCATGAGGTTATTCCTCTTCAGATACTCCAGCATAGCATCCCTTAGAATGCCCTCCAGGATTTTACCCACAGTAGAGGTTAAACTTACTGGCCTATAATTACCGAGTTCAGTTTTTGCCCCTTTTTTGAATATTGGCACCACATTTGCTATACGCCAGTCCTGTGGTACAGACCCTGTTATTATGGAGTCTTTAAAGATTAAAAATAATGGTCTATCAATGACTGTACTTAGTTCCTGCAGTACTCGGGGGTGTATCCCATCCGGGCCCGGAGATTTGTCAATTTTAGTTATTTTTAGCCGCCGCTGTACTTCCTGCTGGGTTAAGCAGGTGACATTTAATGGGGAATTTTTATCACTAGTCATTTTGTCTGCCATGGGATTTTCTTTTGTAAATACTGATGAAAAAAAGTCATTTAGCATATTGGCTTTTTCCTCATCCTCATCCACCATTTCACCCAGACTATTTTTAAGGGGGCCAACACTGTCATTTTTTAGTTTCATACTATTTATATAGTTAAAGAATATTTTGGGATTATTTTTACTTTCTCTGGCAATGAATCTCTCTGTCTCAATCTTTGCTGCCTTGATTTGCTTTTTACAGAATTTATTTAATTTTCTGTATTTATTTAATGCCTCCTCACTACCTACTTCCTTTAATTCTCTAAATGCTTTCTTTTTGTCCCTTATTGCGCCCCTTACAGCTCTATTTAGCCATATTGGTTTCCTCCTATTTCTAGTATGTTTATTCCCATACGGTATATACTGTGCACAGGTCCTATCCAGGATGCTAATAAATGTCTCCCATTTTCTTTGTGTATTTTTGTGTCTCAGGATATCGTCCCAGTTAATTGCACCAAGATCCTCTCTCATCCGTTGGAAATTTGCCCTCCTGAAGTTTAGTGTCCTTGTCACCCCCTACTACCCATCTTATTAAAGGTTACATGAAAACTTATTATTTTGTGATCACTATTCCCCAAGTGACCCCCAACCCTTATATTTGATATGCGGTCTGGCCTGTTGGTTAATATTAGGTCTAGCAGTGCCCCCCTCCTTGTTGGGTCCTGAACCAGTTGTGAAAGGTAATTGTCTCTCATAGTTGTCAAAAACCGATTACCTTTGCTGGAACTGCAGGTTTCTGTTCCCCAATCTATTTCAGGGTAGTTGAAGTCCCCCATAATAATGACTTCTCCTTGAGTCGCAGCTTCATCTATTTGCTTTACGAGGATATTCTCCATTGCTTCCATTAGTTTTGGAGATTTATAACAAACCCCTATCAGTAATTTATTATTTTTTCCCCCTCCCCTTATCTCCACCCACAGAGACTCTACATTTTCATTAGATTCACCTATATTATCACGCAGGATGGGTTTTAAGGCCGGTTTTACATACAGACACACCCCACCCCCTCGCTTATCTGTACGGTCATTTCTGAAAAGGCTATAGCCCTGCAAGTTAACAGCCCAGTCATGGCTCTCATCCAGCCACGTCTCAGATATCCCCACCATGTCATAATTATGCTCCAACAACATTAGTTCTAATTCATCCATTTTGTTGGCGAGGCTTCTGGCATTAGTATACATGCACTTGATGTTACTCTCTGTACCTCTATTCTTTCTTAAATTACTAACTGTTCTAACCCCACCCCCCATGCCACCGCCACCCCCAACTTCCTTATTTGTGCCCAGGTCTCTATCTGCACTATCTTCCCCTCCTATAAAATGAATACCCTCCCCCCCAATCCCTAGTTTAAACACTCCTCCAACCTTCTAACCATTTTCTCCCCCAGCACAGCTGCACCTTCCCCATTGAGGTGCAGCCCGTCCCTAGCGTAGAGCCTGTAGCCAACTGAGAAGTCGGCCCAGTTCTGCAGGAACCCAAACCCCTCCTTCCTACACCAATTCTTGAGCCACTTATTAACCTCCCTAATCTCCCGTTGCCTCTCTGGCGTGGCACGTGGTACAGGCAGTATTTCGGAAAATACCACGTTGGAGGTCCTTGCTTTCAGCTTGCAGCCTAATTCCCTGAAATCATCTTTAAGGACCTTCCACCTACCTCTAACTTTGTCATTTGTGCCAATGTGCACCATGACCGCTGGGTCCTCACCAGCCCCTCCCAGTAATCTGTCCACCCGATCAGCGATGTGTCGGACTCGAGCGCCAGGTAGGCAGCACACCGTCCGACGATCCCTGTCTTTGTGACAGATTGCCCTATCTGTTCCCCTAATAATTGAGTCCCCCACTACCAGCACCTGTCTGGCCTGCCCTGCTCTCCTTTTTCCCTCCTTACTGGAGCAGTCACTCCTCCGGCTTTCAGAGGACATGCCTGGCTGCAGCAGTGCTACCCCTGTACTGGCACCCCCCTCATCTGCCAACTTAGCAAACTTATTGGGGTGTGCCAGATCAGGACTAGCCTCCCTGGCACTCTTCCCTCTACCCCGCCTTCTATCTGTCACCCAGCTAACTGCCACACTGTCCTGCAGCTCCATCCTACCATCCCCCTCCTCATCTATCCCATTGAGCGTCTGCTCTGTGAGCAGAAGACTCCTCTCCATATTGTCTATGGATCTCAGTGTTGCCAGCTGCACATTTAGATCCAGTATCTGGGTTTCCAAATGCACAATGTGCTCACATCTCGCACAGCAGTATGCACCCTCGACCGGCTGGTCAAGGACTGCATACATGTGGCAAGATGTACACTGGATGGCATTAACAATTGTGGAGCACATTTCCTAATGGGGATTGCACCACACAGAAACGTTAATTAAAAATAAATACAAAGTATTAATTAAACCCCAAAAAAAGAAGCAATTCCTCCCTTGGAAACTCCCTGATTCCAAAGTCACTGAATCACATATAAGAAATAAAAGCAAAAAGCATGACTATTGGCAAATGCAATCGTAACATTGAAATTGTAACAAATAGAAGGAAATGTCATAGAATTGTGAAAATCACAGAATCTATAGACATGTTATTGGTATGATGAAAACACAGGAATAACCTTTTCATGAACTTTAATTTATTAATATCAAGTATGAGTGGCAAACACAGAAATGCATGCACTTAACCACTTTGACATGCTTGACCTTAACCTTTTCTTTTTTTAACACTGACATTTGCAGTACATGTACATCATGACTGGGAAGAACTTCCTGACCAATGCAGTACATGTATGTCATGTCCATCGCCCGCGTACAGTGTCTTCTTGGGAATGATGCAACAAGTTTTTCACACCTGGATTTGGGTGATCCTCTGCCATTCTTCCTTGCAGATCCTCTCCAGTTCCATCAGGTTGAATGGTGAACATTTTGAGGTCCCTCCAGAGATGCTTAATTAGGTTTAGGTCAGGACTCTGGCTGGGCCAGTCAAGAATGGTCACAGAGTTGTTCTGAAGCCACTCCTTTGTTATTTTAGCTGTGTGCTTAGGGTCATTGGCTTGTTGGAAGGTGAACCTTGGGGTGCAGAGTGTACATTAATGTTAAAAAATGAACTTTTTTGAATTTACCAAATGGCTGCAATAAAACAAAGAGTGAAACATTTAAAGGGGTCTGAATTATTTCCATACCCACTGTAGATATATTCCTTGAGGCATCTATGTAGCTTCCAAAATGGTGTCACTTGTGGGTTTTTTTCCACTGTTTAGGCATATTAGGGGCTCTTGAAATGAGACATGACACCAGCAGTCCATTCCATCAAAGTCTGCGTTCCAAAAAGTCACTCCTTCTTTTCTGAGTCTGCAGTGAGCCTAAACAATATTTTACCCCACATGTATCTGCATACTCGGGTGAAATTGCATATGAAATTGTATAGTGAGATTTCTCCTGTTACTATTGTGAAAATGAAAAATTTCGGGCTAAAAAAACATTTCTGTGGGGAAAATATGATTTTTTTTCTTTTAATGGCTCAATGTGAAAAAAATTTGTGAATCACCTGGAGGTTCAAGTTACTCACCACAGATCCATATAAGATCCCTGAGGGGTCTAGTTTCCAAAATGGTGTCACTTGTGGGGGGTTTCCACTGTCTAGGCACATAAGGGTAGACATGGCGTTCGCTAATTATTCCAACAAATTTTGCATTCAAAAAGTCAAATATCGCTCCTTCCCTTCCAAGCCCTGCTGTGCGCCTAAACAGCAGTTTGTCCTTACACATTGGCTATCAGCATACTCAGGTGGACTTGTACAACAAATTATTTGGTCTAATTTCTCCAGGTACCCTTGTGAAAATGCTAAATTTTGGGCTAAAAACATTTTTGTGGGGAAAATGCAATTTTTTTTATTTTCATTACTCAATGTTATAAACTTCTGTGAAACACCTGGGGGTTCAAGGTGCTCACCACACAAATAGATAAGTTATCTGAGGTGTCTAGTTTCCAAAATGTCACTTTGTGGGGGGTTTCCACTGTTTAGGCACATCAGGGGCTCTCCAAATGCTACACCGCGCTACATTGCATTCAAAAAGTCAAATGGTGCTCTTTCCCTTCCAATCCCTGCTGTACGCTCAAACAGTAGTTTTTCCCTACATATTGGGTATTAGCATACACAGTAGTTTTTCACAACATAGAATATCGACATACTCAGGATAAATTGCACAACAAATTGAATAGGGCAATTTTTCCTGTTACCCTAGTGAAAATGCAAAACTTGGGAGTAAAAAACATTTTTGTGGGGAAAATGCCATTCTTTTATTTTCATGGTTCAACGTTATAAACTTCTGTGAAGCACCTTGGGATTCAAATTGCTTACCACACATCTAGATAAGATCTCTGAGGGGTCCAGTTTCCAAAATGGTATAAATTGTTGGCGGTTTCCACTGTTGAGGCAAATCAGGGGCTCTCCAAATGCAATATGTTTTCCACAACATATAGGGTATTGTCATACTCAGGAGAATTCATACAACAAATTTGAGGTCCATTATTTCCTGTTACCCTTTGCCAAAATAAAAAATTGGGGTCTAAAGTAGCATTTTTTAAACAAAAAATTAAATGTTCATTTTTCCTTCCACATTCCAAAAACTCTTGTGAAGCACCTGAAGGGTTAATAAACATCTTGAGTGTGGTTTTGAGCACCTTGAGGGGTGTAGTTTTTAAAATAGTGTCACTTTTTTGTATTTTCTGTCATATAGACCCCTCAAAGTCACTTCAAATGTGATGTAGTCCCTAAAAGCATAGGTTTATAAATTTTGTTGGAAAAATGAGGAATCAATGGTCAATTTTTAAGCCTTACAACTTCCTAACAAAAAAATTGATCTGTCAAAAATTGTGGTGATGTAAAATTGACATGTGAAAATGTTGTTTTTTGGAGCTGGGCAATCTCGAACAGTAAAGTTTGGTATCTGTATTAAACACCTACTGTTTACGCATGGACACCCAACTCAGACTTCACCAGGAAGTCCATGTTATTGTTTGGGTTTGGCTGCCCGAACACAGGATGTTTGATGTGCTGTCATGTACATGACAGAGCGACAAACACTGCTTCTGATCGGTGGTGAAATCATCACAGCCGCTCAGAGAGTGGTGGTTACCATAGTGTCAAATGACAGCGCGAGCCCGCAGCTGTGATCAGAGGTATAAAGTTCACTTCCGGTCACTGGTATTAGTGATGGGACTACCCCTCCCATCAGCCAATGCCTGGTGCAGCTAATAACAGTGAGAGCAGGACCGGCGGATGGGAGTATTCCTCAGCAGGCTCCTGCGCTGTAAATAAATAATTAAAAAGAGTGGAGTGGGTTCATCGTATTTTTGATAACCAGTCACGCAAAACTCTCAGCTGAGGACTGCAACCCTCAGCTGTCAGCTTCCGCAAGGCTGGTTATCAAGAATAAGCAGCCCCCACATATATTGACTGTGAGTTAAGATGGAAGTCACAAACACAGGAATGAAATAGGTTTCAGCATAGGAGGCCAGACTTAACTAAACAGACAGAGGATAGAAATGGTATCTTTGCGGTCAGCATAAAAAACTAACAAAAAACCATGCAGAGTGTGCAAAAGAAACCACCGCACCGACTCACGGCGCGGTGGTGCCACTCTGCATCCCAGAGCTTCCAGCTAAAGATTAAATCATAATAGCAAGCTGGACAAAAACACAGTGGTAACAAATAAGCTAGCGGGGACTTAGCTTTTGCTGAAGTAGACAGGTCATCTGAAAGATCCAAGAGAACTGAACCAGTACTAGGACATTGACAGCTGGCATCAAGTAACGATCTGAGTGGAATTAAATAGAGCAGCCAGCCAAGACCTGAACGAGATCAGCTGGAGAAGGAATCTCAGAACCAGCAGCTCCACTCACAGCCACCAGAGGGAGTCCATGAACAGAACTCGCTGAAGTACCATTCATAACCACAGGAGGGAGCTCGAGAACAGAATTCACAACAGGGGTCCCCATGCCGTATTTTTAAATTATTTAAATAAATAATTTAAAATAATAACGTGGGGCAGCCCCCATTTTTGATAACCAGCCTTGCTAAAACTGACAGCTGACAGCTGGTATTCTCATCAGGCTGGTAAGGGGCCATGGACATTGCACCCCCAGCCTAAAAATTGCAGCTTGCAGGTGCCTAGAAATGGCGCATTTATTAAATGCACCAATTCAGGTACTTTGCCCGCCTCTTCCCACTTTCCCTGTAGCACTGGCAAGTGGGGTTCATATTTGTGGGTTTCGTGTCACCTTTGTTTTGTCAGGTGACATCAAGCCCTTGGATTCCTAATGGAGAGGCGTCTATAAGACACCTATTCATTACTAATCCTATAGTTATATGGTAAATAAAGACACAGCCAGAATAAAGAATTTTATTTGAAAGATAACAAAACACACTTTTACTTTTTCATTTAAAAATAACAAACACAGTTTAACTCATCTATTGCCTAATTCTATTGAATCCTTCATCTCCTGTAAGAAAACAAAAATAAAACGCAACCATGTCCCTCACCTATCCGTCGTTCTGTCCCACGCCATAATCCATGTCTGGAGGATGTGCCAAAATGTGACCGTCCAGGCTGAGAACCACTGGTGACTGAGCTGCTGCGAGCGCAGCCTCAGTGACTAGTGGTGATGTCATTGAGGTAGCCTTCTGTCACTGAGTCTGCATTCCCAGCCGGGCCTCTGAACTGTGGTGACCTCGGTGAGATCCTCGCTAGCACCGTGACTTTCTCATGTTTGGGCCCCCCATTCAAGTGAATGGGGTCCGGGTTCTGGCTCCGTGTCCGGGTATCTGAATCCAAAATTTTTGTAACCTGCCAGACCCGAACATCCAGGTGTATGGCAGTCTCTATTATCTATTAACTATTTTATGTTATATAACTCCCTGATTTAAGGGCATAAAAATTAAAAGTTTTAAAACTGCAAAACTTTCATCAATTTTTTTTTTTCACAAACATCCCAAGTCATATTGAATAAATTTTACCACTTTTATAAAGTACAATATGTCTTGAAAAAATGTCTCAGAATCAGTGGGATCTGTTGAAGTGTTGCAGAGTTCTTACCACATAAATTGACACTGGTCAGAGTTGTAAAATTTGGCCCAGTCATGAAAGTGAAAACACGCTCATGGGTGAAAGGTTTATATACTGATAATGATTGATGATGATTGATCCTCGCTCATTAACCAAACCGAAATGTAATTAAAGGAAACTAATAATACTAGATTACAAATTTGCTACACATAGATTCACTCCCGAAAAAGAATGTGAAGCAAATGCTGGCAGCATGTTTGTGTAGTGTACAATATCTAAATTAGATATTTAAATAAAAAATAAAACTGGTTTCACACTTGCGTAGGGCAGAGCTGCGGAGGGCTGCGTACTTCTTCCATGAAGCCCTGCCCACTGACGCACCTCTTCCATTCAGCTCCACCTACGTCGGTATGCGTCCTGCATTTCTATCTTTGACATTGGGTACGCAGGCCATGCGGATGTATGTGGATGCATCCACATGCGTCATTTTTACGCTGCGCCGACCACAACAAAATGCAACATGTTGCATTCGACGCAGTTCGGCGCAGCATCAGAACGATGCATGCAGACGCATCCACATACATCTGCATGGCCTGCATATCCAATGTTAAAGATAGGTACACAGGATGCATGCAGACGTAAGTAGAGCTGAAAGGAAGAGGTGCAGCAGTAGGCGGGCTTCATGGAATAAGTCTGCAGCTCTCCACAGCTCTACCCTATGCAAGCGTGAAACCAGTCTTATATTTTTATTCACTGTCAGAATGTGTGACAAAACCACTACAACAGTTCTGCACATATCATTCTAATATTTAGATTATCATTCACAGGTTGAGACAATAACTCAATTTTTTTAGTTTGGTACATCAGCACATACTATTGCTTTAGGCCTTTTTCTATCTCTATGCTGCGTGCTCTGAGCTCCTACCCCCTACACATTACAGGCATATAATTGCGCTCCTTGGCAATTTCTTATCTTTTATACATCCTGTGATAGCCCTCCTGATTGGCTAAGCTTTAGCAGTGTGTGAAATGGCGCAGGGCATTTTTTTTCTGATCCTAATGAACTATAAAAAATTCATCAATTGATCTGTTCATCTTTATTTGAGGATCATTTCTCTAGCAAGAGATAGATATGTATTCACTGTTTATTTTTGTCCAACCCAAAAATACAAGTTCTTTTTTCTAAAAAAAAGAGGAGCCAAATGATTCAGCTCATCCTCCTATCTGCCTGCAATAGCGCCCAAGTCTTACGGTTTTAAGTGCTTTTTTGTTTTTGGTATTTTCATTGAACGGTTTCTAAATACCAAGATGATTTTAGTTGCTTTTTTAGACATGAACCCACAATGACCTTTTTCCTTTCCTGTATATAAGACTATCATGGGTCCCAAGTCCCAACGATAAATTATTTGCCAGAATTTTTACATGTATTTAATAAGAACATGAGTCTGTATGAATTAGGTTCCACCTTCTTCTTTCCCGGTTTTTCTATTAAGATTATATTCACATTGTACATGGTTTTGAGTAAACTATCTTGCTCAAGTGTATTTTAACCCCTTCCAAATATTTTGCGTACCTATAGATCATGGTCGTATTGGGATTCCGATGTATAGGTACGCGTACGCCATGGCAATCATGCATTGCACAAGAGGTTGGATATTTAGCACATTAGAATGCTGTAGAAAAGTCTTTAATCCAGTCTGCAGATTCCCAAAAAGACCTTTATACTCAAAGATGGGGCAGTTCGATCCAATGGACCTCTCTGGTCTTGATTCGGCGTCTCCTTTCTTCTTAATATTGCCATCTTCCTTCCATGGTCCACGTGGATGACGCATCCTACGTCATCCATGCTGTGTTCTCTATCAAGCACCTGCACAGGCGCACTTCTCACTGCCCTATCAAAGGCAGGGCAAAGTACTGTAATGCATATGCACTGGCTTTATTTCTATTTTATTTCTATTTTATTTTGACACTATTTGGCCTCTCCCTACACATGTGCACTATAGTACTTTGCTCTGCCCTCAGCAGGGCAGAGAGAAGAGCGTCTGCACAGGATGGGTGCACTGTATCGATAACATAGGAGGTGTCATTAACATGAAGCAGTGAAGAAGAATGCAGCATTGGATCAGGACCAGATACGCAAATCGAACCGTGCCATGTGTAAGTATAATGAAAGGTTTGTTGTGGGATCTGCATAGGAGTTTGAGGACTTATGTACAACATTCTATAAAAAAGGAAGAATGGTGATGGTTGGACTATATATGGGTAAAACCTGGTGACAGGTTTCCTTTAAATAAAAAATACATATTATAAATTTCCCCTATAGCTTTAACGCTATCCCACCACTGTAATGACCTAATATTCCTGACTATTACACTTCTCTACCCATTGTACTGCTAGACCTTTCCCATAGAAGTTGTTTAACGGAATTACATTATCAATCAGTTGTATGATCAGGTCAAATTTTCACTGGAGATTTGATAACATATCACACATTTCATTTTGATCATATTTCTGCTTCAACGTCTGCAAGTTAAAAGGATATTGCTTTACCCCATGGGACATTCAAAATTCTTACTTCTAAAAGATATCCTTGTGATGGTTTCTCTGTTCAACATCCTGTTGAGAAATGGATTGGAATTATCCGCCACCTTCAAAGGAGAAGACCCCAGAATTAGTGTTGGAAATGTAGTGAGAATAAAATATATCTTTTTTCTCTTGGTTTGCCAAATGCATTCTGATGTAAAATGTAGCTGAACTCATGAAAGATTCATTATGCAAATGTGAAATTCTAGTTATATTTTATTTGTTAGTACTGGTGTAATGTGCTGCATGCAGTCCGATTGGAAAGAAAAAACAACTATTGCTACAAATAGGTTGACGTTATATGATTACTCATTTTATTTCTACAGAAGCTTTCTGAAAAAGTTATCATGCAAATCTCAATATTCAAACACTAATCCGATTAAACATATTTCATCTAAAATAGGTTTTCCTAATTTCTTCTTGTTTTTGCCTAGCATTAAGAATATAAGAAAAATGGATAAATTCTAATGCATATCTCAGGAAAAAAATTTAAAATTCAAATTCATTTTATTATTTATTAGTATATGAAAAATCCACGGCACGCTGCGAGAAATGGATGTAGGTGCTCAAGTAGGGTCTCTGACCCGTGTCAACAAACATGTAGAAAAACTTGGCACTCAATAGTTTCTGAAGAAGCATAAGTCTATTTAGAACACATCTTGACAAACAGATCAATTACTGAACGTTTTCGGTCCTATATGGACCTTCCTCAGAGCAATTTAGTTTACCTAGTACAAAAACATAATGTTTTGATGAAAAGAGAAATGTATGAACATTAGTCAGAAATCTTGTCTAATGATTAGTGTTGAGCGATACCTTCCGATATCCAGAAGTATCGATATCGGATTGGATCGGCCGATATCCAAAAAATATCGGATATCGCCGATACCGATACCCGATACCAATGCAAGTCAATGGGACACAAATATTGGAATGTAAATAAGCCCTTTCTGTCCTTCTACATCCTGTTCCAGAGGGGGGAAGAGTGTGGGCAGTGCGTGGGCGGACACTGAGAGGTCTGTGTGTGCTGGCAAGGTCTGTGCGGGCCTGCCGGGGATCTGTATGGGCCTCTTGGGGGTCTGTACGGGCTGCCAGGGGTCTGTGTGTGCCTGCTGGGGGTCTGTGCGGGCTGCCGGGGGTCTGTACGGGCCTGCCGGGGGTCTGTGTGGGCCTGCCGGGGGTCTGTGTGGGCTACCGGGGGTCTGTACAGGCCTGCTGGGGGTCTGTGCAGGCTGCCGGGTGTCTGTGTGTGCCTGCTGGGGGTCTGTGCGGGCTGCCGGGGGTCTGTGCGGGCTGCCGGGTGTGTGTGCGTGCCTGCCAGGGGTCTGTGTGGGCCTGACGGGGGTCTGTCCGGGCCTGCCGGGGTCTGTGCGGGCTGCTGGGGGTCTGTGCGGGCTGCTGGGGGTCTGTGCGGGCTGCCGGGGGTCTGTGTGGGCTGCCGGGGCTCTGTGCGGGCTGCCGGGGGTCTGTGCGGGCTGCCGGGGCTCTGTGCGGGCTGCCGGGGCTCTGTGCATGTTGCAGGCATCGTCCAATGGGACTACAAGTCCCATCGGACGATGCCTGCTATAGTGGCAGTGATTGAAACATTAGCCAATGATGGGACAGTAGCAGCGTCGGACTGGAGTAGTTTGGGCCCACCAGAGAAAATCATCCTAGGGGCCCACCATGCTTAAGGGGTACTAGCTGCAGAGTCTTTTCTTAGCTTTCATCTAGTCACGCACTCTTATTGGCAGCAGATAATTTTGTGGAAAGGAAAGCAGAAAAGTGCTGCCAAGAACAATGATATTCTATAAGCACAGAAAGATTTTATTATTTAGACATCATACACACACTAGACATAACACTTACACACCAGTCACACGCTAGACACAGGATACATACACGTGACACACACTAGTCACACGCTAGACACAGGATACATACGCGTGACACACACTAGTCACACGCTAGACACAGGATACATACGCGTGACACACACCAGTCACACACTAGACACAGGATACATACACGTGACACACACCAGTCACACGCTAGACACAGGATACATACACGCATGGCTGCCATCAGGAATTTCAGGGCCCCATACTGGCAAAATTTTTGGGGCCCCCTTGAGACTCCGCCCAGGCTCCACCTCCACCCATCGAACTTTCCACAATCCCACTGCCCACTCTTGGAAAAACTCCACTTCTGCATCCCATCCTCACCAATCACACATTATCAGTTCCCATCGAATACCATATCACATACGTAGCCAACAGATTTTGTTTTGGCCAAAAGATTTTTTTCATCCACCACCACAAGGCAGACTCTTTGGGATGGTAATACTCTATCTATTCTAACCTCTTAAAAATTTCTTTAAATATCCAATATTGTTTTAGGTCCATTTTTTAGTTTTCTTCAAGGGAATGAGTCACATACATTTTTTTAAATGACCAATAACACCATATACAAGAGACAAATACCGTCACGCCATGACAAGTCCATATATTACCATCACATAGTGACCGAATAGTACCACATCAAGGGACAAATACCATCACACCATAATCAGACAAAATATTACCACCATATAGTGAGCAGATAATAATGACGAACTGAAAGGATCTGCCATATAGAGTATGTCCGAATGTTCCACTGTTGATGTAAAAAAATAGTCCCTAGTCTCACTTTTGGCATTGATGTATGAGAAATTTATCCACGCAGCAATTGCCATAAAGTGAGACTTTGAACTATAGTAACCACAGTGATGCACTGCAGGAGCCATTGTCTCCTTTCAATGTGTCACTGAAGGTCCTATAGAGCAGTAACATCACCCGATGTCACTGTTCTATAGGGGAGATCGTCGTGGGACACTCGATATTAATTGGACTACGGCAGACAGGTAGTATACAGTTTATTATTTTACATTTTTTGCAGGCGCTGAAGTATGGTAAGTATGGTTAAATGAAGAATATTAAAATACTTTTTTCCTAATGTGTGTGTGTTTTATTAACCCTTTATTACTATTGGGTTAATAATGGATAGGCGTCTTATTGATGCCTCTCCATTATTAACCCGGCTTAATGTCACCTTACATTAGCAAGGTGACATTAAGCCCTTATTACCCCATATCCCACCGCTACACGGGAGTGAGATGAGAGAGGCTAAGTGCCGGAATTGGCGCATCTTACAGATGCGCCATTTCTGGGGCGGCTGCGGACTGGTATTTGTAGCCGGGGGGGCCAATATCAATGGCCCCTCTCTAGGCTATGAATATCAGCCCGCCTTTCTGGCTATAAAATATAGGGGGACCCCACGTCATTTTTTGGGGTCGTCCCCCTATTTTAATAGCCAGTAAAGGCTACACAGACAGCTGCGGGCTGATATTCATAGCAGGCTACAAATATTGGCCCCCGGCCGTCGGCTTTCCCCCTCTGGCGCAGAAAATTGTGAGGGAGCTCACGCCATTTTTTTCCGTTTTTTTTTTTTATTAAACGCTCATTAAGGCCTCTTTCACACTTGCGTCGGTACGGGTCCGTCGCTATGCGTTGGGCCGACGTACTGACGCACGTTGTGACATTTGTGCCCCGACGTGGGCAGCGGATGCAGTTTCTCAATGAATCTGCTGCCCATTCTGAAGTCCGGGGAGGATGGGGTGGAGTTTCGGCCCCCCAGTGGGGGAAAGCCGAATATCAGCCCGCAGCTGTGTGCGTAGCCTTTACTGGCTATTAAAATAGGGGGACCCCCCAAAGAAATGACGTGGGGTCCCCCTATATTTTATAGCCAGAAAGGCTATGCAGACAGCTGCAGGCTGATATTCATAGCGTAGAGAGGGGCCATGGATATTGCCCCCCCCCCCCCGGCTACAAATACCAGTCCGCAGCTGCCCCGGAAATGGCGCATCTGTAAGATGCGCCAATTCAGGCACTTAGCCCCTCTCTTCCCACTCCCGTGTAGCGGTGGGATATGGGGTAATAAGGGGTTACGGTCACCTTGCTATTGTAAGGTGACATTAAGCCGGGTCAATAACAGAGAGGCGTCAATAAGACGCCTATCCATTATTAATCCAATAGTAATAATAATAATAATTTTTATTTATATAGCGCCAACATATTCCGCAGCGCTTTACAACTTATAGAGGGGACTTGTACAGACAATAG
Organism: Ranitomeya variabilis; assembly: GCF_051348905.1. NCBI lineage: Eukaryota > Metazoa > Chordata > Amphibia > Anura > Dendrobatidae > Ranitomeya > Ranitomeya variabilis. The sequence continues at coordinate 364,392,156 of NC_135235.1, read as the reverse complement.
ACATTACAGCATAACAGAAATCACAGTTCAAAATAGATACCAGGAGGAATGAGGGCCCTGCTCGCAAGCTTACAAACTATGAGGAAAAGGGGAGACACGAGAGGTGGATGGTAACAATTGCTTTAGTTATTTGGACCAGCCATAGTGTAAGGCTCGGGTGTTCATGTAAAGCTGCATGAACCAGTTAACAGCCTAAGTATGTAGCAGTACAGACACAGAGGGCTATTAACTGCATAAAGTGTATGAGAACACGATGCAAGGAACCTGATTATGTGTTTTGTTTTTTTTCTATTTTTAATAGGCCACACAGGGATAGTTAGGTTAATGCGTTGAGGCGGTAGGCCAGTCTGAACAAATGCGTTTTTAGGGCACGCTTAAAACTGTGGGGATTGGGGATTAATCGTATTAACCTACGTAGTGCATTCCAAAGAATCGGCGCAGCACGTGTAAAGTCTTGGAGACGGGAGTGGGAGGTTCTGATTATTGAGGATGCTAACCTGAGGTCATTAGCGGAGCGGAGGGCACGGGTAGGGTGGTAGACTGAGACCAGAGAGGAGATGTAGGGTGGTGCTGAGCCATGGAGTGCTTTGTGGATGAGCGTAGTAGTTTTGTTCTGGATTCTGGAGTGGATGGGAAGCCAGTGTAATGACTGGCACAAGGTAGAGGCATCGGTGTAACGGTTGGTGAGGAATATGATCCTGGCAGCAGCATTCAGGACAGATTGGAGCGGGGAGAGTTTGGTAAGAGGGAGGCCGATTAGTAGAGAGTTACAATAGTCCAGACGGGAATGAATAAGAGAAACAGTAAGAGTTTTTGCAGAGTCGAAAGTAAGAAAAGGGCGAATTCTAGAAATGTTTTTGAGATGCAGATAAGAAGAGCGAGCCAGTGATCAGATGTTGGGGGTGAATGAAAGCTCGGAATCAAGGATGACCCCAAGGCAGCGGGCAATAGTAATAAAGGGTTAATAAAACACACACATTAGGAAAAAAGTATTTTAATATTCTTCATTTAACCATACTTACCATACTTCAGTGCCTGCAAAAAGCGTAAAATAACAAACCGTATACTACCTGTTCGCCGTAGCCCAATTAATAATGAGTGTCCCACGACAATTTCCCCTATAGAACATGTAGTATGTATGTAGTATGTATGTAGTATGTATGTATGTAGTATGTATGTAGTATGTATGTATGTAGTATGTAGTATGTAGTATGTATGTAGTATGCATGTAGTATGTATGTATTATGTATGTAGTATGTAGTATGCATGTAGTATGTAGTATGCATGTAGTATGTATGTAGTATGTATGTAGTATGTAGTATGTATGTATGTAGTATATAGTATGTATGTAGTATGTAGTATGTATGTATGTAGTATATAGTATGTATGTAGTATGCATGTAGTATGTATGTAGTATGTATGTATGTAGTTTGTAGTATGTATGTAGTATGTATGTATGTAGTATGAAGTATGCATGTAGTATATAGTATGTATGTAGTATGTATGTAGTATGAAGTATGTATGTCTGTTTGTAGTATGTAGTATATATGTAGTATGTATGTAGTTTTGTATGTTTTTTTATACATACAACACATTAGCCGGATGATGGGACTCCTACTGTCCCATCATTGGCTAATGTGTCAATCACTGTCACTGTAGCTAGCATCATCCGATGGGACTTATAGTCCCATCAGACGATGCCTGCACACACGCACAGACCCACGGCAGCCCGCACAGACCCGCGACAGCCCGCACAGAGCCCTGGCAGCCCGCACAGACCCCCGGCAGGCCGCACAGACCCCCAGCAGCCCGCACAGACCCCCGGCAGCCCACACAGAGCCCCGGCAGACCCACACAGACCCCCGACAGGCCCGCACAGACCCCTGGCAGGCCCGCACAGACCCCTGGCATCCCGCACAGACCCCCAGCAGCCCGCACAGTCCCCTGGCAGCCCGCACAGACCCAAGGCAGGTCCGTACAGACCTCCGGCAGGTCCGCACAGACTCCCGGCATCCCGCACAGACCCCTGGCAGCCCGCACAGACCCTCGGCAGCCCGTACAGACCCCCGGCATGCCCGTACAGACCCCCGGCAGGCCCGCACAGACCCCCCACAGTCACTCATAGATTCCACCCGCACACACACACACGCAGTCTCTGCCCACACACCACCCACGCTCCATTATATTGTATCATTGCACTATGGGAACTTCCGATTCCGGTATCCGATATCGCAAAAGTATTGGAACTCGGTATCGGAATTCCGATACAGCGAATATCGGCTGATACCCGAGATTTGCAGTATCGGAATGCTCAACACTACTAATGATATTCAACACTTATACGATATCTTATATAGTTCATACATGTCAAAAAAGGACATATCAATAGCTAATGCAGCGTAAATCGTCCAGGGAAGCAGTTACAGTATGATATTTAAGCAATACTTCAAATACTATAAACTTATGGTGAAAAAAGGATATAAGTGCTCCTTAAAGAGAGTGTTGGGGTAACCTTGTGGACCTAATTCGGTGACGTGGATGGTTTCCCCTTGATAAATTAGTATCGCTGGATATAGTAAGGTGTCAAGGTAATGGTTCAAGAGACTATTATTTCTGTTAGGGAAGAAATGCGGTATGCTCAGACAATTACACTGCATGCATGCTCATCGATATTAAGCTCCAGCGCTGGTGGCGTCCTAAGTCGCTTGGGAGTATGCGCTATAGATTGCTTTTCAATTGTTTCAGCGTATTATTGGCGACCGCATAATTCATTAGAAGGGTATTCAGTCAGACTATACACATTGATTCATTTCTCCTGGTGAACATTCTTTCATACTTCTCCTATTTGATGGTTATGCACTAATTGTCTGACCATACCGCATTTCTTCCCTAACAGAAATAATATTCTCTTGAACCATTACCTTGACACCTTATCCCTTTATTCCTTATCTTAGGGTACTGGCACGGCACGTCTGAATACTATCACTGTATCTACTTTCATAGGCACGTTATACTATATCCAGCTATACTAATTTATCTAAGGAGAAACCATCCACATCATCGAATTAGGTCCACAAGGATACCCCACCACTCTCTTTAAGGAGCACTGATATCCTTTTTTCACCATAAGTTTATAGTATTTGAAGTATTGCTTAAATATCATACTGTAACTGCTTCCCTGGACAGGGTTTATGCTGCGTTAGCTACTGATATGTGTCCTTTTTTGACATGTATGAACTATATAAGATATATTATAAGTGTTGAATATCATTAGACAAGATTTCTGACGAATGTTCATATATTACTCTTTTCCTCAAAACATTATGTTTTTGTACTAGATAAACTAAATTGCTCTGAGGAAGGTCCATATAGGACCGAAAACGTTCAGCAATTGATCTGTTTGTCAAGATGTGTAATAAATAGACTTATCCTTGTTCAGAAACTATTGAGTGCCAAGTTTTTCTACATTTTTATTATTTATTAACCATGCATACACTTCCATCATCTACTTCAGAAAGTAAATTTAATACCATGAAAATCTCAAAATGTATTTGTGTATTAGTCATGTTTTTCATAGATCATTCATTAAATCAATTACTTTTTGTTATTCTTGCGATAGCGATGCCTAAATTGCCCTCCTCAACATTGAAATTACAATTCCAAGGAGGAAAAGTTGTGAAATTAAGAAAATCACAGCATATACAGACACAGTAATGATATTCTAATGAAAAAATGGAAACACAGTTTTCAAAAATATCTTGATTTATTCAATATCAGGTATAAGCGACAAGGTTTCAATACAACTTCAGGCTGCATGTTGCCGCTGCTGTTGTGAGAAGCCTATGTGGCCTAAACATACTAGCAGGGCTTGAAGCATCTATGGTCTTGTCTTCCAATGAGCACCTCAGGGATGTCAGTGGTAGGCAAATGCAAAGGGAGTTGCCAGCAGCGGATCTTGATAATTATGCACCCGAGTGCATTCAGCATGGCAAAATATTACTCAGACCTCTTTGATAGCAGCCAAGGCTATAAGTGCACAGATATCTGTTGTGATAAAGTCACTGGCAAAGTAATGGAGGGGAGATATTTATCACTGAGGTAATTAGCTTCATTGATGTGAACCTAGGAAAATGCTCCAGCACTCAAAGTGCTGAGAGGGCTTAATCGGCCATGTCTAAGGCTAGGTTTAGTGAACAGCTGAACAGTGGGTTGCAGGCTGTTTACCACATCTCCTCCCCAGTGTGGATTCCAAAGATAAAAGCACAGCCTTCTCGCTCATTCACTGTTGGGTGAGCTTTGGGATGAGAGCTCTAGAGCTGCGTTTGATGATAAGGAAAATTGAACCAATTTTTTATGTTTTGTTTCCGAAGCTGCAACAGGCCATTTGTGTCATTTGTTTTGTTATTTTCCCATTAGGCCAGAAAGGCCATGTTTATTTTTCTAACTCTGCTGGTTTATGTGAGTCGCCCGCCTGGGCCGTGGGGTACTCGATACTGGGTCGATACAGGGGGATGTCACCATGGCGACCCGGTCCATGGCCTTGGGCGCCCATGAAAAAGGGGAAGGTCTTTAAAGGGAATAAAGTTTATGTTCGTGACGCCACCTGTGGTATTCAGTCAGTGGGAACTGATGCTACTTTGGAAGTCTGCTGGAGTGATGTTATAGCAGCTACATGGTATAACTTCCCACAGGTGAAGTATATCCCCAGGGCTCCCGGTGTGTAGATGGAAGATGGCGAAAGGCGCAGTGAAGAATGAGGACACAGGTTTGCAGTCTCTTTACCTTGCTTACTGTCGACTTTAGGCAACCACAGCCCAGGGCACCAGATCACAGGGCAGGCAGGGTCTGGCCGGCTTGGAGGCGAATCCAGAGTCCCCTTTACCTAGTGGAGTTAAAAGCCTTCCTCTAGTGCAGTGGTGTTGTAGTTCCTTACTGCCTATGGCTTCAGATAAGGTCCTCACAGATGTTCTCTCTCTGTCCCTCGTATAGCATAGGACAATAACCCGTATGGCTGGTGACTTGAGTCTGTTTATAGGAACTCTAGCACGCCCCGGGCTCTAAAGGTGTCACCGTGTCTCCTGAGTATTAAGGCGGACAGGTAACTTGAAGTTCAGCTATCCTGCTGGTCTCTGATGTAAAATAGAGTCCTTGCAACCTTGGTGGTCCGGCTACCGGTTATCTGCGCTTCAGAGGGAGGCAGCCTGATCTTAGCTGGTCTCCCCTGATGTCACTCTCCTGTGCTTCGCTCTCCTGCACACTCACTGAATGTTCGGCTTTCTCTATGTCTTTTTTCAGGAGCTGTAGTGCTTCAGACTACACTACCCCTTCAGACCTTCTGACACTCTATGTCGGTCTGCTCTCTTCTGTGTCTCTCACTTTCTGAACTGAAACTAAACTCTTTCCCTCCAGATCAGGATGTATTTATAGGTGAGTTCACCCTAAACTACTCTTAGAGCTCCCCCCTTCTGGGCTGGATTGTGAACATTTTGTATGCATTGTGGTTACCTGATAAAAGATATTCCTTCATCGCTTCCAAATGTAACATCACTCTCCCCATGAGGAAAGCAATGCTACTGTGACAACCAGAATCCTGGGGCACCACATATGCAGTGCCACAATAAACCAGGGGAAGATTTAAAGAGACAGCATTCCTATGTCTACCTTTATGTGCAGGTGAGTGAGCCAGTCCTCCACACTGTGCATTTTGCTCATACTTGGTGCTGAATATATCAAGATGCTTTGAAAATTTTGGCTCCATTTTTCATATTTTGCATATCATTAACATGTTTATTAATCCTGTGATTTTCTTAATTCAACAACTTTACCTTCTTGGTGTTGTAATTTCAGTGTTGAGGAGTGTATTGTTTTAATCTCTTACTTTTATAGAAGCTCTTCTTTCTACACCTATCTCTAGAATGAGTATGTCTCGACTTACCATCTTGCATGGAAGTGTATCCAACCTGAATGGAAAAGTGACTGGTTATGCACATTCAAATCTATAGGAGCTCTGAAAATAGCCAAGCACACTTACTTGGCACCTCAGTACTGTATTAGGTACTCTGGTAGAAGTGAATAGAGAGAGTTGTGCATGCACAGCTACTTCTCCATTCACACTGATGTTGAAACCAGGCAGGACAGGTGTAAAAGGATCCCTTCTCTGAATACAGAAAAAATATTGAACATGCATCTCGGTCCACGTCATATTAAAAATAGCTTTTAATATCTGAAAATAAAAGTAAGTCTTTCAACACTAGTATAATTTGGCTTATAAGTCAGAACTTTGCAAAGGTATTTGATATTGCACCAGAAATCAGCCTTATACCGAAGCTCCTGAAGCAGAGACTAGAGGAGCAGATGGGTAAGATATTGGCTAAAGGACAGGAAACATTAATGTCGCAAATGGTACATTCTCTAAATGGGATATAGTCATCAGTGGGGTAACGCAGAGATCTGTGCTGGGATCTTTTCTTTTTAATAAATTGGGAGGCAGTGACAGGTGTTATATGCGAGGGTAGCTATGTATCCCCCAGGATGTTCAAAGAAGAGTATTAAGGCCGTTGGAGTGCGTTGCAGTCACAGGTATAGCTGTAGTTGTAATGCAGAATAAAAGTAAATGTGGTCTTGGACAAGCTGCCCAAGGCAGATTTAAGAAAACCTGGCATGGGCTTTTATTTTTGGAGCGAACTACAGGATAGTAGTGGGGCAGTTTTCTCCCTCCGAGCTGGATCTTACAAGTGGCCCATGGCCACAAATTCCATTTAAAAACCCTGCAGAAAAAGAGTGGGTGTGTCAGTCTTGGTTTGCAAAGTTGCAGAGCAGGTGGCTCTGCAAAGCTCAGCCAGTGTTAAGTAACATGGAGCCAAGTGAAGCCAAAAGGCCAGGCACCTCTCAGCGTACCACGGTGGTGCATTCGCCCATGGCAACCAGTCTCTGATACGGACTATCTTGATTCCTGGCTGCAATCCAGAGGATACTGTGTGCTGTTTACTTTGTGAGTTTTGGACATTAAACACCTTTGTTTTGAAGTTTCCTGGGTCACTGCCTGTCTGTTAAACTGCATCAACCTCGCTTAACTACTATATTATATATATATATATATATATATATATACATAAATATATATACACTCACTGGCCACTTTATTAGGTACACCTGTCCAACTTCTTGTTAACACTTAATTTCTAATCAGCCAATCACATGGCGGCAACTCAGTGCATTTAGGCATGTAGACATGGTCAAGACAATCTCCTGCAGTTCAAACCGAGCATCAGTATGGGGAAGAAAGGTGATTTGAGTGCCTTTGAACGTGGCATGGTTGTTGGTGCCAGAAGGGCTGGTCTGAGTATTTCAGAAACTGCTGATCTACTGGGATTTTCACGCACAACCATCTCTAGGGTTTACAGAGAATGGTCCGAAAAAGAAAAAAAATCCAGTGAGCGGCAGTTCTGTGGGCGGAAATGCCTTGTTGATGCCAGAGGTCAGAGGAGAATGGGCAGACTGGTTCGAGCTGATAGAAAGGCAACAGTGACTCAAATCGCCACCCGTTACAACCAAGGTAGGCCTAAGAGCATCTCTGAACGCACAGTGCATCGAACTTTGAGGCAGATGGGCTACAGCAGCAGAAGACCACACCGGGTACCACTCCTTTCAGCTAAGAACAGGAAACTGAGGCTACAATTTGTACAAGCTCATCGAAATTGGACAGTAGAAGATTGGAAAAACGTTGCTTGGTCTGATGAGTCTCGATTTCTGCTGCGACATTCGGATGGTAGGGTCAGAATTTGGCGTAAACAATATGAAAGCATGGATCCATCCTGCCTTGTATGGAGCATCTTTGGGATGTGCAGCCGACAAATCTGCGGCAACTGTGTGATGCCATCATGTCAATATGGACCAAAATCTCTGAGGAATGCTTCCAGCACCTTGTTGAATCTATGCCACGAAGAATTGAGGCAGTTCTGAAGGCAAAAGGGGGTCCAACCCGTTACTAGCATGGTGTACCTAATAAAGTGGCCGGTGAGTGTATATATATATATATATATATATATATATATATATATACATATACTGTATATACATTCAGTACATATATATACAGTGGGTGTGGAAAGTGTTCAGAATCCTTTAGATTTTCCACTCTTTGTTTCATTGCAGCCATTTGGTAAATTCAAATAAGATAATTTTTTTCACATTAATGTACACTCTGCACCCCATCTTGGTTGAAAACAAAATTGTAGAAATGTAGAAATTTTTGCAAATTTAATTAAAAAAATGAAGTATCACATGGTCATAAGTATTCAGACCTTTTGCTCAGACACTCATATTTAAGTCACATGCTGTCCATTTCCTTGTGATTCCCCTTGAGATGGCTCTATGCCTTCATTGGAGTCCAGTTGTGTTTAATTAAGCTGAAAGGACTTGATTTGGAAAGGCGCACACCTGTTTATATAAGTCCTCACAGCTCACAGTGCATGTCGGACCAAATGAGAATCATGAGGTCAAAGGAACAGGCCAAGGAGCTCAGAGACAGAATTGTGGCAAGGCACAGATCTGACCAAGGTTACAACAGAATTTCTGCAGTACTCAAGGTTCATAGGAGCATAGTGACCTCCATAATCCTTAAATGGAATAAGTTTGGGACCACCAGACGTCTTCCTAGACCAGGCCCTCCAGCCAAACTAAGCAATTATGGGAGAGGAGCCTTGGTCAGAGAGGTAAACAAGAACTCCAAGATCATTTGTGACTGAGCTCAAGAGATGCAGTAGAGAGATGGGAGAAAGTTCCACAAAGTCAACTATGATTGATGCCCTCCACCAGTCAGGCCTTTATGGCAGAGTGGCCCGACGGAAGCCTCTCCTCAGTGCAAGGAATATGAAGGCCCACATAGAGTTTGCTAAAAAAAAAAGCATATGAAGGACTCCCAGAATATGAGAAATAAGATTCTCTGGTCTGATGAGACGAAGATAGACCTTTTTGGTGATAATTCTAAGTGGTATGTGTCTGGAGAAAACCAGGCACTGCTCATTGCCTGCCCAATAGAATCCCAACAGTGAAACATGGTGTTGGCAGCATCATGCTATGAGGGTGTTTTTAAGCTGCAGGGACAGGACGACTGGTTGTCATTGAAGGAAACATGAATGCAGCCCAGTAAAGAGATATCTTACATAGTTGTTAAGGTTGAAGGAAGACTTTAAGTCCATCTAGTTCAACCCATAGCCTAACCTAACATGCCCTAACATGTTGATCTTGGATGAAAACCTTTTCCAGAGTGCTCAGAACCTCAGACTTGGCCGAAGGTTCACCATCCAACAAGACAATGACCCTAAGCACACAGCTAAAATAACAAAGGAGTGGCTTCAGAACAACTCTGTGACCATTCTTGACTGGCCCAGCCAGAGCCCTGACCTAAACCCAATTGAGTATCTCTGGAGAGACCTGAAAATGGCTGTCAACCAACGTTCACCAACCAACCTTATGGAACTGGAGAGGATCTGCAAGGAACAATGGCAGAGGATCCCCAAATCCAGGTGTGAAAAATGTGTTGCATCATTCCCAAGAAAACTCATGGCTGTACTAGCTCAAAAGGGTGCTTCTACTCAATACTGAGCAAAGGGTGTGAGTACATATGACCATGTGCCATTTCAGTTTTTCTTTTTTAATAAATTTGCAAAAAATACAGCATTTCTGATTTTTTTCAGTTAAGATGGAGTGAAGAGTGTACATTAATGAGAAAAAAAATGAACGATTTTGAATTTACCAAATGGCTGCAATAAAACAAAGCGTGAAAAATTTAAAGGGGTCTGAATACTTTCCACACTCACTGTATATATATGTGTATATATATATATATATATATATATATATATATATATATATGTTTGTGTGTCAGGGTGCATGTATGTGTGTATGTGATACGGCTGTTTGAGGTTTCTCTTAAGCGGCTGCATTTTGCCCCCCGGACTGGAACTCGGCCGCTCTCTGCTTCAGGTGTCAATCTGACAGCCAGCTCTGCAAAAGTGCAGCGTGCCAGCTCCCAGTGATTAATTGTACTCTCGACTTGCATACGCGAGTACAATTAGAACTCTGACTGCTGGGTAACGGTGACAGCAGCAGTGTGATCAGGTCATGTGAGACATCACTAGCTGGTGCTGCAGAGGCGCACATTGGTGTTAAGTGCTCCATGGAGCTGAAAACACCAAAGATTTAGTGAACTTGGGGAGGGATTTAGTGTAACAGAAAGGCGAGGGGGAAGTAAGATATGAGGACACCATTGGGGAAGCAGGGAAGGGACAGGTGCAGACACAGTACGGGGAGTGGGAGGAATTTGAAGACACAAAATAAGGAGCAAGGGGGAAATGAGGCGCATTATAAGGAAACAGTATGGGGGATGGGTAGAGACAGTATGGTGAGTGGGGGGATTGGTGCAGGCACAGAATGGGGAGGATCGGTGTGAATACAGTATGAGGAGCGGTGTGAATACAGTATGAGGAGCGAGTAGAAGAATATACTGTATGTGGACACAGTATGGTAAGTGGGAGAGTGGATGCGGACACAGTATGAGCAGAGAGGGAAAGAATGTATGCAGACAGTAGGGCAGATCTTTTTATTGTGGAGCATTATAATGAAATTACTATTTTTTAGGGCATCATGTGAATAATTGCTGCAGAAGACCAGAGAAGATGCAAGCCTGGAGAGACAAGCTGTGGATGAGAAAAGTCATCATGGAGTCTGGTCAAGAGGAAGAAAAGAAAGCAAACAAATCCAAATAGAGACAACATCATCTATGAGGTACCTGGATGTAAAAAAAAAATTGTGATGCTCATTCTCATGTTTTTATTTATGTTAGGAGCATTCTACCTGTCACCCCGTTTTTTCAATATGAGATAAAAATATGGTTCAATAGGGCCTGAGCTCTGCTTTAAATCAGTATCTTTCATATCCCCCGATTGCCAACCTTTGCTGAGAAAATACCTTAGTAATCTCTCCGTTTTTGTATGTCAATCACCCTGGTCCACTCTGATGGGTGCGGCCTAATCGCTGTCTCGGCATGTCAGATGTAACTAGATCTGTGAATAGCAAAGATAGCGGTCAGTTCTTGCGGTTGCGTATTGAACTAGTGTCTCCCACGTGCACAGTATGCTTTGACCAACTGTGGGCAAAGCATGAAATCATTATTGCGCATGCTCCAGCTTTTGACCCTATGCTCTGTGCCCCTGAAGCATAGAAAGACTTCCGGGGCACAGAACGTCAAGGAAAATGCCGGCACATGCACAATAATGAGTTGAATGCTTTGCCTACTGTTGGGCAAAACATACTGCGCATGCGTGAGACGCCACTTGAATGCGCAGGCGCAGACCGGGGTGATTGACATGCGAAAACGGAGAGATTACTAAGGAATTTTCTCAGCAAAGGTGGGGAATCGGGGGGTATGAAAGGTACTGATGTAAAACAGAGCTCAGGCCCTATTGAACCATATTTTTATCTCATATCGAAAAAACAGGGTGACAGGTTTCCTTTAAAGAGATTGTCTAAGTTTGTGATGAGTCTGCAGTCATTCTATGTGACTGCAGACTTCTGAATACTAAGAGCACGCGCTGACTGGAAATGCATGGTCTCACTCAATGAAATGAATTGAGCGAGGTTGGACATTTCTAGTCAGATTGTAGCCAGAAGTATTTAAATCTCATACTTGTGCTATTATGACTGTCCACTCTTGCCATCGGCAAAGGAAATCCTAAAAGTGTGCAGTGCTTGTGCTGTGAGGATTCAGAAACCTGAAATCACTTAGAGTGACTGCAGACATTCATCTCAAAACTGGAAAAGCCCTTTAATTATAAAATTAATCCCTGTAGCGTGTCAATCCTAACAGTGTGTAATATAGTCACTGTCAGGATTCAGCTCTGATTGCAGGTTCCAGCAGTCATCAAATAGCTGCTTCACTCATATGCAAATGTTTATATTCACGGTCACTTGACAATGAGCTTCCCTTCCTGCTTCTATCAGTTCTTCACTGAACATTACATTGAGAAAAGTAAGGAGAGCAGCTAGTCTATGACTAAGGGTCCCTTTCCACTTGCGAGAGAAAAAACTGTCCGTAATCTGGACCGAAAAAACGGATGTAACGTATGCGATTGTCATGCGAGTGTCATGCGAGTGCAATGCGAGTGCAATGCGATTTTTAATCGCATCATCCGTTTTTTGTAATCGCATCATCCGTGTGACATCCGTATTACTGTCCGATTTGTACGCACCGGTGTCCTTTGAAAAGCCGGCAAATCAGTGCTGTGTACAGTAAAATCACACTGACAGGTTAGAATAGAATAGATATATACACATAGAATGTGTCATGGTTCCCAATGGCAAGGGAACGTAAAAAACATATAAGTAACGAACGAGCTCTCGGGTGATGGAAACTCGAGTTGACCGTGAGCTAAATCTACCACACAACTAACAGTAGCCAGGGAGCATACCTACGGCTTCCTATATGCCACGCGCCAGCCGAAGGACTAACTACGCCTGGTAGAGGAAGAAACAGACCTGGCTTACCTCTAGGGAAACACCCCAAAAGATGATAGCAGCCCCCCACATGTAATAACGGTGAATTAAGAGGAAAAGACATACACAGTATGAAAGTAGATTTAGCAAAGAGAGGTCCACTTACTAGATAGCAGAAGGATACAAAAGAGGACTTCACGGTCAACTGAAAACCCTTTCAAAAACCATCCTAAAATTACTTTAAGACTCCTGTGTCAACTCATGACACAGGAGTGGCAATTTCAGCCCGCAAGAGCTTCCAGCTACAGAGAATAACAAAACTGCAAACTGGACAAAAGGTACAAAACAAAAGGACAAAGTCCACTTAGCTGATCAGCAGACTAGTAGCAGGAACATGCAACCGAAGGCTCTGGTTACAATGATGACCGGCAAGGAAAAGACTGGAGAGCAAGGCTAAATAGGAAACTCCCAAACACTGATGGAAGCAGGTGAACAGAAGCAGCAAAGTGCAAACAAGTCACCAGTACCACCAGCAACCACCAGGGGAGCCCAAAAAGCGGATACACAACAGTACCCTCCCCTTAAGGAGGGGGCAACGAACCCTCACAAGAACCGCCAGGGCGATCTGGATGAGCCCTATGAAAGGCACGAACCAAATCCGAGGCATGAACATCAGAGGCAGTTACCCAAGAATTATCTTCCTGACCATAGCCTTTCCATTTAACCAGATATTGAAGTCTCCGTCTGGAAATACGGGAGTCCAAGATCTTCTCTACGACGTACTCCAATTCACCCTCCACCAGCACAGGAGCAGGAGGTTCAGTAGAAGGAACCACCGGTACCTCATATCTCCGCAACAACGACCGATGGAACACATTATGGATAGCGAAAGATGCCGGGAGGTCCAAACGAAAGGAAACAGGGTTAAGAATCTCCAAAATCCTATAAGGACCGATGAACCGAGGCTTAAATTTGGGAGAAGAAACCCTCATAGGGACAAAACGGGAAGACAACCACACCAAGTCCCCAACGCGAAGGTGGGGACCAACACGACGACGACGGTTAGCAAACTGCTGAGTCCTCTCCTGGGACAATTCCAAATTATCCACCACTTGTCCCCAAATCCGATGCAACCGATCCACCACCGCATCCACTCCAGGACAATCCGAAGATTCAACCTGACCAGATGAAAAACGCGGATGAAACCCTGAATTGCAAAAGAAAGGAGAAACCAAAGTGGCAGAACTAGCCCGATTATTAAGAGCAAACTCCGCCAACGGCAGAAAGGCAACCCAATCATCCTGATCCGCAGACACAAAACACCTCAAATAAGTCTCCAAAGTTTGATTAGTTCGCTCCGTCTGGCCATTGGTCTGAGGATGGAATGCAGACGAAAAGGACAAATCAATGCCCAACCTGGCACAGACTGCCCGCCAAAATCTAGACACGAACTGGGTACCCCTGTCAGAAACGATGTTTTCCGGAATACCATGCAAGCGAACCACATTTTGAAAAAACAGAGGGACCAACTCAGATGAGGAAGGCAACTTAGGCAATGGCACCAAATGAACCATTTTAGAAAAACGGTCACACACCACCCAGATGACAGACATCTTCTGAGAAACAGGGAGATCCGAGATAAAGTCCATAGAGATGTGCGTCCAAGGCCTCTTCGGAATAGGCAAGGGCAACAACAACCCACTAGCCCTAGAACAACAAGGCTTGGCCCGAGCACACACATCGCAAGACTGCACAAAAACACGCACATCTCGAGACAGGGAAGGCCACCAGAAGGATCTAGCCACCAAATCTCTGGTGCCAAAAATTCCCGGATGACCTGCCAGAGTAGAAGAATGAACTTCCGAGATGACTCTAGTGGTCCACTCGTCAGGAACAAACAGTCTACCAGACGGACAACGATCAGGTCTATCCGCCTGAAATTCTTGCAAAGCACGTCGCAAATCTGGAGAGACAGCAGACAAAACCACTCCATCCTTAAGGACACCAGCAGGTTCAGAATTCCCAGGAGAGTCAGGCTCAAAACTCCTAGAAAGAGCATCTGCTTCCACATTCCTAGAACCCGGTAAGTACGAGACCACAAAATTAAACCGGGAAAAGAACAATGACCAACGTGCCTGTCTAGGATTCAGGTGCCTGGCAGACTCCAAATAAATTCAATTCTTGTGATCAGTCAAAACTACCACCTGATGTCTGGCACCCTCAAGCCAATGACGCCACTCCTCAAATGCCCACTTCATGGCCAAAAGCTCCCGATTACCAACATCATAGTTTCGCTCGGCGGCCGAACATTTTCGCGAAAAGAACGCACAAGGTCTCATCACTGAGCAGTCGGAACTTTTCTGCGACAAAACCGCCCCCGCTCCGATCTCGGAAGCATCGACCTCAACCTGAAAGGGAAGAGAAACATCAGGCTGGCGCAACACAGGGGCAGACAAAAAGCGGCGCTTAAGCTCCCGAGAGGCCTCCACGGCAGCAGGGGACCAATTGGCAACATCAGCACCCTTTTTAGTCAAATCCGTCAGAGGTTTAGCAACGCCAGAAAAACCAGCTATAAATCGACGATAAAAATTAGCAAAGCCCAAGAATTTCTGGAGACTCTTCAGAGAAGTAGGCTGCGTCCAGTCGTAAATAGCCCGAACCTTGACAGGGTCCATCTCAATAGAAGAAGGGGAAAAAATATACCCCAAAAATGAAATTTTTTGAACCCCAAAAACACACTTTGAACCCTTTACACACAAAGAATTCTCCCGCAAAACCTGAAAAACTCTCCTGACCTGCTGAACATGAGACTCCCAGTCATCAGAAAAAATCAAAATATCATCCAAGTACACGATCATAAATTTATCCAAATATTCACGGAAAATATCATGCATTAAGGACTGAAAGACAGAAGGTGCATTAGAAAGGCCGAAAGGCATTACCAAATACTCAAAATGGCCCTCAGGCGTATTAAATGCGGTCTTCCACTCATCCCCCTTCTTAATTCGCACCAAATTATACGCCCCACGAAGATCAATCTTAGAGAACCACTTAGCCCCCCTTATGCGAGCAAACAAATCAGTCAGCAAAGGCAACGGATACTGATATTTGACTGTAATTTTATTCAGGAGACGATAATCAATACAAGGCCTCAGAGAGCCATCCTTTTTAGAGACAAAGAAAAAACCAGCTCCTAAAGGAGATGAAGAAGGACGAATGTGTCCCTTTTCCAGGGACTGCTTAATATACTCGCGCATAGCAGCATGTTCAGGTACAGATAGGTTAAACAAACGACCCTTTGGAAATTTACTGCCAGGAATCAGATCTATGGCACAATCACAATCCCTGTGAGGAGGGAGTGAACCAATCTTAGGCTCTTCAAAAATATCACGATAATCAGACAAAAATGCCGGAATCTCAGATGGAATAGATGACGAAATGGACACCATAGGAGTGTCCCCATGAGCCCCCCGACATCCCCAGCTTAACACAGACATAGCTTTCCAGTCAAGGACTGGGTTATGAGAATGTAACCATGGTAATCCAAGCACCAAAACATCATGTAAATTGTACAACACAAGGAAGCGAATCACCTCCTGATGGTCTGGAGTCATACGCATAGTCACTTGCGTCCAGAACTGTGGTTTATTACAAGCCAAAGGTGTAGAATCAATACCCTTCAGAGGTATAGGGACTTCCAGAGGCTCTAAATCAAACCCACAGCGCCTGGCAAAGGACCAGTCCATAAGACTCAGAGCGGCGCCAGAGTCCACATAGGCATCCACGGTAATAACTGATAATGAACAAATCAAGGTTACAGACAAAATAAATTTGGACTTTAAAGTGCCAATTGAAAAGGACTTGTCAACCTTTCTAGTACGCTTAGAGCATGCTGATATAACATGAGCAGAATCACCACAATAGAAGCACAACCCATTTTTACGCCTATAATTCTGCCGCTCGCTTCTGGACATAACTCTGTCACATTGCATCTTCTCTGGCGTCTCTTCAGAAGATACCGCCAAATGGTGCACGGGTTTGCGCTCCCGCAAACGCCGATCAATCTGAATTGCCATTGTCATGGACTCATTCAGACCTGTAGGCACAGGGAACCCGACCATAACATCTTTAACGGTATCAGAAAGGCCCTCTCTGAAATTTGCCGCTAAGGCGCACTCATTCCACTGAGTAAGCACAGACCACCTACGAAATTTTTGGCAGTATATCTCCGCTTCATCTTGCCCTTGAGATAGGGCTATCAAAGCTTTTTCAGCTTGAATCTCCAAATTAGGTTCCTCATAAAGCAACCCTAAAGCCAGGAAAAACGCATCCACATTGAGCAACGCAGGATCCCCTGGTGCCAATGAAAATGCCCAATTTTGAGGGTCACCTCGCAGCAAAGAGATTACAATCTTAACCTGCTGGACAGGATCTCCTGAGGAGTGAGGTCTGAGAGAAAGGAATAATTTACAATTATATTTGAAATTCAAAAACCGAGATCTATCTCCGGAAAACACCTCTGGTGTAGGAATTTTAGGTTCAGAAATAGGAGTATGCATAACAAAATCTTGTAAATTTTGAACCTTCGTAGCAAGATTATTTAAACCTGCAGCCAAACTCTGAGGATCCATCTTTAAACAGGTGAGCTCAGAGCCATTCAAGGATTAGAAGGAGAGAAAGGCAAAGGCTGTAATTAGAGCTGAAATACAACTGAACCAACTATGAAGCAAACATAGGAAAAAAAAAAAAAAAAATCTACAGACTTCTTTTTTCTCTCCTTTCTTCTGCCAATAAGTTTAACACAGGCCGGTCATACTGTTATGGTTCCCAATGGCAAGGGAACGTAAAAAACATATAAGTAACGAACGAGCTCTCGGGTGATGGAAACTCGAGTTGACCGTGAGCTAAATCTACCACACAACTAACAGTAGCCAGGGAGCATACCTACGGCTTCCTATATGCCACGCGCCAGCCGGAGGACTAACTACGCCTGGTAGAGGAAGAAACAGACCTGGCTTACCTCTAGGGAAACACCCCAAAAGATGATAGCAGCCCCCCACATGTAATAACGGTGAATTAAGAGGAAAAGACATACACAGTATGAAAGTAGATTTAGCAAAGAGAGGTCCACTTACTAGATAGCAGAAGGATACAAAAGAGGACTTCACGGTCAACTGAAAACCCTTTCAAAAACCATCCTGAAATTACTTTAAGACTCCTGTGTCAACTCATGACACAGGAGTGGCAATTTCAGCCCGCAAGAGCTTCCAGCTACAGAGAATAACAAAACTGCAAACTGGACAAAAGGTACAAAACAAAAGGACAAAGTCCACTTAGCTGATCAGCAGACTAGTAGCAGGAACATGCAACCGAAGGCTCTGGTTACAATGATGACCGGCAAGGAAAAAACTGGAGAGCAAGGCTAAATAGGAAACTTCCAAACACTGATGGAAGCAGGTGAACAGAAGCAGCAAAGTGCAAACAAGTCACCAGTACCACCAGCAACCACCAGGGGAGCCCAAAAAGCGGATACACAACAAGAATGTGTATATATACATACTAGATGGCAGCCCGATTCTAAAGAATCGGGAGTCTAGAATCCATATATACTTTATTTATTCAAATGTAAGAATAATACAATTAATAAATAATAGTAAGAAAGAACAAAAAATGGCTGCACTCACCAGCTCTTGACAATTCTTGTTATTTAAGGTACAGTTACACAGGATCCATGAACATGCTTATGAGGGGAGTGATGAAAGACATCAGACAACAACTTTGCGTGTTGTGGCAAATGCCACAACAACGGTTCTTTGCTTAAGAACAATAATGTAAATAATAAATAATATGTATCAATAACTATGTATATTGGTATGTTCTATGACATTTTAAAATATTTCATTATTATGTGGAAAAGCTCTTAGTACCCATACTGGCGCATACTTGTGTGCCCATCAGGTATTTTCACAGTAATTTTACATCTGATGGGTTGGTATGAAACGTTTTTAATCATCTCTTGGGCTTAGCTAAGCCTTCATTTTAAATAATTCTAATAAGTACAACAGAAATAAAAGCCTTTTTGTGTATCCAAATTTTTTGTGTTTATTTTTACAGAAGTGTAAAATTTAAGAAATCAACGTTCATAGTACACCGATGGGCTAATATAAGCATGCCCATCAACCACGTCACGGTAGCCTTTGAACTGATGGGTCCTAACTACCTGATTCCTATTTCTTAATACTCAAACCTCTTTCACATCTGCATGTTTCTGATATTTGCAGAAGTAATGTTAAAAACAATACAACTTCCACACTTGGCACCAAAGAACTGACCTACAACATACTTTCAGCAAGTGCCATGCAATGTAGATGAAGCTTGGAGTTAACTTGCAGTAAATGCGGCAAACGCGGCTTCGACAATTGCATTAAATGCAGCCACAACAAAAACACTGGTAAGTGGAGATTTTGTGGCGAAAACTGCAGAAACCACATGTGCCGCACCTGCCGCAAGTGAAGTACAAATTCCGTATACATTGCATGCAACTTACAGCAAGAGTGGCGTGGGTCAGCCCTTAGGCAGGAAGTGCAGAAATAGCCTTTTTTCCACCATAAATTCTCCAAATAGCAGAAAAATGTTGATGTGAAAGCAAAATCTCTATTCTTTCCCTATCTATCTAAATATGTACCTATCTATATATCTATTTCTATGTACAGAACACACCTGGAGATAGAGATGTGTGTGAACAGCCATCCCACCCGTCTCTTACCTGTTCACAAAAACCTCACCCTTTTTAAAAACAAAATGAAATCTCTCAGCAGCTATACTGCTGGAGCTTCAAATACAGGTTCCTATCACCAAATACAGGCATTTGGATGATACACATCTTACATCTTGTACTTAATGTGTGTTCTACTTACCTATAAAAATATGTATTGATATATATTTCTAAATTTATGTAGATATGATATAGAGTTATTAACCCTATATGCTAATGAGTACGTATGTTATATACGTATCTATATATATAATTGTCTAAGGGTTTTTCCGTCTGTCTGTCTGTCTGTCTTTCTGTCTGTCTGTCTGTCCTGGAAATCCCGCGTCTCTGATTGGTCGAGGCCGCCAGGCCTCGATCAATCAGAGACGGGCACAGCATGGCGACGATGATGTCATAAAGGTTGCCTCGACCAATCAGTGACGGGCACAGTCTGCCGTGAATTCGCCTCGACCAATCAGCGACGGGCACAGTATCGACGTAGATGTCATAATGGTTGCCATGGCGACGATGATGTCATAAAGGTTGCCTCGACCAATCAGCGACGGGCACAGTCTGCCGTGAATTCTGGAATCATCATTGTCCATATACTACGGGGACATGCATATTCTAGAATACCCGATGCATTAGAATCGGGCCACAGTCTAGTTTCCTACATAAGTACTTAAAATCTATATGTCTATGGCTACACTAATTTTTTTTTGTTTTTGTTTTTTTTCCTTATCTCTATACATAGAATTTGCCTATTGCTGTCTATGTTATTAGAAAAACTGAATAATGAAAAAAAAGAAAAGTAACTTTAAACTAAAATATTTTTGTAGATAATATTATGTGTGAAGACTTTAGTACTATCAGCCAATAATTGTCCTTGAAGTGGTGTATTAACCACTTTAACCCTCACATTGCAACATTGCTTCACCCTGGAAAAAGCAACATACAATTGACCATGGGCAAAAGCAGGTTCTGGTAGATAAATGCCAACTCGATGGAGGGTCTGGCCTTGAGATTTATTTATGGTCATTGCAAATGCGGGCTTGATGGGAAATTGTCTCCGTCTTAATTTAAAAGGTAATCCAGTCTCTGATGGACACAAATCAATTCGTGGAATGAATACCACATTTCCTGCTGCTGACCCACTAATTACTTTAGCCAGTATGATATTGGCATGTAAGGCAGTGACAATGAGCCGCGTACCATTGCAGAGACCTTTGTTCGTGTTCAGATTACGTAATAACATGACAATGGTGCCAATTTTAAGTTTCAGCCGATGTGAAGGCATTCCAGTTGGTGTTAGTGAATTCAAAAACTCAAGTGGGTATTGATCGAGGTCATCAGCTTCATCAGGATCGATGGAATCATCACTGATATATTCAGTATAGTCACCTATCAATAAATCCATGACTTGGGAATTGACTTTCTCAACGTCCTCATTTTTTGGACATAAAATTGCATGAGATGCAGCTGTATTTATGCTTTCGGTGTCATTCACATCAATACAAAGATTATCTCCAAAAATTTCAATTATTAAAGAGCCAGTGCATACCATGTCTGGAGGAATTTCAATTACATCATCTCCAAGGTTATGTTCATTAGATAGTTCACCATTTCCCAGTTGAAGCAACCAACTGCTGTAGTGAGGATCAATGGAGCGCATGTTGTTAATAAGTGGCAGGCGAGTAAAATGTTGCCAGTGTTGTGAATATTTTATACAGCTCTCTACAACATCAGTTCTTGTCCCATGAGGGATGACAGGAAGACATTGTCTAAAGTCGCCTCCAAAAACAATCACTTTACCTCCAAACGGTGTTTTTTCTTTGTGAGCTACATTTGTTGTCATGACATCACGTAAAACTCTATCAATGACATGCAATGCATATTTGGATAGCATTGTGCACTCATCAATAATAAAAAGTTTAGTGCTGTGCAAATCTTTTGCTGCATCGGTATCATTCTTAATCCTGGAAACAGATGTTTCATTCACAGGAATTGGAATCCCATAAAGAGAATGAATGGTTCGTCCACCTTGTAGCAAGTTGGCGGCAATTCCAGTAGTGGCAGCAGGTGACACAATGTCTCCTTGTCCTCTTAGCTGATGTAGGAGTAGATGATATAGGTACGTTTTTTCGCTGCCACCAGGACCATCAAGGAAAAACACTTTGCTGTAGAATTAGTGTCTTCTAAAGCTTGAGTGATAGCATCAAAAGCAAAAAGTTGGTCCTCATTTAGAGTGGCTTTCATTTCAGCAGCTGCTGATAACTCATAATCTTTATCATACTGTGGGAGGAGGTGTTGTTTCTCGACTGGACGTGGCAAATTAAAATCAGTATAAGTTTTGCCATGAGCTTTAAGAACATGTTGGACATCTGTCATAGCATAGCCTTCACAATTGACACACTCCAGAGTGTCGGAGTGGTATGCATAGCAGTAGTCTTCTACAAAGTGTTCCTTAAATTCATCCCATAAGTCCCGAGGTTTAGCTGGAGGACCAAAAATACAAATGTAGGCAAACATGTCACATTGCTGTGCTGGCATGTTGAGAATACTGGCATCAAGTAATGTATTTCTCCACAGACTATCATCAAATAGTAAGCCAAGAGCTAATGCCGCATCTTTGAAGGTTTCATGTGTGACTCCGTGTACAGTTTTTATGCTGTCAAAACTGGTTGCACCTTTGACATGTAACAATAACAATCTTAAATAGTAGCGTTCTTGGTCTTTCACACTGACAGTATACATTCGTCCAATCACAGAACCACCTGCTCGCTTTCTAACTTCCCAAGAACCTTCTTTCCAAACATAGTTTTCGGGAATTTCACGGTATAAATAAATATGAGCATGATGGTCGTTCTGATTAAGCTTGAAGTAGGCCATAAGTGTAGAATTTTGATGGAGCTTTTGTTTGATGTTTCCAATAGAGTCATCCTCATGAAAATAGAGTGGCTGAGAATGCGGTAGATGTACAGCAAGGCGAATGATGCTATGAGATTGTTTATGCATTGGATATGAGAATATTCGCCAAGCTGCCTCTGGTGCACTGACATATCTTGAATCCATGAATTGGTGTGTTTCATCATGTTGGATGTTAGTCTGGCAGATTTCAAGATTGGCTTTATCATGTCCTTTGTAGACGTATTTAAATAAATATTTCACAGCCTGAATGGAACCACAAACTTCGACATTTATATGGCACTTGTATTTTAATAGCAGGAACGGATTATATGGAACCACCCACGAATTGTCAATCATGTTAGAATGGTGTTGAAAAGATGGGCCAAAATGTCTGCGATAAGTAGGATAGGCGTCCTTAGCTATGATGGTTCTTGGTTGCAAATCTTTAGGGAAACCTTTTGTACACTTCCCCAGATCCATACAGGGAGAATTTGGGTTGTGTTCTCCACACGGACCATGAATCATATGTTGGAGAACAATTTTATGGAGCTGAGGGTAGTGGGTAGGATTGGGAATTTCAGCCCACACTGTATTGTCTATGTCCTCCTCAGTCCTTAATTTGGAGTTGCTGTCCAGAATAATCAAAATGTGAGCGTGTGGAAGGCCACGTTTTTGAAATTCAATTACATGAACCATAGCGCAAACTTTCCCAAATAATCCGTTGTTAATGTCTTTTAAGAGTGCTTCCAGTTTTATTTTGAAAACACGTGCCACCAAATCAGGTCTATGTTCCACACGCTGCCAAGGTTCCAAATTCTCAGTAATCTCATTCCATTTCGGATTACAGGTCATGGTGATGAATAGATCAGGACGACCATATTTAGTCACAATAGCCATGGCATCCTGGTACCGCTGCTGCATATTCCTGGGACTGCCTTCAAACGAAGATGGTAAAATGAACGTTTTTCCAATGGGGATGCCCTTCTCAATGGATTTTTTCTGGAGATGTTCCTGGAGTACACAATAATCCTATACTTTCAAATCCTTTTGGTGTTGACAGATATAATTTAGGCAATTTGCCTCGATTTTCACATAAGCATCCACTAAGTACTGCTGAGTGAGTTTGCCACCATTCAGGAGTGGATTAAACTGATTACGGACAGACAGCACATAGCAGTAATATTGCAGTTGTGTAACTCTGCGTGGACTTTGCCCTTGTTGCTTGAGGCCATCATGCCAGCCCTGGTCTCCGTAAGGGAAAAATAAAGGATAGAGTAAAGCATCTAAATTACTGTGTAGAATGCTGACCTGTTGTGTTCTTGGCGCCAAAGGATTTTTGGGGTCCGGTTGTAAATGTATTAAAATATCACGATTAAATGGTGGCTCTCCATTGTCATTTTCAAATACGACAGCAACTTCATTGACAGTTGGATTATTATATCGGCGAGGGTCTTGATTCCGATCTTATTTAAGGGCCATGATGATATTTGGCATGAGAGTGCCATTAGCTTCAGCTTTAAGATCTTCTTCATGTTCCACATCTCGTAACATTTTGTAGGCAGCAACAAAGGGATTCACATTGTCTAACTGAAGAGCAATTATACTCATCAAAGTGGGATGACATTTTTGATTTTGTTCACAGTTTAAACGTTGTTCATTCGCGGTAGCGGTATCCAAAATATACAGTTGGGCATAAGCTGGAACTTGATCATCACTGGGATGTAGGGTTCCAGTACGATTATATATTTGTCCATGTATACGGAAACAGTAAGGGCCATGTCCAGGTGGAGGGGATATATTGGCACCCATGGAGGCGAAAGCAAATGAGCTGTTAATACTACGAATATTTTCCATGAGATTCTTACTGAACTCACTCTCCCCTGTCAGCAATCATTTAAAGACCTCGGGATATTGGGGTATAGGTATATGCACTTTACTCTTGTGACAACACAGAGTAAAATTTTTATCTGCTGGTATCTCAGCATTAAAATGTAATGCTTGACAATGTTCACATAAATAGTTCATAGGACCACAGGAGTGTTCTACTATGGTACTGTCATCATTAGTAAAACCTGTAGGATGTTGAGGTACAGGTTGTGGTAACGGAGCATTGGAATGTTTCTTTAAGCCAACATATATAAAGCGTGGACCTGGTAGAGGATCTTCACTGTCCACAGATTAAATCACTGAGGAGTTGGAAGGTGTATCGTGGTCAGGGTTTATTAATATGGAGGTGCAAGCGGTTTTTTTGCGCCGTTCACGGCGTGCACCAGCTGCATTTGGTAATGGTTTGTTTGTTGACTTAGAAGAGTCAGGTGTGAAGCATGTCTTATAAGCAGACTTAACGGTGTACAGGCGACGGCGTTTATCATTTGGAGTGTAAGTAGGACAGTGTTTGTGCTTACGTGCAGATTTACCAACGGTTAAAGGAGCTTCAGGCTGCACACATTCTATGAATGGAGACAAAGAAGCTGTATTGTGGGCAGAATCTATGACTGAGGACGTGGAAATATTATGTTTGCAACGTTGAGAGCGTGCAGCAGCAGCTTTATTACTTAATCGATTAGTTTTGTCCTCAAAAGACTCATTAGTAATGCGTTTATTGCAAGCAGCATTAACAGTGTCCAGGCGCTTGCATCTATCCTCTGTACTTTTGTTAGCACGCTGTTTACGCTTACGTGCGGCATCGGCGTCTTTTTGCTCTGCATTATTAGTATACTTTATATCAGACCTAATCTTACGTGCGCCATCAGCAGCTTTGGGCTCTGTGTCATTAGTATCCTTACTATTAGAGCTCATGTTGGCTAAGCTAAACAGCTTTAAGCGTGGTGGTGGCAAACAACAGGTTAATAAGAGGCAGTGTCAGGTAGTAGGAAAATAGCCAGTTAATAATAGGCAATAGTTCTTTGCAGGAATACAGATATTAATAAATAGGCAGTTTATATTGCAGAGAAATTGCTGGGCAATAATGGACAATGTCCTTATGTGGCAAATAATAGAGCAATATACCCAGTGTGGCAAAGAAGAGGTTAATAAACGGCAGTCTCTCAGTATAACAGTCAGTGAATAATAGGCAGTATATGGAGAAAACACCAAACAAAAGTTCAAAATTGGTGTGAAAATGTCACTGAACCACTTCACAACTAAATATATATAGTTTTGGTAAATGGTATTATCATTTTTTTGACGAAATTCGGCAGGAGCTTGAAGAGCGACGTCACTGGGACCGCCTCCACGCAGTAGAAACTTGCTGTGAGGTAAAAATTCAAAAATCACACCAAAATGGCGGGCGGAGTGTGTCACAGTACGGCACATTTCTGATTGGTTGCTCGCGGCAGGCGGCAACCAATCAGAAAAGTGCCACGCACCACGAAGGCATATATCTTTGTCCACCCTGAGCGGGTGTAGGACGCTGGTGACGTCACTTATCTCCGGACATTATCTCCGGACAAAGCCACGGAAGTTGGCACAAATTGCCGGAAGTAGTATTCTAGGCAATTATATATTAGATTTTAATGTTATCAGTGTTTACCTTTGAACGTTTATATTGTATTGTCCTGTCACCAGCCATGTGTACGATTATCGGCCGAAAGCCTCTCTGGAACCAATAATCACCCCATGTAAAGGTATCTTTATAAGTTAAAGATTCAGAATACTATGACTTTTATCATATCCTGAACAGTCAAGTTTTTTATGAACCGTTAAGGTTTTCTGGCTGAAGTAAAAAAAACTCTGAGTGTTTACAGTTTGAAACCATAAAATGTTGAAAAATTATGTCATTCTTGAGTATATCACTCAATGGTGCTCATAAACGTGTCAAATTTGATCTATAATATACTTTAATATACGTTACTTTAATCTTTAATATACTTAAGAACAGGGCCCCAGACATCACACAGGGGGTCTGAAACACCGCACAGTGGTCCAAAATATCGCTGTGCTCTGCCTGGGGCCCCATATTCTGCCTGGGGCCCCTGTGCTCTGCCTGGGGCCCCATATGCTGCCTGGGGCCCCTGTGCTCTGCCTGGGGCCCAATAGGCTGCCTGGGGCCCCTGTGCTCAACCTGGGACCACTGTGCTCTGCCTGGGGCCCCATATGCTGCCTGGGCCCCTGTGCTCTGCCTGGGGCCCCTGTGCTCTGCCTGGGGCCCCATGTTCTGCCTGGGGCCCCATGTTCTGCCTGGGGCCCCTGTGCTCTGCCTGGGGCCACTGTGCTCTGCCTGGGGCCCCATATGCTGCCTGGGGCCCCTGTGCTCTGCCTGGGGCCCCATATGCTGCCTGGGGCCCCTGTGCTCTGCCTGGGGCCCAATAGGCTGCCTGGGGCCCCTGTGCTCAACCTGGGACCACTGTGCTCTGCCTGGGGCCCCATATGCTGCCTGGGGCCCCTGTGCTCTGCCTGGGGCCCCTGTGCTCTGCCTGGGGCCCCATGTTCTGCCTGGGGCCACTGTGCTCTGCCTGGGGCCCCATAGGCTGCCTGGGGCCCCTGTGCTCTGCCTGGGACCACTGTGCTCTGCCTGGGGCCCCATATGCTGCCTGGGGCCCCTGTGCTCTGCCTGGCGCCACTGTGCTCTGCCTGGGGCCCCTTATGCTGCCTGGGGCCCCTGTGCTCTGCCTGGGGCCCCATATGCTGCCTGGGGCACCTGTGCTCTGCCTGGGGCCCCTGTGCTCTGCCTGGGGCCCCATGTTCTGCCTGGGGCCCCTGTGCTCTGCCTGGGGCCACTGTGCTCTGCCTGGGGCCCCATATGCTGCCTGGGGCCCCTGTGCTCTGCCTGGGGCCCCTGTGCTCTGCCTGGGGCCACTGTGCTCTGCCTGGGGCCCAATATGGTGCCTGGGGCCCCTGTGCTCTGCATGGGGCCCCATATGCTGCCTGGGGCCCCTGTGCTCCGCCTGGGGCCCCTGTGCTCTGCCTGGGGCCCCATGTTCTGCCTGGGGCCACTGTGCTCTGCCTGGGGCCCCATATGCTGCCTGGGGCCCCTGTGCTCTGCCTGGGGCCCCATATGCTGCCTGGGGCCCCTGTGCTCTGCCTGGGGCCCCTGTGCTCTGCCTGGGGCCCCTGTGCTCTGCCTGGGGCCCCATGTTCTGCCTGAGGCCACTGTGCTCTGCCTGGGGCCACATAGGCTGCCTGGGGCGCCTGTGCTCTGTCTGGGACCACTGTGCTCTGCCTGGGGCCCCATATGCTGCCTGGGGCCCCTGTGCTCTGCCTGGGGCCACTGTGCTCTGCCTGGGGCCGCATATGCTGCCTGGGGCCCCTGTGCTCTGCCTGGGGCCCCATATGCTGCCTGGGGCCCCTGTGCTCTGCCTGGCACCACTGTGCTCTGCCTGGGGCCCCATATGCTGCCTGGGGCCCCTGTGCTCTGCCTGGGGCCCCATATGCTGCCTGGGGCCCCTGTGCTCTGCCTGGGACCACTGTGCTCTGCCTGGGGCCCCATATGCTGCCTGGGGCCCCTGCGCTCTGCCTGGGGCCACTGTGCTCTGCCTGGGGCCCCATATGCTGCCTGGGGCCCCATATGCTGCCTGGGGCCCCTGTGCTCTGCCTGGGGCCCCATATGCTGCCTGGGGCCCCTGTGCTCTGCCTGGGGCCCCTGTGCTCTGCCTGGCGCCCCATGTTCTGCCTGGGGCCCCTGTGCTCTGCCTGGGGCCACTGTGCTCTGCCTGGGGCCCCATATGCTGCCTGGGGCCCCTGTGCTCTGCCTGGGGCCCCATATGCTGCCTGGGGCCCCTGTGCTCTGCCTGGGGCCCCTGTGCTCTGCCTGGGGCCCCATGTTCTGCCTGGGGCCACTGTGCTCTGCCTGGGGCCCCATAGGCTGCCTGGGGCCCCTGTGCTCTGCCTGGGACCACTGTGCTCTGCCTGGGGCCCCATATGCTGCCTGAGGCCCCTGTGCTCTGCCTGGGGCCACTGTGCTCTGCCTGGGGCCCCATATGCTGCCTGGGGCCCCTGTGCTCTGCCTGGGGCCCCATAGGCTGCCTGGGGCCCCTGTGCTCTGCCTGGGGCCCCATAGGCTGCCTGGGGCCCCTGTGCTCTACCTGGGACCACTGTGCTCTGCCTGGGGCCCCATATGCTGCCTGGGGCCCCTGTGCTCTGCCTGGGGCCACTGTGCTCTGCCTGGGGCCCCATATGCTGCCTGGGGCCCCTGTGCTCTGCCTGGGGCCCCTGTGCTCTGCCTGGGGCCCCATGTTCTGCCTGGGGCCCC
Source organism: Ranitomeya variabilis (assembly GCF_051348905.1). Classification (NCBI taxonomy): domain Eukaryota; kingdom Metazoa; phylum Chordata; class Amphibia; order Anura; family Dendrobatidae; genus Ranitomeya; species Ranitomeya variabilis. Next base: position 364,363,810 of record NC_135235.1, on the reverse strand, counting down.
ATGTTCTGCCTGGGGCCCCTGTGCTCTGCCTGGGGCCACTGTGCTCTGCCTGGGGCCCCATATGCTGCCTGGGGCCCCTGTGCTCTGCCTGGGGCCCCATATGCTGCCTGGGGCCCCTGTGCTCTGCCTGGGGCCCAATAGGCTGCCTGGGGCCCCTGTGCTCAACCTGGGACCACTGTGCTCTGCCTGGGGCCCCATATGCTGCCTGGGGCCCCTGTGCTCTGCCTGGGGCCCCTGTGCTCTGCCTGGGGCCCCATGTTCTGCCTGGGGCCACTGTGCTCTGCCTGGGGCCCCATAGGCTGCCTGGGGCCCCTGTGCTCTGCCTGGGACCACTGTGCTCTGCCTGGGGCCCCATATGCTGCCTGGGGCCCCTGTGCTCTGCCTGGCGCCACTGTGCTCTGCCTGGGGCCCCTTATGCTGCCTGGGGGCCCTGTGCTCTGCCTGGGGCCCATATGCTGCCTGGGGCACCTGTGCTCTGCCTGGGGCCCCTGTGCTCTGCCTGGGGCCCCATGTTCTGCCTGGGGCCCCTGTGCTCTGCCTGGGGCCACTGTGCTCTGCCTGGGGCCCCATATGCTGCCTGGGGCCCCTGTGCTCTGCATGGGGCCCCATATGCTGCCTGGGGCCCCTGTGCTCCGCCTGGGGCCCCTGTGCTCTGCCTGGGGCCCCATGTTCTGCCTGGGGCCACTGTGCTCTGCCTGGGGCCCCATATGCTGCCTGGGGCCCCTGTGCTCTGCCTGGGGCCCCATATGCTGCCTGGGGCCCCTGTGCTCTGCCTGGGGCCCCTGTGCTCTGCCTGGGGCCCCATGTTCTGCCTGAGGCCACTGTGCTCTGCCTGGGGCCACATAGGCTGCCTGGGGCGCCTGTGCTCTGTCTGGGACCACTGTGCTCTGCCTGGGGCCCCATATGCTGCCTGGGGCCCCTGTGCTCTGCCTGGGGCCACTGTGCTCTGCCTGGGGCCGCATATGCTGCCTGGGGCCCCTGTGCTCTGCCTGGGGCCCCATATGCTGCCTGGGGCCCCTGTGCTCTGCCTGGGACCACTGTGCTCTGCCTGGGGCCCCATATGCTGCCTGGGGCCCCTGTGCTCTGACTGGGGCCCCATATGCTGCCTGGGGCCCCTGTGCTCTGCCTGGGACCACTGTGCTCTGCCTGGGGCCCCATATGCTGCCTGGGGCCCCTGCGCTCTGCCTGGGGCCACTGTGCTCTGCCTGGGGCCCCATATGCTGCCTGGGGCCCCATATGCTGCCTGGGGCCCCTGTGCTCTGCCTGGGGCCCCATATGCTGCCTGGGGCCCCTGTGCTCTGCCTGGGGCCACTGTGCTCTGCCTGGGGCCCCATATGCTGCCTGGGGCCCCTGTGCTCTGCCTGGGGCCCCATATGCTGCCTGGGGCCCCTGTGCTCTGCCTGGGGCCCCTGTGCTCTGCCTGGGGCCCCATGTTCTGCCTGGGGCCACTGTGCTCTGCCTGGGACCCCATAGGCTGCCTGGGGCCCCTGTGCTCTGCCTGGGACCACTGTGCTCTGCCTGGGGCCACTGTGCTCTGCCTGGGGCCCCATATGCTGCCTGGGGCCCCTGTGCTCTGCCTGGGGCCCCATAGGATGCCTGGGGCCCCTGTGCTCTACCTGGGACCACTGTGCTCTGCCTGGGGCCCCATATGCTGCCTGGGGCCCCTGTGCTCTGCCTGGGGCCCCATATGCTGCCTGGGGCCCCTGTGCTCTGCCTGGGGCCCCATATGCTGCCTGGGGCCCCTGTGCTCTGCCTGGGGCCCCTGTGCTCTGCCTGGGGCCCCATGTTCTGCCTGGGGCCACTGTGCTCTGCCTGGGGCCCCATAGGCTGCCTGGGGCCCCTGTGCTCTGCCTGGGACCACTGTGCTCTGCCTGGGGCCCCATATGCTGCCTGGGGCCCCTGTGCTCTGCCTGGCGCCACTGTGCTCTGCCTGGGGCCCCTTATGCTGCCTGGGGCCCCTGTGCTCTGCCTGGGGCCCCATGTGCTGCCTGGGGCCCCTGTGCTCTGCCTGGGGCCCCTGTGCTCTGCCTGGGGCCCCATTTTCTGCCTGGGGCCCCTGTGCTCTGCCTGGGGCCCCTGTGCTCTGCCTGGGGCCACTGTGCTCTGCCTGGGGCCCCATATGCTGCCTGGGGCCCCTGTGCTCTGCCTGGGGCCCCATAGGCTGCCTGGGGCCCCTGTGCTCTGCCTGGGACCACTGTGCTCTGCCTGGGGCCCCATATGCTGCCTGAGGCCCCTGTGCTCTGCCTGGGGCCCCTGTGCTCTGCCTGGGGCCACTGTGCTCTGCCTGGGGCCCAATATGCTGCCTGGGGCCCCTGTGCTCTGCATGGCGCCCCATATGCTGCCTGGGGCCCCTGTGCTCCGCCTGGGGCCCCTGTGCTCTGCCTGGGGCCCCATGTTCTGCCTGGGGCCACTGTGCTCTGCCTGGGGCCCCATATGCTGCCTGGGGCCCCTGTGCTCTGCCTGGGGCCCCATATGCTGCCTGGGGCCCCTGTGCTCTGCCTGGGGCCCCTGTGCTCTGCCTGGGGCCCCTGTGCTCTGCCTGGGGCCCCATGTTCTGCCTGAGGCCACTGTGCTCTGCCTGGGGCCACATAGGCTGCCTGGGGCGCCTGTGCTCTGTCTGGGACCACTGTGCTCTGCCTGGGGCCCCATATGCTGCCTGGGGCCCCTGTGCTCTGCCTGGGGCCACTGTGCTCTGCCTGGGGCCGCATATGCTGCCTGGGGCCCCTGTGCTCTGCCTGGGACCACTGTGCTCTGCCTGGGGCCCCATATGCTGCCTGGGGCCCCTGTGCTCTGCCTGGGGCCCCATATGCTGCCTGGGGCCCCTGTGCTCTGCCTGGGACCACTGTGCTCTGCCTGGGGCCCCATATGCTGCCTGGGGCCCCTGTGCTCTGCCTGGGGCCCCATATGCTGCCTGGGGCCCCTGTGCTCTGCCTGGGACCACTGTGCTCTGCCTGGGGCCCCATATGCTGCCTGGGGCCCCTGCGCTCTGCCTGGGGCCACTGTGCTCTGCCTGGGGCCCCATATGATGCCTGGGGCCCCATATGCTGCCTGGGGCCCCTGTGCTCTGCCTGGGGCCCCTGTGCTCTGCCTGGCGCCCCATGTTCTGCCTGGGGCCCCTGTGCTCTGCCTGGGGCCACTGTGCTCTGCCTGGGGCCCCATATGCTGCCTGGGGCCCCTGTGCTCTGCCTGGGGCCCCATATGCTGCCTGGGGCCCCTGTGCTCTGCCTGGGGCCCCTGTGCTCTGCCTGGGGCCCCATGTTCTGCCTGGGGCCACTGTACTCTGCCTGGGGCCCCATAGGCTGCCTGGGGCCCCTGTGCTCTGCCTGGGACCACTGTGCTCTGCCTGGGGCCCCATATGCTGCCTGAGGCCCCTGTGCTCTGCCTGGGGCCACTGTGCTCTGCCTGGGGCCCCATATGCTGCCTGGGGCCCCTGTGCTCTGCCTGGGGCCCCATATGCTGCCTGGGGCCCCTGTGCTCTGCCTGGGGCCCCATAGGCTGCCTGGGGCCCCTGTGCTCTGCCTGGGGCCCCATATGCTGCCTGGGGCCCCTGTGCTCTGCCTGGGGCCACTGTGCTCTGCCTGGGGCCACTGTGCTCTGCCTGGGGCCCCATATGCTGCCTGAGGCCCCTGCGCTCTGCCTGGGGCCACTGTGCTCTGCCTGGGGCCCCATATGCTGCCTGGGGCCCCATATGCTGCCTGGGGCCCCTGTGCTCTGCCTGGGGCCCCTGTGCTCTGCCTGGCGCCCCATGTTCTGCCTGGGGCCCCTGTGCTCTGCCTGGGGCCACTGTGCTCTGCCTGGGGCCCCATATGCTGCCTGGGGCCCCTGTGCTCTGCCTGGGGCCACTGTGCTCTGCCTGGGGCCCCATATGCTGCCTGGGGCCCCTGTGCTCTGCCTGGGGCCCCATATGCTGCCTGGGGCCCCTATGCTCTGCCTGGGGCCCCTGTGCTCTGCCTGGGGCCCCTGTGCTCTGCCTGGGGCCCCATGTTCTGCCTGGGGCCCCTGTGCTCTGCCTGGGGCCACTGTGCTCTGACTGGGGCCCCATATGCTGCCTGGGGCCCCTGTGCTCTGCCTGGGGCCCCATATGCTGCCTGGGGCCCCTGTGCTCTGCCTGTGCTCTGCCTGGGGCCCCATGTTCTGCCTGGGGCCCCTGTGCTCTGCCTGGGGCCACTGTGCTCTGCCTGGGGCCCCATATGCTGCCTGGGGCCCCTGTGCTCTGCCTGGGGCCCCATATGCTGCCTGGGGCCCCTGTGCTCTGCCTGGGGCCCCATGTTCTGCCTGGGGCCACTGTGCTCTGCCTGGGGCCCCATAGGCTGCCTGGGGCCCCTGTGCTCTGCTTGGGACCACTGTGCTCTGCCTGGGGCCCCATATGCTGCCTGGGGCCCCTGTGCTCTGCCTGGGGCCACTGTGCTCTGCCTGGGGCCCCATATGCTGCCTGGGGCCCCTGTGCTCTGCCTGGGGCCCCATATGCTGCCTGGGGCCCCTGTGCTCTGCCGGGGGCCCCATAGGCTGCCTGGGGCCCCTGTGCTCTACCTGGGACCACTGTGCTCTGCCTGGGGCCCCATATGCTGCCTGGGGCCCCTGTGCTCTGCCTGGGGCCACTGTGCTCTGCCTGGGGCCCCATATGCTGCCTGGGGCCCCTGTGCTCTGCCTGGGTGTAGGACACTGGTGACGTCACTTATCTCCGGACATTAGCTCCGGACATTAGCTCCGGACATTATCTCCGGTCATTAGCTCCGGACAAAGCCACGGAAGTTGGCACAAATTGCAGGAAGTAGTATTCTAGGCAATTAATCTCCGGACATTAGCTCCGGACATTAGCTCCGGACATTCGTTCCGAACATTATCTCCGAACATTAGCTCCGGACAAAGCCACGGAAGTTGGCACAAATTGCAGGAAGTAGTATTCTAGGCAATTATATATTAGATATATATGTCAGTGAGACACCTATCTAATACATAATTGCCTAGAATACTACTTCCTGCAATTTGTGCCAACTTCCGTGGCTTTGTCCGGAGCTAATGTCCGGAGATAATGTCCGGAGCTAATGTCCGGAGCTAATGTCCGGAGATAAGTGACGTCACCAGTGTCCTACACCCAGGCAGAGCACAGGGGCCCCAGGCAGCATATGGGGCCCCAGGCAGAGCACAGGGGCCCCAGGCAGCATATGGGGCCCCAGGCAGAGCACAGGGGCCCCAGGCAGAGCACTGTGGTCCCAGGTAGAGCACAGGGGCCCCAGGCAGCCTATGGGGCCCCAGGCAGAGCACAGGGGCCCCAGGCAGCATATGGGGCCCCAGGCAGAGCACAGGGGACCCAGGCAGCATATGGGGCCCCAGGCAGAGCACAGGGGCCCCAGGCAGCATATGGGGCCCCAGGCAGAGCACAGTGGCCCCAGGCAGAGCACAGGGGCCCCAGGCAGAACATGGGGCCCCAGGCAGAGCACAGAGGCCCCAGGCAGAGCACAGGGGCCCCAGGCAGCATATGGGGCCCCAGGCAGAGCACAGGGGCCCCAGGCAGCGCACTTTGGTCCCAGGTAGAGCACAGGGGCCCCAGACAGCCTATGGGGCCCCAGGCAGAGCACAGGGGCCCCAGGCAGCATATGGGGCCCCAGGCAGAGCACAGGGGCCCCAGGCAGCATATGGGGCCCCAGGCAGAGCACAGTGGCCCCAGGCAGAGCACAGGGGCCCCAGGCAGAACATGGGGCCCCAGGCAGAGCACAGGGGCCCCAGGCAGCATATGGGGCCCCAGGCAGAGCACAGGGGCCCCAGGCAGCATATGGGGCCCCAGGCAGAGCACAGCGATATTTTGGACCACTGTGCGGTGTTTCAGACCCCCTGTGTGATGTCTGGGGCCCTGTTCTTAAGTATATTAAAGATTAAAGTAACGTATATTAAAGTATATTATAGATCAAATTTGACACGTTTATGAGCACCATTGAGTGATATACTCAAGAATGACATAATTTTTCAACATGTTATGGTTTCAAACTGTAAACACTCAGAGTTTTTTTTACTTCAACCAGAAAACCTTAACGGTTCATAAAAAACTTGACTGTTCAGGATATGATAAAAGTCATAGTATTCTGAATCTTTAACTTATAAAGATACCTTTACATGGGGTGATTATTGGTTCCAGAGAGGCTTTCGGCCGATAATCGTACACATGGCTGGTGACAGGACAATACAATATAAACGTTCAAAGGTAAACACTGATAACATTAAAATCTAATATATAATTGCCTAGAATACTACTTCCGGCAATTTGTGCCAACTTCCGTGGCTTTGTCCGGAGATAATGTCCAGAGATAAGTGACGTCACCAGCGTCCCACACCCGCTCAGGGTGGACAAAGATATATGCCTCTGTGGTGCGCGGCACTTTTCTGATTGGTTGCCGCCTGCCGCGAGCGACCAATCAGAAATGTGCCTTACTGTCAAGAATTGTCAAGAGCTATAGTTACCTTCAGTCGCGGTGATGCGCCCCCTGCTGGATGTCCTCATGAACTGCAGCCAGCAGGGGGTGCATCACCGCGACTGAAGGTAACTATAGGTCATTGACCTACATTTCCTTCATTCGCCGGGGCTTACAGACACGAGCACAGCTGCATTAGCAGGGCTCCTGCCTGTAAAATATTTTAACCCCTTCAGATGGATTACCTCGTGGGACGTGACAGTTAATCAGAAGGTATGTATATTGTGGGTTTATTATTTTGTCAAGCGAGGGTATTCAGCTGGATTGAGAGAGCAATAACATATTAAAACAACCGGTGTGTTTATTTCATTAAAATACTTTTTAATCATGTGTGTGTGTTTTTTGAACCCTTTCATACAATTGGATTAATAATGGATAGGTGTCCTAATTGACGCCTCTCCATTATTAATCTGGCTTAATGTCACCTTACAATAGCAATGTGGCATTAACCCTTCATTACCCCATATCCCACCGCTACACGGGAGTGGGAAGAGAGTGGCCAAGTGCCAGAATTGGCGCATCTTCTAGATGTGCCTTTTCTGGGGTGGCTGGGGGCAGATGTTTTTAGCCACGGGGGGGCCAATAACCATGGACCCTCTCTAGGCTATTAATATCTGCCCTCAGTCACTGGCTTTACTACTCTGGCAGAGAAAATTGCGCGGGAGCCCACACCAATTTTTTCCGCCATTTAACCCTTAAATTTAATAGCTACAGCGCCGAAATTTTGCAAATACACACTACTAACATTAGTAGTGTGGAATATGCAAAAAAACGGGGGATATGAGATGGTTTACTGTATGTAATCATGCCTCATAACCTGTCGGGTATGGGAAGGAAAAATGAAAAGCCGGCAATTGAATTAGCAGCTTTAATGCTATCTTGCGCTGCATTAAATATAAATATACATATATAGGTGTCTCACTGACATATATATATATGTATATATACCTATTCTATGTGTATATATCTACTCTATTCTAACCTGTCAGTGTGATTTTACTGTACACCGCGCTGAATTACCTGCTTTTCAAAGGACACGGTGCGTAAAAATCGGACAGAACTCGCATGGTGCGAGTGCTGTGCGATTTTTTTCTCGCATCCATTGACTTGCATTGGCGAGTCTCGTCCGAGAATCGCAGCAATACGCAGCATGCTGCAATTTTTTTCTCAGCCGATCCAGATTTGTCTCAGTCCAATTTCGGCAGAGAAAAAAATCGCAAATGAAAAGACACCTATTGAATAACATTGGTCCGAGTGCAATCCGATTTTTTACCGGATTGCACTCGTCCGTTTTCCTCGCAAGTGGAAAGGGGCCCTAAGTGGGCAAATTGTATTCATATTTTGGGGAGGGGGGTGTCAAACTGAATTCTTGCCCCTGGTGCTGGAAACCTAGATACACTTCTGTGTAAGATGGATTGTATGTATGTGTGTTTGAATGTGTAAACCTGGCCCCATACTAAAACTTGGCCAGACACATCCACAAATTGCAGAGATGCAGAAACTTTACAGCATACGCTTGTCAGTCCAGAGTAGTGCCCATTAGCAACAGGCAGCTTCTGCTTCTGGTGGAATATCTGCTGTGTATTATAATACTAGCGTTATGGATGAGATGTTTTTAAAATCCTACCTACATGCTATGGAGGAGATCTGTAGTGGAAATTCACCAATCTTACGTATTTCTCATCTGCAACATGCCAATTTCTGCTTTGTGCTTTCACTGATTGAGGGACAGCACATAAAAGGTGGAGGAATGTGGACATTACTGTTTGATGCACAGTAACTGCAGCATTGACTGCGTGCATATCGGGGCCGTAGTAGATAATAATTTTTTGCTGTATCCTTCTCGTTCGTAAAGAGAATGTTGCAACACAAAATGGCTATACAAACCAATCACAGCACCTTGTCAGGGACATGTACCTAATTATAAATCATACTGTTAGTGTAAATCTAGAGCTTTTTTTGGTACTTGTTTTCCATCTATCTCTGCCCCCTCTTCTTTAAAGGGATATTATGTAGTTTGCAAGTTATACCCTATCCATAAAATGGGGAATAACTTTCAAATCGCTTGAAGGCTTACCACTGGGACACCCATCAATCCCAAAACTGTGGTTCTGCACACTATTGCTCCATTCATTGTAATAGGACTGCTAGAAATAGCCGAGTTATATGATTGACCATTGATGCATTCCCATGTGGCTCTTCAGAGCCCTGGTTCTCGGGATCAGTGGGGTCTCAGAGATCAGGAAGTTATCCCCTATTCCATGGATAAGGGATAATTTCCAAACTTGAGAATATCCCTTTAATTGAGAGGTTCTGGCTTTACTGGAGCCAAAAGAAGGGAGGAGATACATGTTAAACTAGTAAGTGAACATGACCTGCTTGGTCATGCCAAGGGTGCACAGTGCCCCTGATTTGCATTTTTGAATAAAAAATATTTTTGACAAAGGCAGCAAAACATGTGGTATGATTTTTGTTTGGGTTGTGTTCCATACATGGTAATGTACTTGGTTTGAACAGTCAGTTTATGGTCCCTATATTTTCTTTGACTGAAGAGTAAATATCCAATTGGCTTGTCCCATGGCCAACATTTATGATAAATGTTTGACTTGTAGCGTTGACATCCACTGAAATAAGTGGTGGTTGGGGAAGAGTGTGTAGATTTATTGCTGAGTTGTTAGAACCCTCATTTTTACTTGAGGAAGAGGTAAAATGGGAGGCTAAGGCAGACAAGATGTCTGAACTTGTTTGAGAGGAGTGCAACCTAATGAAAGCTTGGGGTGATTAAATAATTTATTATATTAAAAAACAAACTAATCAAACATTCAAATAAAGAAATAACATAACCATAGTGTTATTCCACTCCACATTTGGTTTGCATGCTTTGGTGATGGGAGTGGAAAGGGGGCACCATTTGCCTTATCTGCCTAAGGCATCGAGATACCTTGTCTTGTCCCTGTATAACACTCCCAAATAGCAAATATTTTTTTTCTAACTTACCCATATATTATTACATGCTTTGTGGTACATATCGGTGTTATAAAACACGTCCAGAAAGCATTTAAAATTGTTTCTTCATTCACCCATATAGTGATCTGTGGTACATTTCTTTGGTATCTTGCAGTAAAAAAAAAGTTGAATATTTTTTATGGATTCAATTATTTACCCATATAGCATTTGGAACACTGTGATGCATTTCAGTGTTATATAATAATAATAATTTTTATTTATATAGTGCCAACATAGTCCGCAGCACTTTACAATTAAGCGGGGACATGTACAGAAAAATTCAATACAAGTTAATACTAGTGTTGAGCATTCCGATACCGCAAGTATCGGGTATCGGCCGATACTTGCGGGTATCGGAATTCCGATACCGAGATCCGATACTTTTGTGGTATCGGGTATCGGTATCGAAACAACATTAATGTGTAAAATACAACATTAATGTGTAAAATAAAGAATTAAAATAAAAAATATTGCTATACTCACCTCTCCGGCGCAGCCTGGACCTCACCGAGGGAACCGGCAGCGTTGTTTGCTTAAAATGCGCGCGTTTCCTGCCTCCCGGGACGTCACGGCTTCTGATTGGTCGCGTGCCGCCCATGTGGCTGCGACGCGACCAATCACAGCAAGCCGTGACGTAATTTTGAGGTCCTGGAAGCTTAATTCTAGGCATTCAGGATTTTAAAATTACATTCCGGCTTGTGATTGGTCGCGTCGCGGCCACATGGGCGGCACGCAACCAATCACAAGCCGTGACGTCATTTTAAAATGCGCGCGTGTCCTGCCTCCCCTGACGTCACAGCTTGTGATTGGTCGCGTCGCCCATGTGACCGCGACGTGACCAATCACAAGCCGGAACGTAATTTTAAAATCCTGAATGCCTAGAATTAGGCTTCCAGGACCTCAAAATTACGTCACGGCTTGCTGTGATTGGTCGCGTCGCGGCCACATGGGCGGCACGCGACCAATCAGAAGCCGTGACGTCGCGGGAGGCAGGAAACGCGCGCATTTTAAGCAAACAACGCTGCCGGTTCCCTCGGTGAGGACCAGGCTGCGTCGGAGAGGTGAGTATAGCAATATTTTTTATTTTAATTCTTTATTTTACACATTAATATGGATCCCAGGGCCTGAAGGAGAGTTTCCTCTCCTTCAGACCCTGGGAACCATCAGGAATACCGTCCGATACTTGAGTCCCATTGACTTGTATTGGTATCGGGTATCGGATTAGATCCGATACTTTGCCGGTATCGGCCGATACTTTCCGATACCGATACTTTCAAGTATCGGACGGTATCGCTCAACACTAGTTAATACAATTTAAACAGTGACATTAGGGGTGAGGTCCCTGCTCGCAAGCTTACAATCTACAAGGAAATGGGGGGGACACAATAGGTGAAAAGTGCTTGTTATTTCAGGTCTGGCAATTATAATAAATAGGGATTTTCATATAAAGCTGCATGATCCGGTCATCAGCCCGTGTGTTTAAGTGCAATAGTCAAGTATCAAGTGCAGTTATCATGTGCATGGAGGGTGTGGAGACAGATGAATAGTAGGGTGCAGATTCAGAATAATATTTGGAAGGAGGGAAAAGGGCAAAGTTAGTTTACTGAGTAAATATAAAACAGGATGATACCGTGCTAAAGGGATATAACTTGGCTGAGAAATTTATATACAAATGAGTGGAGTATATAAAAGTTACCCCTATAATAAACTCCCCGCTGAGTACCTGCTACATATGATGGAAGAGTGGAAGGGTGAGTGTACTATGGTAAATAATAAGCTGAGCACAACGTGGTACAAAAGATTTTGGCACTAACCAGTGCAAGTCTGACTCACCGAGATCTGATGTTGGTCGTAGTGTAGGAGGTACCAGGGATCCGGGCTCCCAGACAGTGGGTCCGGCACGTGAGACACTGCTCCTGGGGAACAAGTGCTGGGCGAGGAGGCCAGCGCCAGGTGACCGCAGCTGGACAGGAAGGCGGTGTGTCGGCGTGAAAACCAGGAACGCTTTGGCCGGTGGCGTCCCTGGAAACAGTGAGGGAAAAGAAAAAAAAAAAAAAAGACCGACGGGAGCGCTCACTGTGTGACGTCACAAAAGTGTGGAGCAGCATTGGGACCAAGCAGAAACCGACGCGTTTCGAAGGAGCGCAGTCCTTCTTCATCAGGGATCAGTTTACTGAGTAGTTGATGTGGTAGGCTTGTTTAAAGAGATGGGTTTTTAAAGCGCGCTTGAATAGGTCGGGGCTAGGTATCAACAAAATACCAGACACCCACATTGTAATTAGACCATGCGTAAAATTACGCCATGAGGAACAAATTTACCCCACTCCATATAAGCATAGCAAATCGGAGGAAACAAGAGAGTTTAGGGTTAAAATAATTTACTTTATTATAAATGCATCAAATGACATAAATATATTACAAAAAATGTAAAAAATGGATGATGTGCCAGATCATCAGCGCCACCTATACCCCAATAGTATACAATTCATCCAAAAAAGGAAAGTTATGCTCCAAATGTGGTATATACTTATACCATATATATACTTATATACTGGTATATACTCAAGCCTTGACAAAGCTGTTATACCAATAGGCGAAACGTACGTTGGGGCGCTCTTGGATGCAATCCGGTGCCACTTTCCCCACTAACTTTTGGTAAGTTTTGCTCCTTTTATGTTCTTGTATATTTAGACCACTGGGTCATAACAAGTATATACCACATTTGGAGTATACATTTCCTTTTTTGGATGCATTGTATACTATTGGGGTATAGGTGGCGCTGATGATCTGGCACATCATCCGTTTTTTACATTTTTTGTAATATATTTATGTCATTTGATGCATTTATAATAAAGCAAATTATTTTAACCCTAAACACTCTTGTTTCCGCCGATTTGCGGTGCTAGGTATCAGTCTGATCGTCTGGGGAAGTGCATTCCAGAGAGCTGGCGCAGCATGAGAGCAGTCTTGGAGACGGAGGTGCGAGGTTCGGATTACGGGGGATGTTAGTCTTAGGTCATTTGTAGAACAGAGGGCACATGTAGGGCGATATAACATTCACAAAAAGCATTGCAACACTTTTCTGGATTCAATTCCTCATCCATACAGTATTAAGTGATCTGTGGTACTTTTCTGTGTTATATTACATAGTTACATAGTTATTAAGGTTGAAGGAAGACTGTAAGTCCATCTAGTTCAACCCATAGCCTAACCTAACATGCCCTAACATGTTGATCCAGGGGAAGGCAAAAAAAACCCCATGTGGCAAAGAGTAACTCCACCATGGGGAAAAAAATTCCTTCCCGACTCCACATACGGCAATCAGACTAGTTCCCTGGATCAACGCCTTATCAAGGAATCTAGTGTATATACCCTGTAACATTATACTTTTCCAGAAAGGTATCCAGTCCCCTCTTAAATTTAATTAATGAATCACTCATTACAACATCATACGGCAGAGAGTTCCATAGTCTCACTGCTCTTACAGTAAAGAATCCGCGTCTGTTATTATGCATAAACCTTCTTTCCTCCAGACGTAGAGGATGCCCCCTTGTCCCTGTCTCAGGTCTATGATTAAAAAGATCATCAGAAAGGTCTTTGTACTGTCCCCTCATATATTTATACATTAACATAAGATCACCCCTTAGTCTTCGTTTTTCCAAACTAAATAGCCCCAAGTGTAATAACCTATCTTGGTATTGCAGACCCCCCAGTCCTCTAATAACCTTGGTCGCTCTTCTCTGCACCCGCTCCAGTTCAGCTATGTCTTTCTTATACACCGGAGACCAGAACTGTGCACAGTATTCTAAGTGTGGTCGAACTAGTGACTTGTATAGAGGTAAAATTATGTTCTCCTCATGAGCATCTATGCCTCTTTTAATACATCCCATTATTTTATTTGCCTTTGTAGCAGCTGCCTGACACTGGCCACTGAATATGAGTTTGTCATCCACCCATACACCCAGGTCTTTTTCATTGACGGTTTTGCCCAGAGTTTTAGAATTAAGCACATAGTTATACATCTTATTACTTCTACCCAAGTGCATGACCTTACATTTATCCCCATTAAAGCTCATTTGCCATTTATCAGCCAAAGCTTCTAGTTTACATAAATCATCCTGTAATATAAAATTGTCCTCCCCTGTATTGATTACCCTGCAGAGTTTAGTGTCATCTGCAAATATTGAAATTCTACTCTGAATGCCCCGTACAAGGTCATTAATAAATATGTTAAAAAGAAGAGGGCCCAATACTGACCCCTGTGGTACCCTACTGCTAACCGTGACCCAGTCCGAGTGTGCTCCATTAATAACCACCCTTTGTTTCCTATCCCTGAGCCAGCTCTCAACCCACTTACACATATTTTCCCCTATCCCCATTACTCTCATTTTATGTAACAACCTTTTGTGTGGCACCGTATCAAAAGCTTTGGAAAAGTCCATATACACTACGTCCACTGGGTTCCCTTGGTCCAGTCCGGAACTTACCTCTTCATAGAAGCTGATCAAATTAGTCTGACATGAACAGTCCTTAGTAAACCCGTGCTGATACTGGGTCATGAGGTTATTCCTCTTCAGATACTCCAGCATAGCATCCCTTAGAATGCCCTCCAGGATTTTACCCACAGTAGAGGTTAAACTTACTGGCCTATAATTACCGAGTTCAGTTTTTGCCCCTTTTTTGAATATTGGCACCACATTTGCTATACGCCAGTCCTGTGGTACAGACCCTGTTATTATGGAGTCTTTAAACATTAAAAATAATGGTCTATCAATGACTTTACTTAGTTCCTGCAGTACTCGGGGGTGTATCCCATCCGGGCCCGGAGATTTGTCAATTTTAGTTATTTTTAGACGCCGCTGTACTTCCTGCTGGGTTAAGCAGGTGACATTTAATGGGGAATTTTTATCACTAGTCATTTTGTCTGCCATGGGATTTTCTTTTGTAAATACTGATGAAAAAAAGTCATTTAGCATATTGGCTTTTTCCTCATACTCATCAACCATTTCACCCAGACTATTTTTAAGGGGGCCAACACTGTCATTTTTTAGTTTCTTACTATTTATATAGTTAAAGAATATTTTGGGATTATTTTTACTCTCTCTGGCAATGAGTCTCTCTGTCTCAATCTTTGCTGCCTTGATTTGCTTTTTACAGAATTTATTTAATTTTCTGTATTTATTTAATGCCTCCTCACTACCTACTTCCTTTAATTCTCTAAATGCTTTCTTTTTGTCCCTTATTGCGCCCCTTACAGCTCTATTTAGCCATATTGGTTTCCTCCTATTTGTAGTATGTTTATTCCCATACGGTATATACTGTGCACAGGTCCTATCCAGGATGCTAATAAATGTCTCCCATTTTATTTGTGTACTTTTATGTCTCAGGATATCGTCCCAGTTAATTGCACCAAGATCCTCTCTCATCCGTTGGAAATTTGCCCTCCTGAAGTTTAGTGTCCTTGTCACCCCCCTACTACCCATCTTATTAAAGGTTACATGAAAACTTATTATTTTGTGATCACTATTCCCCAAGTGACCCCCAACCCTTATATTTGATATGCGGTCTGGCCTGTTGGTTAATATTAGGTCTAGCAGTGCCCCCCTCCTTGTTGGGTCCTGAACCAGTTGTGAAAGGTAATTGTCTCTCATAGTTGTCAAAAACCGATTACCTTTGCTGGAACTGCAGGTTTCTGTTCCCCAATCTATTTCAGGGTAGTTGAAGTCCCCCATAATAATGACTTCTCCTTGAGTCGCAGCTTCATCTATTTGCTTTACGAGGATATTCTCCATTGCTTCCATTAGTTTTGGAGATTTATAACAAACCCCTATCAGTAATTTATTATTTTTTCCCCCTCCCCTTATCTCCACCCACAGAGACTCTACATTTTCATTAGATTCACCTATATTATCACGCAGGATGGGTTTTAAGGTCGATTTTACATACAGACACACCCCACCCCCTCGCTTATCTGTACGGTCATTTCTGAAAAGGCTATAGCCCTGCAAGTTAACAGCCCAGTCATGGCTCTCATCCAGCCACGTCTCAGATATCCCCACCATGTCATAATTATGCTCCAACAACATTAGTTCTAATTCATCCATTTTGTTGGCGAGGCTTCTGGCATTAGTATACATGCACTTGATGTTACTCTCTGTACCTCTATTAATATAACACTTCCAAACAGCTTTGAAAATGTTTTCTGGATTTAATTGCTAACTCATGTAGTATTACATGAGCTGTAGAACATTTAGATGTTATAAAACACTTTAAAAAAGCTTTTAAACATTTTTCTTGATTCAATTACTCACACATACAGTATTGCGTGGTCTGTGGTACATTTCTGTGTTGTATAGCACTTCCAAAAAGCTAAAAAAATGTTTCTAGATTCAATTACTCACCTATATAGTATTAAGTCCTCTGTGGTACATTTCACTGGTATATAACTTTCACGAAAAGCATTGAAACATTTTTCTGTATTCCTCAATTCCTCATACACAGAGAATTATGTGCTCTGTGGTACATTTATATATACATTTTAGTCCATTAAATTTATGATAACAGAAAGACTCATTCCATTTCAAAGCATAAGACCAAGCCTCCCACTATAATGGACAGGCAAAAGAATGTGTTAAAAATATATACTTTGTTTATATTACAAGAATCAAACAGTATTTTACAAAAATTAATGATGATGCCTCCTGTCAAAAACAGATCAAAATTGGCCCCCAAAACACAAGTGTAACGGGGTCTACCGTGCTGGAGTACCTCTTTCAGTACCAACCCGTGTTTCAGAAGGTCCACTCTGCTTTGGCTGGAGTCTGAATGAAGGACGCTGGCTGGAATTGCTTGGTTACATGGGTTCATATAAAAGATCACTGCTTCTCCACATATTTCCAGCATGACAACGCTTTACTCACAGGACGCAGAATATATATCACACAGATACAGAGGGCAGGCCAATTGAAAAGCGGCAGGCCAGACATACATTACAATAGCCGCAGGTGGCCAGAGCCTGCCAATATTTACTATGGGAATTACAAAGGTGGGGGAGGTCAGAAGGGGGATATCTTGTCCCCTCTGCCCAGGGCACAGCCTGTGGGCTGATGCATCTCACATGGAACCTATTATACATACATATAACTGCACAACATATTCTGAGTGCTGGGGGGCTCTGTAACACGGCTCCCCTTTTCAGCAACGCGATCGGCATACACAGTCTGATCCTTAATGGATCGGTTTGGGGATGACCGAAGTTTATGGGGTTGGTACAAGTTCCATTTGTTGACTTATTCCATCGGCATTACCGTTTTGTTTGCCGGTTCTGTAGTGGATGGTGAAGTCTAGAGGTTGCAGGGCCAAACTCCACCGCAGTAATCTGGCGGCGTCTCCGGAGACCCGATTAAGCCAGACTAGGGGACTATGGTCCGTTAGGAGGGAAAACTGTCGTCCATACAAATATGGTTGCAACTTTTTGAGTGTCAATACTACCGCCAGGCACTCCTTCTCGATGGCCACATAGCTTACTTAACGGGAAGTACTTTCCGACTCAGGTAAGCTACCGGGTGTTCTTGGCTGTCCGGCCCGACTTGGCTCAGTACTGCCCCCAATCCAAACATAGAAGCGTCTGTGTGAACAAGGAAACGTTTAGTTGGATCGGGTGCGGCCAATGCAGGGGTATTGGTGAGGGCGTCCTTTAGCTGGCGGAAGGCTTCCTCACACTTTGGGGTCCACATTACCTGGCGGGGTTGGTTCTTACGGGTCAGATCAGTGAGGGGCTTGGCTATGCTGCTGTAATTGGGAACGAATTTCCTGTAATACCCCGTGGTCCCTAGAAACGCCATTTGGCTATGGCCTCAATCTTGGCTGGTTCTGGTCGCTGTTTCCCACTTCCCACCCAATGCCCTAAATACTCAACCTCTGCTTTGCCCACGTGACAATTGTTTGGGTTCTGTAATAATTATAGGGGATAACTCAGGAGACTCTTTGCATGGAACAAGACAACTAAAGGACACAGTTTTATAAGTGGTAAAGTCGATATTATCACACGGTGATTCAAACAGGTGCAGAGAGAAACTCAAGTCCACAACACTTGGTGCAAATAATAAACGCAGCTTAGCAGTCTATAGGAAACTTCAGAGGAAAATGCAATCAAGCGAAAAGTCTATGAAGCACAGTTATTCTTGAGGAAATTGACACGAATAAATCCTTGTCTTAGTCCAGGCACAAATAGATATGCTTATTAGGCAGTTCAAATCATATCTTAGCTCAAGCAGGGAGGCCTGGTTAATAGTCTCAAGTTATTGCAAAGCAGAAACAGCTTACATGTCCAGCAAATGCAGATGGAAGTAAGCACGAACAGCAGATGAAGGAGGATTACTGGAAACTTGTGTATGCAGTAGGAACTCAGAGCTGAGTAGCAGGATCACCACACAGGTTCACAGGAGAAGGTGTATAGCCAGGGAGTAATCAGAGGTCAGGAGCTGGATGCAAGGCAGAATACTCTAGCACAGACTGAAGGCTGGGGTGGAGTTTTATAGCAGGAAGACACAGTGCACATGAGACCAAAGATGCCATGTTGGAAAAGGGCAGTATTGCACAAAAGGTAAAAAATGTTCAGAGTCCTGACAGGTTCAGTGTGATTTCGGCCTTGTGGGTCCTGTCCAATACTGTCTCTAGGTGATTTAGATGCTCTTCCCATGTCGCGCTGTAGATGGTGATGTCATCCAGGTAGGCACAAGCATAGTCCTGGAGACCATCCAGAAGCCGGTTAGCCAGCCTCTGGAAGGTCGCCGGGGCATTCTTCATCCCGAATGGCATAACTCAAAACTGGAATAAGCTGAACGGGGTGACAAATGCCGACTTGGGAATAGTGTCAGGACTAAGGGGAATCTGCCAGTAGCCTTTGCATAGATCGATGGTGGTCAAATACTTTGCCCCCACCAGCCGGTCTAACAACTCATCCACATGCGGCATGGGATACGCATCCGTTACCGTTTTCTCATTGAGCTTACGATAGTCTACACAAAACCGTGTAGTCCCATCCTTCTTGGGCACTAACACTACGGGGGATGCCCAGGGACTATCTGACTCTTCAATGACCCATAAACGCAACATCTCTTGTATCTCTTGTCGCATCCCTTCTCATGCAGACTCAGGGACGCAAAAGAGGGGGTTGTCACAGGGGGGTCTGATCCTGGCTCTCAACCTTGTGTTGTGCCAGGCAAGTGTACCCTGGTCCCCCCGAAAACATCCTCTGTCGCTGCCTCAACAACGCCTCCACCTGCTGTCTCTCCCGGGGACCTAGGTCTTCACCCAAGTGTACTTGGTCCCATGTTTTCGACTGAGTCCTTTCCCCTAAGACATCAGGCAAGGGAAGTCCAGCTAAATCCTCTGCTTCAGGTGCACAGATGGCCACTACCTCTTCAGGGCGCTCCCGGTAGGGCTTCAGCATATTCACGTGGAACATGCAGATAACCCTGGGGTCGTCACAATTGGCGACATTATAGGTGGTGTCAGCTATTTTCCCCACTACCTGGTAGGGCCCCTGCCATGCAGCTTGGAACTTGTTCTGCCTAGTGGGCTCTAACACCAGGACCTTCTGTCCTATTTCCAAGGTGCGTTCTCTGGCCTTCCGATCGTACCATACGCGCTGGATCCACTGGGCCACCTGCATGTTCCCACGTACAGCCTGGGTCAGCTCCTGTAGGCGGTCCCGGAATTCCAGCACATGGGGTACAATAGGTACCCCTTCTATGATGCCCTCCCCTTCCCAGTGTTCAAGCACTAAGTCTAGGGGTCCCCTTACCCGCCTCCCGTATACCAGTTCGAACGGGGAGAACCCCGTGGATTCTTGGGGCATCTCACGATAGGCAAACAGGAGGTGTGGCAAGAATTTCTCCCAGTCCCTGTGGGTCCAGGTAAAAGTCCCAATGAGTTGTTTTAACGTCCCTTTAAATCGTTCACACAACCCATTGGTTTGCGGGTGGTGCGGGGCGCTTCTAATGGACTTTTCGCCGCACAGCTTCCACAGTTGGTTGGTCACCTCTGCTGTAAACTGGGTACCCTGGTCCAAAATAATCTCCCGGGGAAATCCAACCTGTGAGAAAACCTGGAGCAGGGCAGCCTCCACCGTCTCTGCCAGTATGTTAGATAATGCAACCGCCTCTGGATACCGTGTGGCATAATCTACCACTGTCAATATATACCTTTTCCCTGACAGACTGGGTTTGGCTAACGGCCCTATCAGATCGACCGCTACTTGGCTAAATGGTTCCTCCACAATGGGGAGGGGGTATAATTTGGCCTTGCATCGATCTCCCCTCTTGCCAATGCGCTGGCAACTGTCACAGGTCTGGCAGTACTGACGAACATCATAGGATGCCCTCGACCAAAATAAGTTTTGTGTCAGATGATGCCTGGTGCGACTGATGCCGAAGTGCCCGGCCAAGGGTCTGTCATGAGAGATTCGCAGTAACTCCTGCCTATACTTCTTGGGAACTACCAGCTGTCATTTTATAGTGGGGCTCGTCCCTGTGTGGTGCTGCTCTGTGACCCGGTAGAGGAGTCCCTGCTTCCATACAAACTGTTCCCCCTCCAGTACCCCTCTCCCCTCCTGTGCCTTCCCATGATATCCCTCCAATGAAGAATCCTAAAGTAACTCCCTCTTAAATTCAGCTGGGGTGGCCCAAGAAATGTGTCTGGGTATGGGAATACATGTAGGGCTGGGATGTCTTACCTGTGCCTCCTCTGAGTGTGATTCCGCCTCCGCAGCTCGAGCTTGTCTCCGGGTGGTCCCAGGATATGTCTCAGCCAGAGGGGCAACTGAGAAGGCAGACAACATGGGCCCCAAGTCATTTTCCAGCAAGATGTCTGCAGGCAAATCCTCCATCAAGCCGACCTCAACAAGGCCATCCCCGACTCCCCAGTTCAGGTGAATTCTGGCAGTGGGCAGTCGATGTATGGCTCCCTCTGCTACACGGACTGCCACTGTCCGGTCCGTCTTCTCTTGGTCCAGGACGAGATGAGGCTTCACAAGGGTCAAAGTTGCCCCGGAATCTCTTAGTCCCTGCATATGTTTCCCATTAACCCACATGACCTGTCAATGCTGTTGTCGATTATCTGCCCGGGCTGCATGCACGGGGTCTACTTCATGCAGCACTTCCTCCATCTCTTCCACCCCCTGGTTAGTCGTAGCCCCCAATGCCGGGTCAGCTTCGTCTTGGTAGCAGTGTACAGCGGCCCGGCGGAAGGTAGCTGTTCCCACCTTTGGCCACTGGGTATGCTGAGTCCGGTTGGGACATTGTCTTTGCAGGTGGCCCAGCTGATGACAGGTGTGGCATCGTGCCCCAGGGGGACTGTGGTAGGCCGGGTTTTTAGCTGGTCCCCCTGCAATCTTCTGTGGTTTGGGGGCCTCCAGGTCCATGGGCGGACCCCTAGTAACCATCTTTGATCTGGACAACTGAGGCCTCCTGGCATCATGATGTTCATCGGCCAGATGAGTGGCCTCCTCAAGAGTCGTTGGCCGCCTGTTCCGAAGCCATTCCTGTGTCTCGGGGGTTAGTCCATTAAAGAATCGTTCTAACAAGAAGAGCTGGAGGACGTCCTCCTTAGTGGTTGCTTGGCTCCCTTGTACCCACTGTAGCAGTGACCACCGTAATTTACAGGCCCATTCAGCGTGGGTATCAGTTATGCGTTTTATAAGTCCACGGAACTTTTCGCGGTATGCCTCTGGTGTCAGCGCATACCGGGCCAAGATCACTTCTTTGATCCGCTCATGGTCCATACAGTCCTCATCAGGTACCGTGCAATAGGCGTCCGCTGCCCGGCCTGTCAGCTTGCTGGCCAGAATCTGAACCCATTCCTCCGGCTTCACTTGATGAAGGGCACACTGCCGCTCAAAGTCCTGCAGAAAGCCATCAATGTCTAACTCTGCCTCCCCCAACTGTCGGAAGGCATTATACTGTATCTTTTTGTGGCTTACTGCTGAAGGTACCTGGGCAGAGGCCAGAGCTCCCCCTGCTCGCTGACTCTCCTCTCTCCGCTCTGCCATCTCCATCTTGGCCAGCTCCACTTTGGTCTGCACTGCCATCTCCATCTTGGCTAGCTCTATCCTGGTCCGCTCGGCCGTCTTTTCTTTCAGATCAGTATGCACATCAGCAATCACCTCTTGTATGATCTCTACTGCAGGGTTTGGGCCGTAGATCGCCAGTCTGTTCTTTACCTCCCTCTGGAATTCAGTCTCCTCCACGTTCACATTGGGGGGCGCTGCACTGTCATGTTCCATGATGGCTGCTATGAAATCCGCTTTTGTTTTGTTGCTGGCGATTAACCCTCGGGCTTCCACCAGATCTTTTAATGTAGTCCTCTTTAACTTCTGGTAGTTGTTTTCCATTCATTCCTTTCCTCCTGTAGACGGGGTAACACATCCTGCTGTCTGTTACCAGTGTAACGGGGTCTACCGTGCTGGAGTACCTCTTTCAGTACAAACCCGTGTTTCAGGAGGTCCACTCTGATTTGGCTGGAGTCTGAATGAAGGACGCTGGCTGGAATTGCTTGGTTACATGGGCGCATATAAAAGATCACTGCTTCTCCACGTATTTCCAGTGTGACAACACTTTACTCACAGGACACAGAATATATATCACACAGATACAGAGGGCAGGCCAATTGAAAAGCGGCAGGCCAGACATACATTACAATAGCCGCAGGTGGCCGGAGCCTGCCGATATTTACTGTGGGAATTACAAAGGTGGGGGAGGTCATAAGGGGGATATCTTGTCCCCTCTGCCCAGGGCACAGCCTGTGGGCTGATGCATCTCACATGGAACCTATTATACATACATATAACTGCACAACATATTCTGGGTGTTGGGGGGGTTCCGTAACAAATGACATACACCAGTGTACAAATAGCAATAAAGCCTTGGTAATGCCACTCACAGAGATTTTTTGAGTCAAAACAATTATTTACATTCACAGATATAAATAAACATAAAATGCCAAAGTGCAAATGTGAATGGCAATAAAAATATCATAATCGATGTGCAAAAGTATGACCTCAAAAAGTCCAAAGCAAAGTGCTTGAGTGCATGTAAACATTACCAGCATAAATTGATCTAATAACGTGCTTATCTGAATATCATTACCTCAGTGGGGAGCCACAAGAGACCTTTTTTCTACCCCAAGGCATGTTTCAATACATTCTTCTTCCAGGGGCGTGTTTAACAGGAGAGAATGGGGATGTATTTATCCTGCCATCTAGCCAATCACTGCCAGTAAATGCCCACTCATAATAAACAGCCAACTATTTACCCGGCGTAAATTAGTTTATTTTAGGACCTATTCGGTCATGTGACCTTGCAGTCTTCATACTGTACATGCCCATAAGTAACATTGTGGAGAGCCTTTTTTTCACGCAGCAGAAATGTCCGCCCGCTAACTTCACCATGGACACATATCGATGTTGTTGGAGCGCATTGCATTCCAAACAACGGAAATGCCCGCTCTCTGACTTCTCCATGGATGCATAGGGCATCAAGATCTAGCGGTGCATACATCCTCACCGCCGTGGACACAAGGGACCTCCCACCTCCAGCGGCAATAGGATTTTTTCTTCATATTCTGTTACATCCCTCTGATATTTTTTCATTTTTCTCTGACATATTTCATTTTCCCATTTCTCCATGTCACTGTTAAACTCATTTGACCACATTTCAAGATGCTCCTTTTTCATTTCCTTTTTCATAGTTTCTTCAAGTTTTTCCAGTTCCTCTTCAATCACAGTTAATGACGGTATATTAGTCTCAATAATAATGTTAAAGAATTCAAGGGAGCATGTTGTGGCTCTCATCTTTGAGGTCAAATGTGGGAAAAAGTTCCACACGCAGCCCACGATAACGTCTTGAAGATCCAAAAACCTATGGGATACTTTGGTGCATAACCTTTAAGACCTGACAGGATCCAACAGGAATTCTATTGATGCCCCAGATGCTGGCTTTTTTCCATGTGGCATATGCAAGGCTTGCTCAAACACAATTAAAACAAAAACTTTTTCTAATTTTAATAATACAAAGAAATGTGATATTAGGAAATATATTTCCTGTTAAACTCATGGAGTTGTATATCATGCCACCTGCCAGTGTGGGAAAATATATATAGGTCTGACCACACGTGAATTAAAAATTTGAATATGTAAACATTGTAGAGATATAGAAAAAGTCAAGATGGTGGAATATGAATCAACTCTAAAAGCTCTACCAAGGCAATTCCGGAAATATCATTGATATAAGTCTGGGGGTTTAATGATCAAATGATTGACTGTTTCTTTAGGAATCCAAGGTGGGGATATGGGAAAAGTTCTTGCTCAAGCAGAAACTGATGGATATATAAGTTAGGTACCTTGGCACCCCAGGGATTAAATGAAAGTTTTGGCTTTGGGGCATTTGTATGAAATTGATCTGGTATATCACTATTGATTTGTCTTGATATGGTTTTATGGGAGTGGATTTGTGTGTTGTCTTTAGTTTTATATTGGATTTCAACTTTATTTAATTTTATTGAGATTTCACAGTGATGATTTATTTCCATTTGATGATTTATTTCCATAATTCCTGGAGCTAGACGCCTCGTTAAATTGTGTGTCAATTGCTCTCCTCTCTTGTTGACCTAATGGGAAAAGTATAATAAGCTTCTCCAATTTGACTACGGTTTCCAAACTTGTGGACTGCTACTAAGAAATTATAAAGCCTTTTGCTTTTTTTATTGATGGACATTGTTAGGGTTAGCGGAACGCACCAAATAATTAGAGAAAAGGAATAAGATGCGTTCGCAGCCCGGGGTCCACCGTGCAGAGATGGAACCTGCTGCTAAGCAATGACGGACTATATGGCGGTACAATGAGGATACACACGGGTTAACTTCGCCCTGTGTGAAATAGGCAAACCCTGTTGCGTCACAGGGCCGCAGTACCGCACGTAACAAAACTAATAATTAAATAGCACGAGAGTGCATGCGATGCCGCACTGGTGGACGCCACTAACCACCCAGACTTGGGTTTGGAAAGCGCGGTGATAGCGTACAGTGCCGCACTGGCGGTCACAGCAATAGACGCTGTTTGTGTACCAGTGTTGGTTATTAGTCGGGCGCTAGATTACAATCATCCTCCTTACGCGAGCATTCAAACACAAGGGAGGGGATGATTAAGAGCGACTTTCACTCACAACACACACACATAAACAAGTGTATACTAGCGCATGGTCGTGCAGCTATGCAAACCTCTTATAGCTGCAGCATGTACAGGACCTTCCCAGAAGGACCAATGGGAGGCTGCCACAGAAGTTGAGCACCTTCAGGACCTTCCTGGAGGACCAATGGGATCTGCTGCAGTATCTGAGCATGTGACCCTCGATCTCCAACAGGAGATCTTGCCCTGGGCATGCTCAGAAGGGGAAAAGCAGGACTTAGTCCCAAAAGCGTCTGCTCGCCGCTGCCCAGCACTGGCTTCAATGGCAGAAGCTGGAAAAGCAGCAGTAACCCTTTGCACAGAGTGAGACTGAGCAAGACGCTTGGACCGACGTCTCCGCTGAGCAGGCTCCACTGCGGCTGATGCAGAATGAGAGACCGCAGCAGACATGGTTCTAGATTCCCCCTGCACAGCAGCGGGAACTCGACTCCTAACATTACCCCCCCTAGGGCCCCCCCCTGGGCCTCGCTATGCTCAAAGGCTGCAATGAGCAGCAGAGCCCGAATGTTCTCTACAGGTTCCCAGGTTCTGTCCTCAGGGATGTGGCCCTTCCTGTCCACCAGATAGTATTTTTTGCCACGTACTACCTTGCACCCCACGATAGCATTCCCCTCGTACTCATCCGTGGACGAACCCGATGTCCCGGCAGATGACTCAGAAAACCGGGACATATAGACGGGCTTTAAGAGGGAAACGTGGAAGGTGTCGGTGATACCAAGGCGCGGAGGAATAACCAAACGGTAGACCACAGGGTTAACTTGTTCCAGAACCTTGAAAGGACCAATGTAGCGAGGCGCAAACTTAGTGGACTAAACTCGCAGCATGATGTTACGGGTGGAGAGCCACACTAAATCGCCAGGAGCAAAGGTCGGAGCGGGGTGCCGGTGAGCATCGGCAGAAACCCTCATTCTCTCCTTGGAAGCCCGAATGGCATCCTGTGTGCGGTTCCAAATGTCATGTGCCTCCACTGCCCAGTCTGCCACCCTGGAATCAGTGGATGACATGGGCATGGGCACAGGGACACGCAGATGCTGGCCGTAATTAAGGAGAAAAGGAGTCTGCCCAGTGGAATCGGCTACAGCGTTGTTCAGAGCAAATTCTGCCCAAGGTAGCAAAGATGCCCAGTCATCCTGCCTAGCAGAGACAAAATGTCGCAAATATGTCACCAGAGTCTGGTTGGCCCTCTCTACCAACCCATTCATCTCGGGATGATATGCAGAGGAGAGATGTAGTTCTATGCTGAGTAAACAACAGAGCTCTCTCCAAAACCGAGATGGGAACTGGGGACCCCGGTCACTGAAAATTTTATCAGGCATGCCAAGTAAACGGAAAATATGTTTAATGAACAATGCCGCCAAGGCCCGTGCAGAAGGTAACCGTGGAAGCGGCACCAAGTGCACCATCTTAGAGAAATGATCGGTGACAACCCAGATAACGGTGCAGTTATGAGACTTGGGTAAGCCCACCACGAAGTCCATCCCGACCATCTCCCAGGGCCTGTCTGCCACCAGCAGGGGGTAAAGTTGCCCAGCAGGCCATTGCCGAGAAGACCGATTCTTGACGCAGGAGACACACGCCCAAATTTAGTCCCTGATGTCACGGGCCATATGCGGCCACCAGTACATCCTCGCCAAACGCTCAGATGTCCTCTTGGTCCCAAAATGTCCACCCCCCCTGGACAAGTGAGCCCAAGAGAGAACCTCCGGCAAATTAGATGGAACGAAAGTCTTGCCTGGGGGCACAGACTCTAGTGAAACAGTTCTCAGGCTCTCAGAAGGGACAATAAGCCGTGGCTCCTCCTCCTCAGATGACACTACGGAGCGAGAGAGAGCATCGGCACAAATGTTCTTCTCCCTGGAGAGAAAATGGAGAGTGAAATGAAACCGGGAGAAGAACAGGGACCATCTAGCCTGGTGAGAATTCAGCCGCTGGGCTGTCTGTAAGTACACCAAGTTCTTGTGGTCTGTGAACACTTGGATGGGAAAGCGAGCTCCCTCCAAGAGGTGTCTCCACTCTGAGAAAGCCAACTTCATGGCTAGCAACTCCCTGTCCCCGATGGAATACTTCCTCTCCGCTGGTGAAAAGGTCTTGGAGAAGAAGAAGCAAGGATACTTCCGACCTTGAGCATCCTTTTGGAAGAGGACTGCTCCAGCACCAACGGATGAAGCATCCACCTCCATAATAAATGGCTTATCTACATCGGGGCGATGTAGGATGGGAGCACTAGCAAAGTGTGACTTAATCAAGAGAAAGGCCTTGGAGACCTCCTCCGACCACAACTTGGGATTTGCTCCCTTCTTGGTGAGGGCAACCAAGGGAGCTACCAAAGTTGAGAAGTGTGGGATGAACGAACCCCATAAAGCGCTGCACCACTTTAAGAGAATGGGGTTCTTGCCAGTCCATCACAGCCTGTAGCTTGGCAGGATCCATAGCCAATCACTGGGCAGAGATGATATAGCCAAGGAAAGGCAAGGACTCCTGCTCAAACACACGCTTCTCCAACTTGGCGTAGAGGGAGTTTGCCCGTAAGAGGTCAAAAAGTTTGTGAACATTTCTCCGATGGGAGTCAATATCTGGAGAGTAGATGAGAAGATCATCCAGATAGACTACGACCGAGGTGGTGAGCATCTCCCGGAAGATGTCGTTCACAAAGTCTTGGAAAACGGCTCAGGCATTACAGAGTCCGAAGGGCATCACCAGATATTCATAGTGCCCATCCCTGGTGTTAAAAGCCTTCTTCCATTCGTCTCCCTTACGGATGTGAATCAGGTTGTAAGCACCCCGCAGATCTAACTTAGTAAATACCCTTGCTCCCTGTAGCCTATCAAAAAGCTCTGAGATCAGGGGTAGTGGGTATTTATTCTTAATAGTGATGGTGTTAAGACCCCTGTAGTCTATGCATGGACGTAGTTCTCCATTCTTCTTCTGCACGAAGAAAAACCCAGCCCCTGCAGGTGACACCGACTTCCTAATGAATCCTCTTGCCAGATTCTCTTGAATGTACTGGGACATTGCCTCCATCTCCGGGAGAGATAATGGATAGACTCGACCCCGGGGAGGCTCTGCACCAGGCAAGAGGTCAATAGGACAGTCATAGGGGCGGTGAGGAGGAAGAGTCTCCGCAGCCCTTTTGGAGAACACGTCCGCATAGGACCAATAGTGCTTGGGGAGAGAGGAAAGATCTGTGCGTACCTCTGTAGAAGTAACCTGAATGCACTCCCTCTGACATCTACCCTCACATGATTTACTCCATCCCCAAATTCTCCCTGAGGACCACTCTGTATGAGGAGAATGATAGCAAAGCCATGGTATCCCCAACAGGACCTCATCAATTCCCTCAGGAATGACTAATAGGGAGATAATCTCCTGATGTGATGGAGACATAGAAAGAGTGAATGGAATGGTCTGATGTGTAATCTGTGAGGGTAGTGTCGACCCATTTACCACTCAAACGGTCACAGGTTTGGCGAGCATCACCAGGGGTATTGCGTGACGCTGGGCAAAAGCAGATGATATGAAATTGCCTTCCGCCCCGGAGTCCAGGCAAAGCTCTACCATAAGAGTGGATGGGCCTATGGTTATTGTCCCCTTGAAGGACAATCTAGAGGAAAACTTCTCCGTGTCTAGTAGTAGTGTAAATGGTAGTGTAAATGGGTTAGTAACTGGCTTAGTGATAGAAAGCAGAGGGTGGTTATAAATGGTATAGTCTCTAACTGGGTCGCTGTGACCAGTGGGGTACCGCAGGGGTCGGTATTGGGACCTGTTCTCTTCAACATATTCATTAATGATCTGGTAGAAGGTTTACACAGTAAAATATTGATATTTGCAGATGATACAAAACTATGTAAAGCAGTTAATACAAGAGAAGATAGTATTCTGCTACAGATGGATCTGGATAAGTTGGAAACTTGGGCTGAAAGGTGGCAGATGAGGTTTAACAATGATAAATGTAAGGTTATACACATGGGAAGAAGGAATCAATATCACCATTACACACTGAACGGGAAACCACTGGGTAAATCTGACAGGGAGAAGGACTTGGGGATCCTAGTTAATGATAAACTTACCTGGAGCAGCCAGTGCCAGGCAGCAGCTGCCAAGGCAAACAGGATCATGGGGTGCATTAAAAGAGGTCTGGATACACATGATGAGAGCATTATACTGCCTCTGTACAAATCCCTAGTTAGACCGCACATGGAGTACTGTGTCCAGTTTTGGGCACCGGTGCTCAGGAAGGATATAATGGAACTAGAGAGAGTACAAAGGAGGGCAACAAAGTTAATAAAGGGGATGGGAGAACTACAATACCCAGATAGATTAGCGAAATTAGGATTATTTAGTCTAGAAAAAAGACGACTGAGGGGCGATCTAATAACCATGTATAAGTATATAAGGGGACAATACAAATATCTCGCTGAGGATCTGTTTATACCAAGGAAGGTGATGGGCACAAGGGGGCATTCTTTGCGTCTGGAGGAGAGAAGGTTTTTCCACCAACATAGAAGAGGATTCTTTACTGTTAGGGCAGTGAGAATCTGGAATTGCTTGCCTGAGGAGGTGGTGATGGCGAACTCAGTCGAGGGGTTCAAGAGAGGCCTGGATGTCTTCCTGGAGCAGAACAATATTGTATCATACAATTATTAGGTTCTGTAGAAGGATGTAGATCTGGGGATTTATTATGATGGAATATAGGAATATAGGCTGAACTGGATGGACAAATGTCTTTTTTCGGCCTTACTAACTATGTTACTATGTTAGTGTACCTCCTCCAACTACCACTAGATGCCGACGTTCCCCCGACCGCTGAGAACACTTGGAGGCAAGATGTCCTGACTGCCGGCAAACATGACAGACCATAGGTGCACGAGCGGACCGGGACTTAGATCCCGCACGCAACGCCTCTATGGCCTCATGTGACTCGGATGCCTGGACCGGAGATTCCTCAGGTTTGGCAAAGGTGGGAGCCAGCTGAAACCTCTGCCTACACTGGGCTCGCTCCAACCCTCGCTCGTGAAAACGAAGGTCGATGCGGGTTGATATAGCTATGAGCTCCTCCAGTGTGGCGGGAATCTCCCTAGTGGCCAAAGCGTCCCTCACATGGTCAGCCAGCCCTATCCAAAATACCGGGATAAGGGCCTTATCCGACCATTCTAGCTCAGACGCTAATGTCCAGAAGTGGATGGCAAAATGGCTGACCATGGACGAACCCTGAGTCAATGTCAGCAGTTGGAGCGCCGTATTATGGGTGACTTGGGGTCCTAAAAAGACCTGTTACAGAGTGCTCAAAAACCGAGGAGCACTCTGCACCACATGATCGTCGCGCTCCCACAGCGGCGTAGCCCACTCCAATGCCCTGTCCGACAGCAGAGAAATTATGAATCCCACCTTTGCCCGCTCTGTGGGAAAACATGCAGCCTGGAGATCGAGGTGTATACCGCACTGGCTCACGAAACCCCTACAGGATTTACTGTATTTCTCTGGCAGCGGGAGGTGAGATAAGGTCGGAACAGAGATGGCAGTGGGTAAAGCTGCCGCAGCCACGCTAGCAGCCTGAACAGCTATTGCGGTGACATCCACCGCTGAGGTTGCATGCTCGAGAGCCGCCAACTTGCCCTCCAGCAGCTAGATGTACCCCTGCAATCGCTGTTCGTCCGTCACTACTTAGCCAAACCCTGGGGCTAGTATAATGTTAGGGCTAGCGGAACGCACCAAATAATTAGAGAAAAGGAATAAGGTGCATTCGCAGCAGGGGTCCTCCGTGCAAAGATGGAACCTGCTGCTAAGCAATGACGGACTATATGGTGGTACAATGAGGATACACACGGGTTAGCTTCACCCTGTGTGAAATAGGCGTACCCTGTTGCGTCACAGGGCCGCAGTACCGCACGTAACAAAACTAATAATTAAAATAGCATGAGAGTGCATGTGATGCCACGCTGGCGGACGCCACTAACCACCCAGACTTGGGTTTGAAAAGCACGGTGATAGCGCACGGCGCCACACTGGCGGTCACAGCAATAGACGCTGTTTGTGTACCAGTGTTGGTTACTAGTCGGGCGCTAGATTACAATCATCCTCCTTATGCAAGCATTCAAACACAAGGGAGGGGATGATTAAGAGCGACTTTCACTCACAACACACACACATAAACAAGTGTATACTAGCGCATGGTCGTGCGGCCATGCAAACCTCTTATATCTGCAGCATGTACAGGACCTTCCCAGAAGGACCAATGGGAGGCTGCCACAGAAGTTGAGCACCTTCAGGACCTTCCTGGAGGACCAATGGGATCTGCTGCAGTATCTGAGCATGTGACCCTCGATCTCCAACGGGAGATCTTGCCCTGGGCATGCTCAGAAGTGGAAAAGCAGGACTTAGTCCCAAAAGCGTCTGCTCGCCGCTGCCCAGCACTGGCTTCAATGGCAGAAGCTGGAAAAGCAGCAGTAACCCTTTGCACAGAGTGAGACTGAGCAAGACGCTGGGACCGACGTCTCCGCTGAGATGGCTCCACTGTGGCTGATGCAGAATGAGAGATCGCAGCAGACATGGTTTGAGATTCCCCCTGCGCAGCAGCGGGAACTCGACTCCTAACAGACATTGGTATATTATTTGACTATGGATGCTTGCATTTATATATGATCTATGCATACTGAAGTATGTGTTTTTTTCACAGTTTCACACAACATGATTCAACTTCTCACTCATTAAATGTATTATTCATTTACATTATTCTCATTATCACATGTCTTATATACATATGACCTTTTTCATAGGTCCCACACGCACTTGATAACTACTTCACCTTTATTACATTATTTTAGACCATGTTATGGCCTTCTATTATTAGTTAGGAATACCATTTGTAGGTGTATTTTGGCATCTTGATGTTTGGTGTTGTGGCCGGGATCTCCTGCTTCTGGCACTAGATGGGTCTAGTGACTTCCGCCCGGATTTGGCTGGGTGGAATGCATGCATTCCATTGCCGTTGGAGGTGGGAGGCCTCTTGTGGCCGTAGCGCCGAGGACGCATGCGCCGCGGGATCTTGATGCCCTATGCGTCCATGGGGAAGTCAGAGGGCGGAAATTTCCTTTGATTGAAATGCAAGACGCTCCACAACGATACTTATGGGCATGCACAGTATGATGACAACAAGGTCGCATGACTGGATAGGTCCTAAAATAAACTAATTTACACAGGGTAAATAATTGGCTATTTATTACAAGTAAGCATTTACTGGCAGTGATTGGTTAGATGGCAGGACAAATATATCCCCTTTTTCTCCTGTTAAGCATGCTCCCAGAAGAAGAATATATTGAAACGTGTGTTGGGGTAACAATATTACGATAAGCACTTTATTAAATCAATTTGGGCAGGAAATGTTTACATACACTCAAGCACTTTGCTTTGGACTTTTTAATGTCATTATTTTGTACATTGCTTATGAAATATTTATTGTCATTCACATTTGCACTTTGGCATTTTATTTTTTTTCTATCTGTGAATGTTAATAATTCTTCTGACCCATAAAAAATCTCTGTGAGTGGCATTACCAAGGCTTTATTGCTATTTGTATACTAGTGTATGTCACCTGTGTTTTGTAGACTAATTTTGATCTGTTTTTGACAGGAGGCATCATCATTAATTTTTGGAAAATACTGTTTAATTCTTGTGATGTAAATAAAGTATATATTTTTAACCCCTTAACGACCGCCGATACGCCTTTTAACGGCGGCCGATAAGGGTACTTAAACCACAGCGCCGTTAATTAACGGCGCTGTGGAAAAAGTGAATAGCGCCCCCCAGAGTCGGATTTTCTCTGGGGTCTCGGTTGCCGAGGGTAGCCGAGACCCCAGAGAACATGATTCGGGGGGTTTTTACCGACCCCGGAGTTGAGATCGCCGGTAATTAACCGTTTACCGGCGGTCGCAACAAAAAAAAAAAAACGCGATTTGCCTTTTAATTTCTCTGTCCTCGGATGTGATCGCACATCGGAGGACAGAGAAATAGGGTCCCCGATGGTCCCCGATAGACCACAATACTCACCTATCTCCCCCGGTGCTCCTCGTGGCTCCCGATAGGCGCCGCCATCTTTTTTCCGGGAAAAAATGGCGGGCGCACGCGCAGTATGCCCGCCGCCCGGCACCCGGAAGATCTTTGGGGTCTCGGCTGCTGGGGGTAGCGGAGACCCCAAAGAACATGATCGGGGTCGGTTTGCACCGACCCCTGCTTTGCGATCGCCGGTAATTAACAGTTTACCGGCGACCGCAAAAAAAAAAAAAAAAGCGATCAGTTATTTCTCTGTCCTCTGATGTGATCGCACATCAGAGGACAGAGAAATAGGGGGATTTGGGGACCCTAACATACTCACCCGGTGTCCCTGGGTCCTCTTCTGTCTTCTCCTGCCAGCCGGCTTTTTCATCATGGCGGGCGCATGCGCAGTGCGCCCGCCATCTGCTGCCATCTGCCGGCCAGCAGGAGAAGACGAGTTGGGGCTAAAATTAGGGTTAGGGTTAGGGTTAGGGTTAGGGTTAGAGTTAGGGTTAGAGTTAGGGTTAGAGTTAGGGTTAGGGTTAGGGTTAGAGTTAGGGTTAGAGTTAGGGTTAGGGTTAGGGTTAGAGTTAGGGTTAGGGTTGGGGCTAAATTTAGGGTTAGGGCTAGGGTTAGGGTTAGGCTACTTTCACACTAGCGTTTTTTGGCTTTCGTCGCAATGCGTCGTTGGAGAAAAAACGCATCCTGCAAAAGTGCTTGCAGGATGCGTTTTTTCTCCATTGGCTTGCATTAGCGACGCATTGCGACGGATTGCCACATGTCGCATCCGTCGTGCGATGGATGCGTCGTGCTTTGGCGGACCGTCGGCACAAAAAAAACTACATGTAACTTTTTTGTGCGACATGTCCGCCAATTCCAACCGCGCATGCGTGGCCGGAACTCCGCCCCCGCCTCCCCGCACCTCACAATGGGGCAGCGGATGCATTGAAAAAACAGCATCCGCTGCACCCGTTGTGCGGCGCTTACAACGCTAGCGGCGGTACGTCGGCCCGACACACTGCGATGGGCCGAGTACGACGCTAGTGTGAAAGTAGCCTTAGGCTTCTTTCACACTTGCGTCGGTACGGGGCAGTCGCAATGCGTCGGCCCGACGTACCGACGCACGTTGTGAAAATTGTGCACAACGTGGGCAGTGGATGCAGTTTTTCAACGCATCCGCTGCCCAGTCTATGTCCTGGGGAGGAGGGGGCAGAGTTACGGCCACGCATGCGCGGAAATGGCGGACGCGACGTACAAAAAAAAGGTTACATTGAACTTTTTTTGTGACGACGGGGGCTAAAGTTATGGTTAGGGTTGGGGCTAAAGTTAGGGTTGGGGCTAAAGTTAGGGTTAGAGTTGGGATTAGGGTTAGGGTTTGGATTAGGGTTGGGATTAGTGTTACGTTTGGGATTAGGGTTGGGATTAGGGTTAGGGTTGGGATTAGGGTTAGGGGTGTGTTGGATTTAGGGTTTTGATTAGGGTTATAGTTAGGGTTGAGATTAGGGCTGTTTTGGGGTTAGGGTTGTGATTATCGTTAGGGTTGTGATTAGGATTATGGATCGGGTTGAGATTAGGGTTAGGGGTGTGTTGGAGTTAGGGTTGGAGTTATAATTTGGGGGTTTCCACTGTTTAGGTACATCAGGGGGTCTCCAAACACGACAGCCAATTTTGCGCTAAAAAAGTCAAATGGTACTCCCTCCCTTCTGAGCTCTGCCGTGCGCCCAAACAGTGGTTTACCCCCACATATGGGGCATCAGCGTACTCAGGATAAATTGGACAACAACTTTTGGGGTCCAATTTCTCCTGTTACCCTTGTGAAAATAAAAACTTGGGGGTTAAAAATCTTTTTTTTGGAAAAAAAATATTTTTTTATTTTCACTACTCTACATTATAAACTTCTGTGAAGCACTTGAGCTTTCAAAGTTCTCACCACATATCTAGATAAGTTCCTTAGGGGGTCTAGTTTCCAAAATTTGGTCACTTGTGGGGGTTTCTACTGTTTAGGTACATCAGGGGCTCTGCAAACAGACAATTCTATCAAAGTCTGAATTCCAAAATGGCGCTCCTTCTCTTCCGAGCTCTGCCGTGTGCCAAAACAGTGGTTTACCCCCACATATGGGGTACCAGAATACTCAGGACAAATTGGAAAACAAATATTGGCAACCAATTTCTCTTGTTACCTTTGTGAAAATAAAAATTTGGAGGCTAAAAAAATCTTTTTTGTGGGAAAAAAATATTTTTTATTTTCACTACTCTGCATTATAAACTTCTGTGAAGCACTTGGGCATTCAAAGTTCTCACCACATATCTAGATAAGTTCCTTGGGGGGTCTATTTTCCAAAATGGGGTCACTTGTTGGGGGTTTCTACTGTTTAGGTACATTAGGGTTCTGCAAACGCAACATAACGCCCGCAGACAATTCTATCAAAGTCTGCATTCCAAAATGGCGCTCCTTCCCTTCCGAGCTCTGCCGTGCGCCCAAACAGTGGTTTACCCCCACATATGGGGTACCAGCATACTCAGGACAAATTGGACAACAACTTTTGGGGTCCAATTTCTCTTGTTACCCTTGTGAAAATAAAAATTTGGGGGCTAAAAAAATCTTTTTTGTGGGAAAAAAAAAATTTTTTATTTTCACTACTCTGCATTATAAACTTATGTGAAGCACTTGGGCATTCAAAGTTCTCACCACATACCTAGGTAAGTTCCTTGGGTGTCTATTTTCCAAAATGGGGTCACTTGTTGGGGGTTTCTACTGTTTAGGTACATTAGGGGTCTGCAAACGCAACATAACGCCCGCAGACAATTCTATCAAAGTCTGCATTCCAAAATGGCGCTCCTTCCCTTCCGAGCTCTGCCGTGCGCCCAAACAGTGATTTACCCCCACATATGGGGTACCAGCATACTCAGGACAAATTGGACAACAACTTTTGGGGTCCAATTTCTCTTGTTACCCTTGTGAAAATAAAAACTTGGGGGCTAAAATATCTTTATTGTTAAAAAATATATATTTTTTATTATCACGACTCTGCATTATAAACTTCTGTGATGCACTTGGGCATTCAAAGTTCTCACTACACATCTAGATAAGTTCCATGGGGGGTCTAGTTTCCAAAATGGGGTCACTTTTGGGGGGTTTCTACTGTTTAGGCACATCAGGGGCTCTCCAAACGCGACATGGCGTCCGATCTCAATTCCAGTCAATTTTGCATTGAAAAGTCAAATGGCGCTCCTTTGCTTCCGAGCTCAGCCATGCGCCCAAACAGTGGTTTACCCCCACATATGGGGTTTCGGCGTACTCATGACTAATTGTACAACAACTTCTGGGGTCCATTTTCTCCTGTTACCCTTGGTAAAATAAAAATTTGGAGGCAAAAAGATCATTTTTGTAGAAAAAATTCGATTTTTTTATTTTCACGGCTCTGCGTTATAAACTTCTGTGAAGCACCTGGGCGTTTAAAGTGCTCAACACACATCTAGATAAGTTCCTTAAGGGGTCTAGTTTCCAAAATGGTGTCATATGTGGGGGGTCTCCACTGTTTAGGCACATCAGCGGCTCTCCAAACATGACATGGCGTCCGATCTCAATTCCAGCCAATTCTACATTGAAAAAGTAAAACGACACTCCTTCACTTCCAAGCTCTGCGGTGCGCCCAAACAGTGGTTTACCCCCATATATGGGGTATCGACGTACTCAGGAGAAATTGCACAACAACTTTTGTGGTCTAATTTCTCCTGTTACCCTTGTGAAAATAAAAATTTGGGGGCAAAAATATCATTTTTGTAGAAAAAATGAGATTTTTTATTTTCACGGCTCTACGTTATAAACTTCTGTGAAGCACTTCGGGGTTCAAAGTGCTCACCACACATCTAGATAAGTTCCTTAAGGGCAGTGGCGTAACTACAAAGTTATGGGCCCCGGTGCGAACTTCCAAATGGGGCCCCCCCTACCCCCCCACCTTCCCCCGCCCCGCCCCCCTACCCCCCCACCTTCCCCTCTATACGCCTCGGACTGTTGCAGGAATCTCCTGCACTGCAACATGGTGTTGGGTGCCAGCACAGCCCGCACAGTGGTATATCCAGCACAGCCCGCACAGTGGTATATCCAGCACAGCCCGCACAGTGGTATATCCAGCACAGCCCGCACAGTGGTATATCCAGCACAGCCCTCACAGTGGTATATAGAGCACAGCCCGCACAGTGTTATATACAGCAGAGCCCGCACGGTGGTATATACAGCAGAGCCCGCACAGTGGTATATACAGCACAGCCCGCACAGTGGTATATACAGCACAGCCCGCACAGTGGTATATACAGCAGAGCCCGCACAATGGTATATACAGCAGAGCCCGCACAGTGGTATATACAGCAGAGCCCGCACAGTGGTATATAGAGCACAGCCCGCAGTGGTATATCCAGTACAGTCCGCACAGTGGTATATCCAGCACAGCCCGCACAGTGGTATATCCAGCACAGCCCGCACAGTGGTATATACAGCAGAGCCCGCACAGTGGTATATAGAGCACAGCCCGCACAGTGGTATATAGAGCACAGCCCGCACAGTGGTATATCCAGCAGAGCCCGCACAATGGTATATACAGCAGAGCCCGCACAGTGGTATATACAGCAGAGCCCGCACAGTGGTATATAGAGCACAGCCCGCAGTGGTATATCCAGTACAGTCCGCACAGTGGTATATCCAGCACAGCCCGCACAGTGGTATATCCAGCACAGCCCGCACAGTGGTATATACAGCAGAGCCCGCACAGTGGTATATAGAGCACAGCCCGCACAGTGGTATATCCAGCACAGCCCTCACAGTGGTATATAGAGCACAGCCCGCACAGTGTTATATACAGCAGAGCCCGCACAGTGGTATATACAGCACAGCCCGCACAGTGGTATATACAGCACAGCCCGCACAGTGGTATATACAGCACAGCCCGCACAGTGGTATATACAGCACAGCCCGCACAGTGGTATATACAGCACAGCCCGCACAGTGGTATATACAGCACAGCCCGCACAGTGGTATATACAGCAGAGCCCGCACAATGGTATATACAGCAGAGCCCGCACAGTGGTATATACAGCAGAGCCCGCACAGTGGTATATACAGCACAGCCCGCACAGTGTTATATACAGCAGAGCCCGCACAGTGGTATATACAGCAGAGCCCGCACAGTGGTATATACAGCAGAACCCGCACAGTGGTATATACAGCACAGCCCGCACAGTGGTATATACAGCAGAGCCCGCACAGTGGTATATACAGCAGAACCCGCACAGTGGTATATACAGCACAGCCCGCACAGGGATATATACAGCAGAGCCCGCACAGGGGTATATACAGCAGAGCCCGCACAGTGGTATATACAGCACAGCCCGCACAGTGTTATATACAGCAGAGCCCGCACAGGGGTATATAGAGCAGAGCCCGCACAGTGGTATATACAGCAGAACCCGCACAGTGGTATATACAGCACAGCCCGCACAGTGGTATATACAGCACAGCCCGCACAGTGGTATATACAGCACAGCCCGCACAGTGGTATATACAGCACAGCCCGCACAGGGATATATACAGCACAGCCCGCACAGTGGTATATACAGCACAGCCCGCACAGGGATATATACAGCAGAGCCCGCACAGGGGTATATACAGCAGAGCCCGCACAGGGGTATATAGAGCACAGCCCGCACAGGGATATATACAGCAGAGCCCGCACAGGGATATATAGAGCACAGCCCACATCTCATCTCATCCCCCCCCCCCCGATAATGGCCCCACAGTCCGGTTAAAAAGAAAAAAAAAAAACTCTCCTCACCTTTCCTTTTGCCCGCGCTGCTCCCGGCGGCTGCAGTCTGCCCAGGACACTGCAGGTGCGCGATGATATGACGTCATCGCGCACCCGCAGTGTACTGTCAGAGGCAGAGCGGGGAATGATGGGAGAGGAAGCGTCAGGTGACGCTCTCTCCTCCCATCATTGCATTGAACTATACCGGTGTCATAGACGCCGGTATAGTTAAATGCGGCGGCGCCGTCGGCACTGGGGGGGGGGGGGGTTCCGGGGGAGGAACAGCGCAGCGGCCCACTACTGGCATCGGCTCTTCTGGCATTTGCCAGAAGTGCCCGATGGCCAGCCCGGCCCTGCTCAGACCTGCCGGCCCGGGGCCCCTGACCTGCGGGGCCCGGTCGCAATGGCGACCGCTGCGACCGCGGTATTTACGCCCCTGCTTAAGGGGTCTAGTTTCCAAAATTGGTATCACTTGTGGGGGGTTTCCACTGTTTAGGCACATCAGGGACTCTCCAAACGTGTCATGGCATCCGATCTCAATTGCAGCCAATTCTGCATTGAAAAAGTCAAACGGTGCTCCTTCACTTCCAAGCTCTGCGGTGCGCCCAAACAGTGGTTTACCTCCACATATGGGGTATCAGCGTACTCAGGAAAAATTGCACAACAAAATTTGTGGTTAAATTTCTGTTTTTACACTTGTGAAAATTAAAAAAAATGGTTCTGAAATAAAATGTTTGCAAAAAAAAGTTAAATGTTCATTTTTTTCTTCCACATTGTTTTAGTTCCTGTGAAGTACGTAAAGGGTTAATAAACTTCTTGAATGTGGTTTTGAGCAGCTTTCGGGGTACAGTTTTTAGAATGGTGTCACACTTGGTTATTTTCTATCATATAGACCCCTCAAAATCACCTCAAAGGTGATGTGGTCCCTAAAAAAAACATGGTGTTGTAAAAATGAGAAATTGCTGGTCAACTTTTAACCCTTATAACTCCCTAACAAAAAAAAAAATGTTTCCAAAATTGTGCTGATGTAAAGTAGACATGTGAGAAATGTTATTTATTAACTATTTTTTGTGACATATCACTCTGATTTAAGGGCATAAAAATACAAAGTTTGAAAATTGCAAAATTTAAAAATTTTTCGCCATATTTCCATTTTTTTCATAAATAATTGCAAGTAATATCGAAGAAATGTTACCACTATCTTGAAGTACAACATGTCACAAAAAAAACAGTCTCAGAATCAGTAGGATCCGATAAAGCGTTCCAGAGTTATAACCTCTTAAAGTGACACTGGTCAGAATTGTAAAAATTGGCTCGGTCATTAAGTACCAAATTGGCTCTGTCACTAAGGGGTTAATAATACATTTTTTTGCCTGCCCATTATGCTGGGAGGCTTGTTTTTATGCTGTGGTACATTTATTTGGTATAAAACAGTCAAAAAAGCATTGTAAAAAAACTCTTGTTTGAATTACTCATCCATACTGTTTTATGTGCGTTGTGTTAAATTGAGGTGGTATTAAAATCTTGGCCTGCTGCAGGTAACCATTTTTTTTTTTTACAAAAATAAACTTGGTTTCCAGAGACCTAGAAATTCCAAAATGTGTAAGGCATGCGGTAAAGGTCAGGGAAGTAGAAGTGCTGATGATGGTGCATACAGATGCTGAGGACATGAGGCAGGTGTGACTACGGCTGTTGCTGGACCACAAGAAACACGCCCATCTACAGCACATAGTTTCCTGTCACACTTTGCAGGAAGGCACAATGCACCACTTCCGAAACCAGGAACAAGGAAACAGGTGGTCGACTGGATAGCAGATACTGCTTCCAGCATGCGTGGCAACACCACCAAGTCTTCCACATGGTCCAGTCTCTCCAGCAAACAGTCTGGATCACTTCATCTTCGCCCTGACCCTCCTTCCATCCACCATATTGAGTCCAAGGAGACTAGTGATCCCACACTAGAACACTCTGAGGAGCTCCTTACAACATAATTTATTGATTGTAGCCTCTCACCTTGCATGTTCCAAGTGGAACAGGAAGAAATGCTGTTTAGTGATGCACAAAGCTTAGAGTAGCCATGTCCACAAGAAGATGATAGTGAGGAAAGGCAAATTTTGTCAAGGGAGGAAGACAATTATGAGACACAGTTGCCAATAAGTTAGCCTGTTGTTGTCAAGTCAACAAGTTAGGAGGACCAGGGTGCGTCGGTGAAAGACGAGGTGGTGGATGACCAAACCTAGGAATATGGCATGCAGAGCAAGGCCAGCAGTGCTGATGTGATATTGGCAGCACTGAAACAGGCAGGAAGATGCCTGTCAAGGCAGGCATCTGTTCTGCAGAGCACCAACACTCCTGAATTTCTACGTTAATTAGATAGGTGTTCCCCAGTCTTAAAGTCTTATAAAGAGAGTTCTTAAACAAAAAAATGGTAATTTGCAACCTGTGCATTCCAAGATCAGCACCAACATAATCAGGCACACGTCATCTAAACATCCATGTTGGTGGTCCGAACAACTGGATCAATGATTGGTGCCATCAGGTGACACCACTGCCTCTTCCCTGTGCTAGGTGCTTCCCCATCCCCTGTCCATAGCACTGGTACCTCCTGCCCTGGACCTATCCATGCACATTCTGACTTACCATCATCAGGCACTTCCAAATCCTAGTCCCAGCACAGCATTTAGCTTTCTCTACCTCAGACCTTGGAAGAAAATAGAAAGTTTCCAGACTCCACCCAAAAGCTAAGTGAACACATTGCCAAGCTGCTTGCCATGGAAATGTTGCAATTCCAGCTTGTTGGCAAGGAGGATTTCTGCCGACTTTTGACAGCCTTTCTTCAGTACTCGATCCCAAGTCACCACTTTTACTCCTTGTGTGGCGTCCCCGCCTTGTACCAGCACAAGCACAGGAACATCACCTGAGCCCATACAAATGCTATTCCTGGGATTTTCCACTTAATACCCAATACTTTGACAGGTGCCTGTGGCCAGGGACTCTACGTTTCCTTGATGGCACCCTAAGTGAACATTGTAGAGTCTCACCCTGGCATTACACTTGTACTCCTGACCCCAAGGATTGCTGACTCTACTTCTATGAGAGCTTGCTCCACCTCATGCATCAGTTTCTGCACCTGTTGCTGCTCCTTCTCATCCTCCATCTCCTATGTGTTACCTCAGAGCATGTTGTTGGAATCTGTAAGTGTTACCTCTCCTTCTGCAGCCGGGTCCGGGTCTGCCGTCTACGTCGCTTCTTCCGCTGCCGCCCACGCTGCTTCTTCTTCTCCTCCTCACTCTTCTGTTGGCGCTCCCCGTCAGGTGCAGGCACGGCTGTCTTAGCGCGCTCCTTCCTGGCTTCCGTGGTTCTAGAGGATCCCGAGCATGCTTCCTAACGATCCCTGTATAGGGGTTGGTCCATCTGGTGCACTCGTTTGGGGTTCGCTCAGTTCCACAGTCCAGTGGGTCCACTCTCGGTACTCATTGCCTTAGGCATGACAGAACAATCAGGCCACGGAACCCGCCGGGACCTCTGCCCAAAAGGAAGTTGGTATTCTTGCGAGAGAACCAAACTTGTATCATGTCCTTTATAAAGTCTATTAGTGTTGAGCGATACCTTCCGATATTCAAAAGTATCGGTATCGGATTGGATCGGCCGATATCCAAAAAATATTGGATATCGCCAATATCGATACCTGATACCAATGCAAGTCAATGGGACACAAATATCAGAACGTAAATAAGCCCTTTCTGTCCTTCTATATGCTGTTCTGGAGGGGGGAAGAGTGTGGGCGGTGTGTGGGCGGACACTGTGAGTGTCTGTGTGTGCGGGCGGGGTCTATGTGGGCCTGCCAGGGATCTAATTCTATGCGGGGCTGTATGTGGGCTGCCCAGGCTCTATGCGGCCTGCTGGGGCTGTATGTGGGCAGCCCGGGCTCTATGCGGCGTGGGGGGGTCTCTTTGTGGCGTGGGGGGTCTCTGTGCGGCATGGGGGGGTCTCTGTGTGGCATGGGGGGGTCTCTGTCTGGCATGGGGGGGGTCTCTGTGCAGCATGGGGGGTCTCTGTGCGGCATGGGGGGGGTCTCTGTGCGGCATGGGTGGGTCTCTGTGTGGCATGGGTGGGTCTCTGTGTGGCATGGGTGGGTCTCTGTGTGGCGTGGGGGGTCTCTGTGCGGCGGGTCGGGGCTCTGTGCGGCATGCTGGGGCTCTGTTCAGGCATCGTCCGATGGGACTACAAGTCTCATCGGACGATGCCTGCTACACTGACAGTGATTGACACATTAGCCAATGATGGGACAGTAGTAGCCCCATCATCCGGCTAATGTGTTGAATGTAAAAAAAAAGAATACTCCATACATACTCAATACATACTACATACATACTACATACATACATACATACATACATGCTACATACATACTACATACTTGCTACATACATGCTACATACATACATACATACTACATACATACTACATACATACTGCATACATACTATACATACTGTTATGATCTGGTGACCTTGGAGCCGCATGAAAACTTTCTCTGGAATCGGTGGAACCTGTACTGACCGCAAACCCTGAACTAACACAGCAACTAGAAGTAGCCGTGGGGTGTGCCTATCCAACCCTAGACACCTCGACACAGCCGGAGGACTAAATACCCCTATAGATGGAAATAGGAATGCTATCTTGCCTCAGAGCAGACCCCCAAAGAATAGGCAGCCCCCCACGAATAATGACTGTGAGTAGGAGAGGAATAGACACACGCAGGTAGAAAACAGGATTTAGCAAAAGAGGCCACTCTAGCTAAATTTGAAAGGATAGGACAGATTACTAGGCGGTCAGTATAAAAACCCTTCCAAAAATATCCACAGCAGATAATAGAAAAAGTTCCACAATCTAAAGACATGCAATGTATATCTGCCACTCCAGAGAATCCAACAAGACTGAGAAAATACTGACACAGTCTAAGCTGGACAAGAAAACACAAAGAAGAGCACTGAATTGTGAAGCACACAGCATGTGTGCCACAGGAAAAAAAAACAGACACTTATCTTTGCTGATTTGGCAGAAAGGCAGGAGGAACCAGGCAGAGGTCCAACACCTCCCAACAACAATTGACAACTGGCAAGGACTAATGAATCCTGCACATCTAAATACCCCAGTCAGAACTGCAATCAGCAGACACACCTGACCAAGACTGCAACCCAGGGACAACTGCATTACCACCTACTACCACCGGAGGGAACCCAAAAGCAGAATTCACAACAACATACTACATACATACATACATACTACATACAGTACATTCATACATTACATACATGACATACATATAGATATACAGTACATTAAACATAGATTACAGACTCACCATTACTTGTAATTTTGATCCCCGAAGCCAGTGTCAACCTGTAAAAAATATGAAAAAAACAAACAACCAATATACTCCCTGTCCGCAGAAATCCACGAGTGTCCCATGACGATCTCCTGTGGAGAACGGCAGCAACAGCTGTTGCTACCGCTCTCCAGGGGCTCCAGGAACACAATGACGGGAGAAAGGTATCCTTCCACAATGTATTCCTCCGCCGCTGTAAAAAAAAGTCCCTAGTCTCACTTTATGGCATTGCTGGGTGAGAAATTTTCCCAGGCAGCAATTGCCATAAAGTGAGACTTTGTCCTAAGGTAACCTCTCAGTGATGCACTGCAGGAGCCATTGTCTCCTGTCAGTGTGTCACTGAGGGTCCTATAGAGCAGTGACATCACCCGATATCATAGTTCTATAGGGGAGATCGTCGTGGGACACTCGTTATTAATTGGACTACAGCGGACAGGTAGTATGCGGTTTATTATTTTACGTTTTTTGCAGGTGCTGAAGTATGGTAAGTATGGTGAAATGAAGAATATTAAAATACTTTTTCCTGATTTGTGCATGTTTTATTAACCCTTTCTTACTATTGGATTAATAATGGATAGGCGTCTTATTGACGCTTCTCCGTTATTAACCCGGCTTAATGTCACCTTACAATAGCAAGGTGACATTAACCCCTTATTACCCCATATCCCACCGCTACACGGGAGTGGGAAGAGAGGGGCTAAGTGCCAGAATTGGCACATCTTACAGATGCGCAATTTCAAGGGGCGGCTGCAGACTGGTATTTGTAGCTGGGTGGAGGGGCAATATCCAAGGCCCCTCTCTAGGCTATGAATATCAGCCCGCAGCTGTCTGCGTAGCCTTTCTGGCTATAACATGTAGGGGGACCCCACGTCATTTTTTTTGGGGGGTCCCCCTATTTTAATAGCCAGTAAAGGCTACGCAGCTGTGGGCTGATATTCATAGCAGGCTACAAATATTGGCCCCAGGCCGTCGGCTTTCCCCCTCTGGGGCAGAAAATTGCGTGGGAAACCATGCCGCTTTTTTTCCGTTTTTTTTTTAATTCAATGCTCATAAAGGCCTGTTT
Source organism: Ranitomeya variabilis (assembly GCF_051348905.1). Taxonomy (NCBI): domain Eukaryota; kingdom Metazoa; phylum Chordata; class Amphibia; order Anura; family Dendrobatidae; genus Ranitomeya; species Ranitomeya variabilis. Next base: position 364,318,812 of record NC_135235.1, on the reverse strand, counting down.
CACACTTTCGTCGGTACGGGCCTGTCGCTATGCGTCGGGCCGACGTACCGATGCACGTTGTGAAATTTGTGCACGACGTGGGCAGCGGATGCAGTTTTTCAACGCATCCGCTGCCCATTCTGAAGTGTGGGGAGGAGAGGGCAGAGTTTCTGCCGCGCATGCGCGGTAGAAAATGGCGGACGCGATGGACAAAAAACGTTCACTTGATCGTTTTTTCGTGCTGACGGTCCACCAAAACACGACGGATCTGTTGCACGACGGACGCGACATGTGGCCATCTGTCGCGATCCTTCGCTAATACAAGTCTATGGGAAAAAAATGCATTCTGCGAGCACATTTGCAGGATCCGTTTTCTTCCGCCAGATCCGTTTTTTTCTGCCAGATCCGTTTTTTCCACTGGATCCGTTTTTTTCCACCAGATCTGCTTTTTCCACCGGATCCGTTTTTTTCCACCAGATCCGTTTTTTTCTCATAGAGTTGTATTAGCGCCGGATTGCGCCTGATGGCCACATGTTTCATCCGTTTTTTTGCAGGATCCGTCAAAAAAGCTGTTTCCGCCACACATACAGAGGAACGGTTTTTCTGTCTGGCAAAAAAACGCACAGCGACGGATCCAGCAAAAAATGGATGAATCAGATGTGAAATGATGAATACGGCCTACGAATCAGGTTTTTCATGCATGTTTCCATTGAAATCATGAACATTTTCCGTTTATTTATTTCCAAAAACTGCATCAAAACCGGTCAAAAAACGGAATGAAAACTGCATCAAAAACAGCATCAAAAACTGCATCAAAAACAGCATCAAAAACTGCACCAAAAACTGCACCAAAAACTGCATCATAAACCGCACCAAAAACTGCACCAAAAACCAGCATCAAAACCTGCACCAAAAACTACATGTCGTGTTTTGGTGAACCATTGGCACGAAAAAACATTCAAGTGAACGTTTTTTTGTCCATTGCGTCCGCCATTTTCTACCGTGCATGCGTGACAGAAACTCCATCCCCTCCTCCCCAGACTTCAGAATGGGCAGCGGATGCGTTGAAAAACTGCATCCGCTGCCCACGTCGGGCACAAATTTCACAACGTGCGTCGGTATGTCGGCCCGACGCATAGCGATGGACCCATACCGACGCAAGTGTGAAAGAGGCTTTTATGAGTGTTGAATTTAAAAAGCAAACAAAAAAAAATGGCGTGGGATCCCGTGCAATTTTCTGCACCAGAGGGGGAAAGCCGACGACCGGCTACTACTGTCCCATCATTGGCTAATGTGTCAATCACTGTCATTGTGGCAGGCATAGCCCGATGGTAATTGTAGTCCCATCGGACGATGCCTGCACAGACACAAAGACCCCTGGCAGTCCGCACAGACCCCGTAGAGGCCATACAGACCCACCTGCAGGCCGTACAGACCCCCGGCAAGCCGCACAGACCCCGGAGAGGCCATACAGACCCCCCCGGCAGGCGCACAGACCCCGGAGAGGCCGCACAGACCTCCCGGCAAGACCTCCCGGCAAGCCGCACAGACCCCGGAGAGGCCGTACAGACCCCCAGCAAGCCGCATAGACCCCAGAGAGGCCGTACAGACTCCAGAGAGGCCGTACAGACCCCCCGGCAGGCCGTACAGACCCCCCGGCAGGCACGCATAGACCACCCACGGTCCCATACAGACCCCGCCCGCACAGAGACACGCAGTCTCCGCCCATACACCGCCTACACTCAATTATACTGCATTTTTGCACTGTGGGAACTTCCGATTATGATTTTCGATATCGCAGAAATATCGGAACTCGGTATCGGAATTCCGATACAGCGAATATCGGCTGATACCCGATATTTGCAGTATCGGAATGCTCAACACTAAATTCTATGGATTCCCGGCTGTCTGCCTTACAGGCCGCAGATCCCGGGAATGCCCCTCAGATGGCCAGTCTCCAGCAGGAGCTGGTTAAGCAGCGAGATGCTCAGGCTCATATCTTGTCTTATATGGCCTCCGTGGATGATCGCCTGCTTGCCTTGCAGTCGGCTTCTTCGCAAGCATCTTCACGGCCTCCTGACTCCGCAGCTGCATCCTCGCATCATCTTGGTAAACCACCTCGTTATGGCGGCGACCCCAAGTTGTGGCGGGGTTTTCTCAATCAGTGTCGTCTACACTTTGAGTTGTTGCCCCAGCAGTACCCTACCGACAGGGCAAAAGTTGCATTTATAGTATCCCATTTAGATGATGAGGCTCTTTCTTGGGTTAATCCTCTCTGGGAATGAGACGATCCCATTGTGTCCAGTATTTCTACTTTTAAGAACACTTTCTGGAGGGTTTTTGATGAGCCTGGACGGCTCGCCTCTACCACAGAGTCCCTTTTTAACCTTCATCAGGGCCCTCTCTCAGTAGGGCTATATGCCATATGCTTCCGCACCCTGTCCTTGGAACTAGGGTGGAACAACAAGGCTCTGGTGGCTACGTTTTGGCAAGGATTGTCGGGCAAGATTAAAGCTGAGCTTGCAGGACGGGATACTCTGTCCACCCTGGAGGAGCTAATTTTTCTAGCCACACGCATTGATTTGCGTTTTCAGGAGCGTTCTCGAGAGGCTGCGAGAGAGAGAAGACCTTTTCGGCCATCACCTTCTTCTGCTCATAGTCCTCTCAATCCTCGGCCTTCTGTTTCTTCCAGCAGCACCGCTCTGAACCCATGCAAGTAGACCGGTTCGAGATGGCAGAGAAACGCAGGAGAGAGAGGTTGGCACAGGGTTTGTGCTTATACTGTGGTGGTGCTTCTCATTTCCTACGCTCATGTCCTGAGAAGCTGGGAAATGCCTCCACCTAGGCCAGGTAAGAGAGGTCTCCCTAGGTGTGCGTGAATCCTCTCCACCTCTTACTCTTTCTGTTCTGATTGTTCAGGGTCAGAGATGTGGTTCTCAACTTGCTTATGTGGACTCGGGCGCGGCGAGTAATTTTATTCGGCTTAAGGAGGTGAAGAAGTATCAGATTCCAGTGGTCTCTCTAAAATGCCCTTGCATTATTGCCTCCATTGACGGTAAGCTTCTGCAGGAGTCCGTTTCCCTTGTCACGGAGGAGGTAATTCTTCAGATTGGGGCATTGCATTAAGAGAAGATTGCCCTCTATGTTCTGCCCAATGTATCGCATCCACTGCTTTTTGGTCTTCCTTGGCTTCGGACTCACAAATCCGTCTTGGATTGGAGTTCAGGTGACATTCTTCGGTGGGGACATTCGTGTCAAGAAAGGTGCTTATGATCTGTCCATCTGGTTACTACTTCTCCATCTTTTGGACCACTTGAGCTTGCCTTCCGCCTATTGGTCCTTTGCAGATGTCTGCGATAAGAAGGAGGCTGAGATCCTTCCACCTCATCATTCCTATGACTGTCCAGTCGAATTACGCCCCAGAACCATGCCACCCAGAGGTCAGATCTATCCATTGTCGCCTGCTGAGACATCTGCCATGTCTGAATACGTCCGGGAGAATCTCGCCAAGGGTTTTATAAGAAAATCCTCTTCACCTGCCGGTGCCATTTTTTTCTTTGTGAAAAAGAAGGATGGCTCTCTTCAGCCTTGCATCGATTATAGAGGTCTGAATGACATCACGATTAAGAATAAGTACCCTCTGCCATTAATTCCGGAGCTTTTTGATTGTTTGAGAGGGGCTCAGATTCAGATTTTTTCTAGGTTGGATCTGCGTGGAGCCTACAATCTCATTCGTATTCGCTCCGGTGATGAGTGGAAAACTGCTTTTAACACCCGAGATGGACACTATGAGTATCTTGTCATGCCCTTTGGCCTGTGTAATGCTCCTGCTGTTTTTCAAGAATTTGTCAACGACATCTTTTGGGACCTGCTTTACTCCTGCGTTGTGGTCTATCTTGACGACATTCTTGTCTTCTCCCTGGATTTAGCTTCTCATCGAAGGAGCGTTCACCTGGTTCTGCAGCGCCTGCGGGAGAACCGCCACTATGCAAAGATGGAGAAGTGTCTCTTCAAGCAGTCTTCCTTCCCCTTTTTAGGGTACATTGTCTCAGAGTATGGATTAGAGATGGATCCGGAGAAGCTGTCTGCAATTCTTCGGTGGCCTCGTCCGGTAGGGGTAAAGGCTATCCAACGCTTCCTCGGTTTTGCCAATTATTACCAACAATTTATCCCGCATCTCTCGTCCATTATCAAGCCTATCTCTAGTCTCACTCGGAAGGGAGTCAGCTTCACTACCTGGCCTCCGGAGGCCGAAAAGGCCTTTCAAGATCATAAACTGGATTTTTCTACATGCGATTGTGTTACATCGACCCGAGGCGAATAAGCCGTTTATCCTTGAAGTTGACACGTCTTCCACTGGGGCCGGTGCTGTGTTGTCACAGAGATCCTCTTCTGGTCGATTGGTTCCTTGCGGATTCTTTTCTAAACCCTTCTCTCCTGTGGAATGCAACTATTCTATTGGGGATCGAGAGTGGCTGGCCATCAAGATGGCTCTGGAGGAATGGCAGCATCTGCTGGAGGGGCAGTTCATCCGTTAACCATCTTTACCTACCATAAGAACCTGGCCTACATCCAGTCGGCCCAAAGGCTCAATCCTCGACAGGCCAGGTGGTCCTTATTCTTCCCTCGCTTTGACTTTGAATTAATTTCCGTCCTGGTCAGAAGAATGCCAAGGCTGACGCATTGTCACGATCTCTTCAGTCCCAAGACTTGGAGGAGGACTTCTCTCACATCATTGATCCGGTCAAGGTCATTCCTGTTTCTCCTGTGAAATTGTTTACTCTGCCTCCGGGTAAAACCTTTGTTCCTGAGACCAAGAGGACGCAGGTCTTGCGGTGTGGTCACTCATCCATGATTTCTGGTCATGTCGGAGTTAAAAAGACTCTGGATCTCATTTCTCGGTTTTATTGGTGGCCCTCTCTCTGCCAAGATGTGATTGACTTCTCTGCTTCCCTCCTGTGCCAAGGTCATAGTCCCCAGAAGATTGTCTTCTGGACTTCTGCTTCTGTTACCAGTCTCTTCCTTTCCCTGGCAACATATAGTCTTCCGGATTCATTACAATTTTAGTGGTAGTGGATCGGTTCTCCAAAATGGAACACTTTGTTCTGCTTCAATGGTTGCCCTCCACTCCTGAGCTGGCAAAATTTTTTATTCTGCATGTCTTCCGGCATCATGGATTCCCACTTCACATTGTATCGGATCATGGAGTACAATTTACGTCTCGATTTTGGAGGGCTCTGTGTGGTCTTCTTGAGGTGAAGTTGGATTTCTCTTCCGCATATCATCCTCAAACTAATGGCTAGGTGGAGCATGTCAATCAAGTGTTGGTGTCCTATCTTCGTCATTTCTCTAATGCACATCATGATGATTGGTCCAGCCTTCTCCCATGGGCCGAATTCACCTACAATTATCATCCTAACGAGTCCTCAAACAAGTCTACATTTTTTGTGTTTTTTAGCATGCATCCTGGTGTTCCATTGCCTGTCTCTGCATCCTCTGGGGTTCCAGCAGCTGACTCTGTAATTATGGAATTCTCCAAGATTTGGCTTGAGACAACGAAGGCACTTGAGACGGCGGGAGAACGCATGAAGAGGCATGCTGACAAGAGACGTCTGGATACCCCTACTTATCTTCCAGGTGAGAATTTTTGGCTTTCCTCTAAATATATTAGATTGAAGATGCTGTTTGAAGTCCTCCGGTGCATCAACAGTGTTGCCTATAAGCTCAAGTTGCCTGCCTCGCTCCATGTTCCTAACGTCTTTCACGTCTCTCTCCTGAAACCAATCTAAATCATTTTCATTCAGTTCCTAGTTCCTCTCCTCCACCGGTCTGTGCGGATAATGTTTTTGAGGTGAAAAGTATTCTAGCTTCCAAGAGGGTCAGGGGCAAAATGTTCTTTCTGATTGATTGGAAAGGCTTTGGTCCTGAGGAGAGGTCTTGGGAACCCCAGGAGAACATTAATGCTCCTCGCATTTTTGAAAAATTCTTGTCCAGAAGTAGAGGAGGCAGGAGTAAGAGAGGGGGTACTGTTACCTCTCCTTCGGCAGCCGGGTCCGGGTCTGCCGTCCACATCGCTTCTTCCGCTGCCGCCCACGCTGCTTTTTCTTCTCCTCCTTGCTCTTCTGTCGTCTTTCCCCGTCGGGTGCTGGCGCAGCTGTCTCAGTGTGCTCCTTCCTTCCCAAAGGTCGCACACTCCTATGGTTTGCGCAAGCGCAGTAAAGTCTGACTGAGCGTGTGCTCTTCTATTTCTCTTCTTCCTGCGTGACCTGACCCGGCAGTCCTTCTGTCCAATCATGGACTAGTGTCAGGTATTTCAGACCACCATCCCTTAGTGGAGGCGCCTGATTGTCAAGTTACTCTTGCTTTTTAGGGCCACCTTATTGCCTCTTACTTCGCCCGCTCTCTTAGCGTTTAACCCTTGTTTTCCTTTGCTTCCTTCCAGATCCTGCACCCGTTCTGTGTATCCCCAGGTTCCTGCTGGCTTCTTCTCCTGTTTAGTGTCTTTCTTATTTTTTTTGTCCGCCCATCTCTGCCTATTTCTGCTTTCCACCACCCCGTACCTTATATCCCTCCCTCTTCCTCTGGATTCCCTTTGCCTCTTCCATCCTGTTCCTTCCCTGCCTACTCCTTCTCCTTACTTCTCCTTGATATCCCAGAGAAGATCCCTGTTCCTGGCTTCCATGGTTCTAGAGGATCCCGAGCTTGCTTCCTAACGATCCCTGTATAGGGGTTGGTCCATCTGGTCCGCTCATTTGGGGTTCACTCAGTTCCACGGTCCAGTGGGTCCACTCTCGGTACTCGTTGCCTTAAGCAAGACAGTAAGCTCTGCAGCACTGCCTCAGCAAAGCGGCATCAAGCTTCTGCTGAAGCTGATTTGTCTAGGAAGCAAACCGCACACCGTGAAGAAAGGAATAACAGACCAGACAGATCTGTGGCTAAAACCCCACCCAGCCATGGTCATGTGTGACAATGCCTATAACCTAGTGGTTCTGTGAAGATTGACAAGCTCACATACATACTATGCTTGGCACTTGTGCTCAAATTGGTAGTTCAGCAGTTTCTTAAAACCTACCCAGATTTACCAAGGCTGCCAGTCAAGGTATTCTGTATCAGCTCCCATTTCCCAAAGTCGGCTACAGCTGCCACTGCTCTGGCAGTGTTGTAGGAGCACATGCAGGTGCCAGCTAATGGAATAGTGTGCGACCTGCTCACATGCTTGGACTCCACATTGCACATGCTGGCAAGGCTTTGTGAGCAGCAGAGGCGAGTTGTTGAGTACCAGCTCTATCACGCTCATTCTTTTTAGCCTCTTTTAGCCATGCATAACAACTGAAAAGTGGGTATGGATGTCTGACATTTGTGCAGTTCTCTAAAACTTTGAGGACTCCACAAAGATGGTTGAGCGGTGATGCTGCCATACTCAGCTGAACAATCAAGCTTCTGTGCCTACTTAAACAGTTGCTGCTCACAGTTAAACATGAAGCTATGCATGGGGACAAGATGGAGATGAAGGAAGACATGAGACAGGGATATACTATCCATCCCAGCCTTATATCATCTGCTCAGTGTGGATTGGGACAATGAGGAGGTAGTGGCAAAGGAGGAGCATGGAAAGGAGCGGTTGGCTAGCGCAACAGTGGCTAGTACCCACACAACCTTCATCCCAACTCTTCTATGTGGATGAGCTGAGGAGGAGAATGAGGAGGAAGTGGAGATGGAAAAATGTCATCATGATGGAGACAGGGAAATGTTAGCTGTAGGGAACTTGGCACAAATGGTCAATTTTATGTACCACTGCCTTTCCCATGACCCTTTACATTACATTTATCTTGGCCAAAAAAGATTAGTGGTTGTTCACCCTGCTAGACTGCTGCCACAAGGAGAATTTTGCAACTCTTCTGAGGTGGAAAGGTTCTCTAAAATGTTGCTATATCACAAGGCCATTGTTGAAAATGCAGTATGTTGAAGAAAATCACATCAGACAATGGTTGTAGCAAGGGACATGCTTCATCCTTGCTCAACCGAGGAGGAGAGATGAAAGAGACACACAGCAGAGGCAGGGGTACTCTGTGAAAAGCCTGGGGCAATTTCATGATACCAGCCCAGCATCCAAGGCCTCTTGATTGGGTATTTTTTACAAGGACGGTAATATTTTCAATGATGGTCAAGCAATTCTTGGCCAACCAAATCAGTATACTCCCTAATTCCTTTGTGACCTTCAACTACTGGGTCTCAAAGCTGGACACCTGGCATGAGCTGCCACTCTATGCTTTAGAGGTGTTACATAAAACAAAAAAAATTGAAAACATTTTCATTGATTCTATTAGCAATCCATACAGTATTACATGCTTTCTGTTATAGTTTGGTGTTATATAAAAAAAGAAAAAAAAACTTGACAAAATGTATGGATTCAATGATTCATCCATCACTGTAACAAAGTTCTTGTTACATTTCGCTGGTATATTAAACTCACAAAAATCCTTCCAAAAGTTTTTAGGGATTCAAATAGTCATCCATACATTGTGTTAGGACTGGCACCAAATAATAATATCAGAGAATATGAGGTGCGTTCGCAGTCCGGGGTCCACCGTGCTGAGATGACACCTGCTGCTGAGTAATGGCAGAAGGACGCTTGCTCACACGTGCGTTAGACCTCACCCAGTGTGAATAGAAGCAAACTCTGCTGCTTCACAGAGTCGCCATAAATATGCTGCACCCTGTTAGCAGTCACACGGTGCAGCTGAATAACACTAGTGGAATCCCTATGAATCACCCCCACTAAACTGGTGACTGGACTCGCTCAGACCCTCGATGGTTTTTGAGCTCGCGCCTGAGGACGCCCTGAGTCAGATGCTGAGTACAAGCGGGAGTTCCCACCCTACACTGACCGGCTGTCAGGAAAGCGCACTAATTCCGCATGGTGCCGTACAAGCGGGCACTGCGATTAGATGCTGAAACATGTGCCAAGTGTGCAGGTTGCACTGTCGGGCGCTAGGTAGCTTCCACCAATCGTGAGCAGTCATCAACACAAGAAATGGGAATGATTAAGGAGCTTTCATCCATCAACATACATCCATCTACACACACACATTATCAAGTTTCTACTAGCGCATGGCCGAGCGGCCATGCGAACATTTTTTAGAAGTAGCGCTCCAGGACCTTCCAGATGGTCCAATAGGAGCCGAAACAGGACCTGAGCATGTGCCCCCAACCAACAATGGGAGGTCTTGCTGTGGGCATGCTCAGTATGGAAAAGCTGGACTTAGTCCCAGAAATGCCTGCTCGCTGCTGATCAGTGCTGTCTACAAAGGCAGAGCCTGGAAAGGCAGCAGTAACCAAGTGGACAGTATCAGCTTGATCCAGACGCTGGGATCTACGTCTCTGCTGAGCAGGTTCCACTGTGGCTGGAGGAGAATGGGAGACCGCAGTAGACATGGTTCGAGATTCACCCTGTGCAGCGGTGGGAACTCTACACCTAACATGGGCCCCCCTCCTTCGACTTCTCTACGCTCGAAGGCCGCAAATGAGCTGTGGAGCTCGAATGTGCTCCGCAGGCTCCCAGGACCTATCCTCTGGTCCATGACCCTTCCAATCCACCAAATAGAATCTTTTGCCATGTACCACCTTACATCACATGATCGCTTTCACCTCATAATCGTCCGTGGACAAACCCGATATCCCGGCAGATGACTCGGAAAACCGGGACATGTGAACGAGCTTTAGGAGGGACACATGAAAGGTGTCAATGATGCCTAGGCATGGAGGAAGGGCCAGACGGTAGACCACAGGGTTAACCTGCTCCAGGACCTTGAAGGGGCCTAAGAAGCGAGGTGCAAACTTAGTGGACTCAACTTGCAGCCTGATGTTACGGGCAAAGTGCCACAATAAATCGCCAGGAGCAAAGGTCGGAGCGGGGCGCCGATCTGCATCAGCAGACACCCTCATTCTCGCCTGGATGGCATCCTGTGTGCAGTCCAAAATATAACGTGCCTCCACAGCCCAGTCTGCCACCCTGGAGTCGGTGGAAGACACGTGTATGGGCACAGGAACCCGCGGATGCTGGACGTAATTAAGGAGGAATGGGGTCTGCCCAGTGGAGTCAGCTACGGCGTTGTTCAGCGTAAACTCCACCCACGGTAGCAAGGATGCCCAGTCATCCTGCCTGGCTGCGAAAAAATGTCGCAGGTATGTGACCAGGGTCTGGTTTGCCCTCTCTACCAAACAATTCATCTCGGGATGGTATGCTGAAGAGAGATTCAGCTTGATGCTGAGAAGACGACAAAGCTCTCTCCAGAACAGAGATGCAAACTGGGGACCCCGGTCACTGACAATTTTGTCTGGCATACCGTGTAGGTGGAAAACATGCTTGATAAACAATGCCGCCAAGGCCCATGCAGAAGGTAGTTGTGGAAGCGGCACCAAGTGCACCATTTTGGAAAAATGGTTGGTGATTACCCAAATAATGGTGCAGCTACGGGACTTGGGTAAGCCCACCACAAAGTCCATCCCGACCATTTCCCATGGCCTGTCTGCCACCAGCAGGGGGTAAAGTAACCAAGCAGGCCGTTGTCGAGGAGACTTATTCTTGGCACAGGAGAGACATGCCCGAAGATAGTCTCCGATGTCACAGGCCATATGCGGCCACCAGTACGTCCTCACCAGAAGCTCAAATGTCCTCTTGGTCCCAAAATATCCACCCAGCCTGGACGAGTGAGCCCAAGAGAGAACCTCCGGTTGCAAATTAGATGGCACAAAAGTCTTGCCTGGGGGCACAGACTCTAGCGAAACCGGGCCACAGTTCTCCGGCTCTCTGAAGGGACAATAAGCCGAGGCTCCTCCTCCTCCTCAGATGACACTACAGCGCGGGAGAGAGCGTCGGCACGGATGTTCTTCTCCCGGAGAGAAAATGGAGGGTGACAAGGAACCGAAAGAAGAACAGGGACGATCTTGCCTGGTGAGAATTTAGCCGCTGGGCAGTCTGTAAATACACCAAATTTTTCTGGTCGGTGTAAACTTAGAAGGGAAGCAAGCCCCCTCCAGTAGGTGTCTCCACTCCGAGAAAGCCAACTTCATGGCTAGCAACTCCCTGTTCCCGATGGAATAATTCCTCTCTGCTGGTGTGAAGATATTGGAGAAGAAGAAGCAAGGATGCTTCCAACCCTGAGCATCCTTCTGAAAGAGGACGGCTCCAGCACCGACGGAAGAGGCATCCACCTCCATGATAAATGGTTTATCAACATCGGGGCAATGTAAAATGGGAGCGCTAGCGAAGTGTGACTTAATAGAGAGAAAGGCCTTGGAGACCTCCTGCAACCACAATTTGGGATTTGCTCCCTTCTTGGTGAAAGCAACCAAGGGAGCTACCAAAGTTGAGAAGTGGGGAATGAACTGGCGATAATAATTAATGAACCCCATAAAGCACTGCACTGCTTTAAGACAATGGGGTTCCTGCCAGTCAATCACAGCCTTTAGCTTGGCAGGATCGATAGCCAAACCCTGGGCAGATATGATATATCCAAGGAAAGGCAAGGAATCCTGCTAAAACACACACTTCTCCAACTTGGCATAGAGGGAGTTTGCCCGTAGGAGGTCGAAGACTTTGCAAACATCTCTCTGGTGGGAGTCTATATCTGGAGAGTAGATGAGAATATCATCCAGCTAGACTACAACCGAGGTGGTGAGCATATCCGGAAGATATCATTCACAAAGACTTGGAAAATGGCAGGAGCATTACAGAGCCCGAAGGGCATCACCAGGTATTCATAGTGCCCGTCCCTGGTGTTAAATGCTGTCTTCCATTTGTCCCCCTCGCGGATGCGAGTCAGATTGTAAGCACCCCGCAGATCAAGTTTAGTAAATACCCTCGCTCCCCGCAACCTATCCAATAGCTCTGATATCAGAGGCAGAGGGTATTTTTTCTTAACGGTGATGGTGTTAAGAGTCCTGTAATCAATGCATGGACGTAGTTCTCCATTCTTCTTCTGCACGAAGAAGAACCCAGCCCCTGCAAATGACACTGACTTTCTAATGAATTCTCTTGCCAGATTCTCCTGGATGTATTGGGACATCGCCTCCGTCTCCGGGAGAGATAAGGGATAGACTCGACCCCGGGGAGGCACTGCACCAGGCAAGAGGTGAATAGGACAGTCATAGGGGCGCTGGGGCGGAAAGGTCTCCACAGCCCTCTTGGAGAATATATCCACATAGGGCCAATAGTGCTTGGGGAGAGAGGAAAGATCTGTGGGTACTTCAGTAGTAGCAACCTGAACACACTCCCTCAGACATCTACCCTCACAAGATTCACTCCATCCCAAAATTCTTACTGTGGACCACTCTATATGTGGGGAATGGTAACGTAACCAGGGTATCCCAAGCAGGATCTTGTCTGTCCCCTCATGATTGACCAGTAAAGAAATAATCTCCTGATGGGATGGCGACATAGAAAGAGTAAATGAGATGGTCTGATGTGTTATCTGTGAGGGCAGTGTCGACCCATTCACCACTCTTACGATCACTGGTTTGGTGAGCATCACCAGGGGTATTGCGTGTCGTTGGGCGAAGGCAGAAGACATGAAGTTGCCCTTCGCCCCGGAATTTATGCAAAGCTCTACCGTATGAGTGGATGGGCCTATAATAATTGTCCCCTTAAAGGACAGTTTGGATGAAAACATCGCCGTGTCTAGTGTACCTCCTCCTAGAACCACTAGACACTGACGTTTTCCCGACCGCTGGGGACATTTCTAGCACAATGTCCAGACTGCTGGCATACAGGACAGACCTTGGGTGCACGAGCGGTCCGGAACTTAGACTCCGCCCGTGACACCTCCATGGCCTTAGGTGGCTCGGACACCTGGACCGGAGATTCCAGAGGTTTGGTGAAGGTGGGAGCCAGGTTAAACCTTTGCCTACACTGGGCTTATGCCAACCTTCGCTCATTGAGGCTATGTGCACACGTTGCGGATTTGGCTTTGGAATTTCTGGTGCGGATTCTGCATCTCTTGGCAGAAAAGGCAGGTGCGGATTTGTCGCATTTTTTGTATGGATTTTGTGCGTTTTTGGTGCGGATTTGCTGTGGATTTTTTGCGGATTTAGTGCGTTTTTTACCCCTGCGGATTTCTATTATGGAATGGGTACAAAAACGCTGCAGATCCACAAAAAAGAAGTGACATGCTACTTCTTTTAATCCACAGCGTTTCCGCACGGAATTTTCCGCACCATCAGCACAGTGGGGTTTTTTTTGCCATTGATTTACATTGCACTGTAAATCACTTGCGTATCTGTGTTTCTGCACCGCAAAAAAACGCTGCAGATCCACAGGAAATCTGCAATGTGTGCACATACCCTAAAACGAAGGTCGATGCGGGTAGATATAGCTATTAGCTCCTCCAGTGTGGAAGGAATCTCCCTAGTGACCAAGGCGTCCTTCACATGGTCAGCCAGTCCCCTCCAGAACACTGGGATAAGGACTTTATCTGACCAGTCCAGCTCAGATGCCAATGTCCGGAAGTGGATAGCAAAATGGCTAACCTTGGACGAACCCTGTATCAATGCCAGCAGTTGGAGCGCCGAATCATGGGTGACACGAGGTCCCATAAAGACCTGTTTCAGAGTGTCCAGGAACCTTGGAGCACTCTGCACCACATGATCATCACGCTCCCACAGTGGCGTTGCCCACTCCAATGCCCTGCCCGACAGAAGGAATATAATAAA